>NW_020292140.1:0-306138 GCF_003184845.1 Aspergillus ibericus CBS 121593
TAGGTAAGAATTCAGATAATAATACAGAAAGTATACTAGCCGGAATCTTTCCGCTGGCCTGGAATTTTGCATCCTCTTCCCATTCAGGTTCAACTTGCTCATCCGCCGGATTGCTTGCGAATTTTTGTGAGATTCCAAATTCATTGTTCATGTCATGGAGCTGAATATATATTGTGACGGGTTGAACCATCCGTATGCGCAAGAACTAAAACGACAACTGATGACTGCTAGGCAGCATGCCGACAGCTGGCCGTATATATCAAAACAAACTGAACACCGAAACAACACAAAAAGCACTCTATCTGAATACAACAAGTCTAAGCACTAGACCTCCCAAGGATCCACGCGGCAAGGTCATCAGCAAACACCGGGCTATTCTCCGGCAAATCCGCATGCAAAAGGTGGCTCCACCCATCATAGGACTTGTGCAGCTTCTCCGACTCCGGCAGACGGGTCGTCTGCTTCTCAAACCACCTCTTACTGGCATCATAACTGGTACAGTTATCCCCAGTGCCGTGAGCCAAAAACACGGACTGCACACCATCCACCAGAACCAGCTTCCCCTCATCCAGGTCCATCATACGGTCCAGCATGTTAGCAAACATCTCCAGCGTGCCCGTGGCATGGTTCATCGGGTCGTTTTTCAACTTCTGCTGCACCTCTGGGTCACGCACGAGCGTTTCCACCCGCATCTTCTCCACGAGCTGGAAATGCGGGAGGAGCTTCCCTGCCAGTCGGCCCAGGAACACCGTTATAGAGCTCGGAGTCTGTTCCGGGGTGAGACCCATCAACGGTGCCAAGACGAGGATACCGCGCAGGGAGGACACAAGGGGCTGATACTTGGGAGTCGAGGCGAAGGTAGCCACTAGCCCACCGCCCATGGAGTGTCCACTGACAAACAACGGAAGTTCAGGGAAGACATCATTCTTCTGGGACTCGATAAACGCAGCCATATCGGCCAGGATCAGAGAGGTCGGTCCCGTATTTCCTCGGTCGGACTTCTTCTGAACCGATCGACCCCAGCCACGCTCGTCGATACCGGAAATGTGAATTCCATGGCGAGCCAGCAACGGGAAGAAATCGTTGTAGTTGTTGATGTGGTCGCTAAAGCCATGGAAATGGGCTAACTTGGCCTTGGGTGCGGCAGGCTGCGGAAGAGGTCAGATTGTGGCCGGCCGACCTATTACGCATGCTGGCATGTGACGGACGGGACCTGAACTTACCGACCACGTCTTTTGGTAGAGGACCGTCCCGTCCGCGAGTTTAAGCTCGCCTTCGGTTATCGTGATGTCGGCCATGTTGGAATGGAATGACAGTGTGGAGATTTGAAGGGCAAACGGAGACTGATATTTGATAAAAGTCCGAGACGTCGCAAAGGGTTGACGATGGTCAGGACATGGACCCGACCTCGGTCGGTGTGAAAGAGATCGACGCGAGCACGGACGCCGCCAAGCCTGGGCCTGAGGCGTCCAGTTCATATCACGAAAATCTTGTGTGCCAGTCCATACGTAGGATGGTGTCAACAACTCCGATCAGCATGATTAGCACCTTTGTCTGAGACTGCAGAGCTCAGAGAAGAGGCAAGTCATCATCCGGTCATCATTCGTTAGCGCGCCCTAATTGCAATGTGAGGTGAGACGGTGAGACTGTCAGCTGCAGGCCCATCCAACGTGGGGATCTCGGCTGTGGGCCCGCTGAGGCCCTGCCTGGGGCATCCCATGGACCGTCCGATCCGAATCAGCTACGGCGTACGGAGTACGGAGAACTAATAACTTGTTACTCCATACGGAGTACATGTTAACCAGTCAAAGATAAGTTATCCACAGTGATAATCAAATTCCTACGGTTTCTCCTCGCGCTGCCGCAACCGTTCCTCCAGCTGTTCTGCCGGAGACTTCAAATCAACCTCGGGAAACCTGGGATCTTTCTTCCAAGGCAGAAAGTCCGTTGACCCAACAAGCCACCGCATCACCTCAGTCTCCAGCATGCGTGCAATAGGCACCCTGCTTGGATCCATGGCCAGATTGTGCATCTCCTCCGGATCGTTTCGTCGATCATAGAGCTCCGCCGGCTCGTACAGTCGATAGATGAACGTCCACTCCGGACTCCGCACACTAATGGCTTTCCCGACGAGCGCCGTATCCCGATGCTGCAGCGTCGCTTTCAGGTCATACGGATACGGCGCCTGCTCCAATAACGGCTCCTCGGAAAGGAGAAACCCGCCCTCGGAAAAGGCGTAGTCTTTGTGCTTCTGACTCGGGTCCCGCAGGACAGGCACCATCGACTGCCCGTTATGCGGAAACTGCTCCGGAATCCCACACAGCTCCAGCACAGTGGGCACAAGATCCACCATCTCCGTCATCCCATCATATCGCTGCTGAGAAGGAAGTCCACCACCCGCGACAATCAATGGCTCATGGACTAGGCTATCCGACAACCCCGAAGGCCACTTCTCAATCAACCCATGATCCCCAAGATACTCGCCATGGTCCGTGAAGAACATGGACACCGTGCTCTCCCACAGCCCCTGCGCATCCACCTTTGCTATTATCTGCCCAAACTGCTCATCTAACCTCGAGATCATCCCATAATACGTCGCTTGAATCTCACGCCATATCTCCCCCGTCGCACGATGTGTCCCATACTCCTCCCTAATGGCCTTCATATACCGAGGCTCATACCCCGTCTTCTCCGCCGGATGCGCCCCCGGCCCAGCCATCTTCTCTCTGTCATGCATCGAGAAATACGGGTCCTCGACCTGAAACGGACAATGTGGGAAGATCAACGGCATGAACAACACCCACGGCTTATCGGGCGGACAATCCAACCATCGCAGCGCAGACCGCACTACAGCATCATCATAGTCCCTCGCTTCATCCGCATTCCGTAGTCCTTTATAGAATAACCGCCCCCAGATACTCTCATCTTTGGTTCGACCCGCCCCGCCAAATTTCGGTACGTATTCCGGCGTCTCGAGAAACCCGTACTCATCCACGCTCATCTCCGTCACGGTTGGCGCGAATGTGTCTCCGCGTGGTGCGAGACACGCAACATGGTATCCATCTTCCTTCAATGTGCGGAAGAGATTCCGCTCCCAGGGTTTGATCAGGTTATCTAGACTGCGGTGGCCGCTCACGTGCGGATAGGTGCCGGTGAACATGCTGCATCGGGACTGGGAGCAGACGGAGGCTTGGACGAAACAGTTGGTGAAGAGAGTGCCTCGGGCGGCGAAGGCATCGATGTTGGGGGTTTTGGCTGGGTGGGCTGGGTTTGTGCAGCTGAGGCTGTCGTAGCGGAGTTGATCGGGCATGAATATCAGGAGGTTTGGCTTGGTGGCCATTTTTGCGTGGTCGGACGGAATCATTTTGGGGGTGGGATTATAATGTTGGGTGCGCTGGTATTGTAAAGGGATGGAAGATAGTATATGGGTTGCGATGTCGGTTGTCGGTCCCGAGAAGTCGGCTGTCGGTGGCCGGTGGGTTACCACTAGTGAATTGCGAAGTACGCAACCGGGACCGACGATAAAACCATTAGCAGTAGTGATTATGACTCCTTTATGCTTATACTGGTCACTGTTATGCCAAGTAACCCATTCCGTCCCACTGCATCTGCCGAATGAGGTCGAATCCAGCCTGTCCTTCCCACCCGTCAACCACGCTGCCGTCTGGCAGCCACACCCCATCGAATGGATCGACACCGTAACTGGGGAGGGTAGATTGAAGGGCCTGGGGGTCACCATTCTCTTCGTAGTGCTCAGGATTGGCAGCAGGGTGGCAATCTAATAGAGCCTCTTCGGACTCCTCACCAAATCCAGACCGGGTGATGAGACTATGGATGGACAGAATCTGTCTTGGCGCGGTCACAGATCCCATTCCTCCATCTAGCTCCGTTTGCTTTGATGCTGGTTTTGAAGTCTCAGATTCTTCGAGTAAAGATTTAAGATCGGATCCCTGACACAGTTAGCGCTGAGAAATGCCACATGGTTTGCTCAACTTGCTATTTGCTGCACCGCAATCGACGTCTGTGAAACAATCCTAACTATCTCGAAGCACGAGTTCGCATATGCGACAAGCTTCTCCCGGGAGGGTTCATAGCCTGTGTGTATCAACAGCCGGATACACTGATAAGCCCAGACAGCGATTTCCATCGGCAAGACGGGTAGTTTTACACCGAGCTGAAGAAGTGAGGTGATAATTTCCGCCACCTTTTCAGCATGAAAACCGCAACGATCCCGACACTGGAGAAGAAATGTGCCATTTAGTTGCTCAAGCGTGGCACCTGGAATAGACTCCACTAGGCCAGGTGTAAGACACCTGTATAGATCACAATGGCACTGGTGCCATAGAAGATGAAGAAAAATGAAGCGACACAGCCACGGAGAATGGGCCCGGAGCCGAAGGTTTCGCTTCGAGTACGTGTTCGAAAGGGGGAGACGGCGATAAAATGCTTGAAGTTGATTTTCACGCTCATGGATGCCGTGCAAGATCTGGCTGGGTGTACAGGAGCCTGCCGCGAAACGCTTGGTGCTTCTGGTGACTGTGAATTATACCCGACGAAAAAAAGAGAAGATCCACGCTTACCTCAGGATTTGATCTCGTAAGTATGCAACACAGATATCAGCAGCTAACAGTCCTGGGATTTCCGATAGCGAATGTAGTTGCACTTCCCGCGACGAACGAATGTCCAGCTCAAATGCATCCTCTCTACACGGCAAACCAATATAAACTGCATCCACGGGGCAGGTGGTGAATTCCAATAGTCCACCTGCCCAGCTCGTATCGAGCATATAGATAGCCCACATCAATCGCCTCCGAGCCTCGACAGCCAAGAAGGAAGACCCTGCACTTTGATAATTGAGACGGAGGGAGAATGCCATCCGGGACAGCATGGCGACCTGAGAAAACGCCAAGGGGTATTCCCCGATGCACATCTTGCAACGAATCACCAAGAGGAGGGCCTGCATTCTAAGAATTGACGGTTGACCTAAGTGACTCATAACCTCTTCCTCCGCCTTGGTGAGACATTGTACCGCATACCCTCTGTTTACTGGATCTGTGTCCGTCAAAAGTATTGATATAGCGGTGATTGAGAGTAGAAGGCAGTTATCGACATTCCCTCGATCCAATCGATCATACAAAGATGCACGATGGAGGAATGAATATCCAGGAATGGGATAAATATGAGTGAAGAATGTATCGAAAGCAAGGTCCAACCTTTGCCGGTCGGGGAAATCGAACTGTTCAATCTCTTCACTTCACGGGCTTAGTATCGCGATATACATTCGCCGTATGCAGCAAAGGCGACTCACATCAGTTCCACGTCCTGGTCAAAAAGAATCTCATTCGGATGGTCAGGTTCCTGAACGAGGGGATGTTGAGCCGGATTGTTCTTCCTGGGCACGCTACCATCCACTGGTGACGAATAGAGGCACTCCCTCCCACGCTTCTGGCATCGGACGCACGCCGGAACATGTCCACTACAGCGAACCTTCAGCGAGTGACATCTGGTACAAGCTCGTCGCGCGCGTAGTCGTTCTGGCTTCCCAACAGGAACATTGCTTCCTTGAAAAGAGCAGGTAAACTTCAAGCGATCGCAGTTTCCACAAGTACCCCGTCGACCGTCACACCGGACCTTCATCACGAGTCAACCAAGTATGCATTAGTCACTTCGGCCTGGCCAAGGCTTACCTTTCGTGTTCGACATTGCTGGCATGTTCTGTTTCTGTAGGCTGCTCTCAGAGAAGATGCCATAGTAGGCGACTGTGTCTATGCATGGGAGGGGTGGGCAGAGAGTGATGGTAGACTTACAAGATGACCGTGACAATGAGAGGCAACTCATATTGATTGGTAGATGCATGGCTGGGATTGCGGGGGTGGAGACCCAAATGGCGTGCTTTTAGTCGCATTGACGGATATCAACAACCGTGTACCTATCTCCTCCTTTCTGGGATCATTCGATCCCGTTGAAGACACTGTATGGCCACTAGCTAGTTCCGGTAGCTAATCGGAGTCCACAATAGAAGGGGACGAGCATTTCTGACACCTAATCGCCTGTGCGCCCCACAAGGCCCTCTCCCCGCACATCATGAATGGCTTAATATATAAACCGACATCAGATGAGTGTCAGGCTGGAGACCTGTTGACACAGTCAGGCCATCCGTTCACCAACTCCCAGCATGCCTAACAGTATATACCTTCACAAATATAATGAAGTGGAGGAAATTTCAAGCCCGAAGTGTGGCTAAACAGTGGTCGAGGAAGCAATATTGACATGGGCTCGGCATCCGACACATCGGCACCGACAGCCGACATTGTAGAGCCGACATCAGGTAACTCACCAAATATCAAACAACCTCAATAGCGCCCCATGGTGACAGTTCACACTAATATGGTATAATAACGGTCGAGGATATGGAGATGCAAATAAATAGTAGTTGTGGTCATGCTCGGAATAGCCTTTGCAGCACTGAGACCGGCCAATATTACCCGACCGCAAGATGAAGCTCGCCTCCGGACTCCAATACTTCAATACCACCCTAGCATTAGCGTGTTCTCTCATTGCAATTTCATCCTTGAACTATGGCTTCGACAACCAGGGCTTCTCAACCACAGAGGCCATGGACGCGTTTGACCGGCGGTTCGGCCAGTTTGATGCGGCAACGCAGTCTTACGCACTGGTTCCATCCTGGCTATCATTGTTCAACAGCCTGAACTACATTGGCTTTGCATTTGGTGCGTTCCATCTCACTGATGGCCGAGAAAGTGCGTGTGGCTGACTCTTCAGGCGTGCTTATCGGCAGTATCATTTCTTCGCGATTCGGCCGTCGATGGTGCATGTTTTGTATGAGCGGATATGCCCTCATCACGGCGACTATAACTGTGACGTCCCTGAATCGAGACCAAATTTTAGCAGCTCGCATACTCAACTATGTCTATGTTGGCATGGAATTGGCTGTCGTGCCAACCTTCCAGTCAGAGATAGGTGTGTCATACCATTTAACCCTTTATTCGACATGCACTCACACCGTATAGTTCCTGCGCCTGTTCGCGGCCTGGTTGTTGGAACCTACCAATTTAGTATTATTCTGGGCGGTCTTATTGTGAACTCCATCTGCAAAGGCACAAGCGGAATACAGGATGACCGTGCGTGGAGGATTCCCATTGGCCTCTACTACATCGTACCGTTCATTATCCTCTGCTCGATTTGGTTCATCCCGGAGAGCCCGCGGTGGCTCTTACAGCGTGGGCGTATGGATGAGGCGAAGCGGAACATTTACCGCTTGCGGGAGGGATGCTTCAATGAAGAGGAAATCGAGGCCGAATTCCACGAGCTACAGGCAGCGCTAGAACGGGAAGCAGACTCTGGCGCTTGGACGGATCTGGTAAAAGGGGTCGATCTCAAGCGAACTGCGCTTGTGGTCATGGTGAATTTCTTTCAGCAGGCGACGGGCCAGGCTTTTGCATCGCAGTACGGAGCAGTCTATATCAAGCAGCTCGGGACTGTTAACACGTTTACTATGACTGTCATTATTGCAGTGATCAATCTTGCCGCTATAACGGTTACGCTGATGTGGAGTGATAAAGTTGGTCGCCGGTGGGTTTAGTCGTCGCTATTGGTGAGATCAATACTAACAATGAACCAGACCGATGCTTCTGGCTAGCTCCGCTGTGATGGCCATTGGACTGCTGATCATGGGAGGGTTGGGGACCCCGACTCCACTAACTATTCCTATGAAGAGAGGAATCGTGGCTATGTACGTCGTCTTGGCGGTTGGGTTCTCTCTTGGATGGGGTCCCCAGGCATATGTCGTAGCCACTGAGCTCCCTGCTCTTCGATTGAGAGACAAGACCCTGCAGCTGGGATTCACAGTCAATGTGGTTTCGAAGTATGCTTCCTATTCCCCATCCTTTTGTTGATACTAACGGATTCAGCTTCGTGGTCAACTTCACTATTCCCTATCTTGTGGATGAGGAATATGCCGACTTGGAATCCAAGGTCGGTTTTATATTCGGATCTATAAGCGTTTGTGCCTTTGTCACCACGTATCTCTTTGTTCCTGAATGTCGGGGCAAGACACTAGAGGAGATTGATGTGATGTTTAAATCCGGGGTGAAGCTGAGAAAGTTTGGGTCCACAGATGCGTCCCTACTTTTGGCGCAACCACGGGTCAGCAAGAGCCTAAAGACAGAAACAGGGGTGTTAGTAGAGAACCAGAGGGACCTAGGTGTTTGATCACCGCCTTTATAGAAATACCATGCAAGCCCTTTCTAGGTGCCCGATGAGGAAGAAGTTGGAACTTTGATGGCGAGACACACCAAGATCATCGTGATTACTAATCGAGCCACGAAGGCGGTCGGGGTTGGTCTATCTATCTTTTCCCTCGACTTTGCTTGGTCTTGGATTTCGTCCAAGCCCATACATGGCTCTGTTTTCATACACAAAAACACAAAGGTTGAATTGATTTCCAGCTGGCCATACTGTCGGGTGTCGGCTGTGCCTGAGTCGAGGCGCGCTAAGACCACCACCATGGAAGGGTTCGCCATCGGAACCAGCCATGGCGTGCTGCTCCACTTTGATGACCTCAACTCGGGGTCTTCCTCCATGTCATTTGCGCTTCGGTGCCTGTCCCTACCACTGCACGCGGTTTTCTGATCCATCCGTGCACTCACCTTGCCCCATGAGGTTTAGGACCCATATAAACCTATATCTCTCCCCGATGGTGTCATCGCTTATCCCTGAATGACACATTCAACAGCCAATACCGATGCTTCCAAACATCGACAGGAGGGGCCAGTCCTTCCAGATAAGCGGAATTTCCGGAATGGCTGTTTGCGTGGGCAAATAATTTCTTTTGCCGGAACCGAGGAGGCTCCGAAAAAGAAACCATATCAGGTCTTGCTCCCACAATATTCTTTTTCTGAAATGATGCGAGACTGAAATCACTCAGCTATCAGATCAGTGACGCGATATCAGACTCCAAAAAGCCAGGAAACTGAGTATAATGGCTGTAACGGCTTTTGGTCCAGATCCACTGGACGCAGGTGTTGATGAGAGAACTCCTTTGAATACCTCGGCCCTGGACGAGAATCATAACACAACCACACCTGACTACAGCAGTATTGCAAAGGGCCCTGTCAGTGATGTGCACAGTGGCCATGGTAGTGATGAGGAGCGACCGCTGGTCAGCCCAGCTGAGCCGCATGGCAATGACGTGAAAGCATTAACTAGCATCAGTACCGTCATCGGCGTGTTGTTGCTAGGTAAGCCGTTCTCTGCCTTGCGCGTGCGACTAGACTGACAGAATATCAGGCGAGTTCATTTCAAACGCGGACACGACATTGGTGATGGCAACAACGGGCAAAATCTCCTCCGAATTCGATCGACTGCGCGATGCGAGTTGGCTAGCAACAGCGTATACTTTGGGCTTATGCGCCGCTCAGCCAATGGTCAGCTATTCTTTACAAGACGTTCGATGTCGGGCTATACTGACAATGATCTAGTACGGCAAGCTGAGTGACATCTACGGTCGCAAGCCACTGCTTCTCTGGGCGTATGTTTTCTTCGGCATTGGATGCGTGATCAGGTAGACTCTCCATAGTTCTCACCCCATGAAGCATGCTGATCACAATGTTTCTTAGTGGTATCGGTCGGGGAATGGGAACAGTCATCTTGGGGCGAGCGATCAGTGGTATTGGCGGTGCTGGGACAATGGCAATGGGTTCGATCATTATCACGGGTAAGTCAGCAGACGCCGCCTGGCGTATTGTTGCTGAACATGTGCAGATATTGTTCCGCGACGAGACGTCGCCCACTGGCGTGCGTACATTAACATCGCAATGACTCTGGGTCGTAGCGCAGGAGGTCCGATCGGTGGATGGCTGACGGACACCATTGGGTGGAGATGGTATGCTGCTCAACATAAGGGTTGCCTGTGTCATCTAACTCATTTTAGGTCGTTTCTTCTCCAGGGACCACTGTCCGCCGTCGCTGCCTTGCTGGTTATATGGAAACTCAAGCTCAGCAGTCCAGCCACCGAGAAAAGTATCCGTCGTGTCGACTTTCTAGGGACGTTCCTCCTCGCCATCGGCATCGTCACAACCACTGTCATTCTCGATCAAGCTGGACAGTCCTTCGCATGGGCATCTCTGTCCACAGCGATCTTGGCCACTATCAGTGCGTCGGCATTCGTCGCCTTTATCCTCGTCGAGCTCTATGTAGCTCCCGAACCGATCTTCGAACTTCGCATTTTGCGTAAGCCAAATGTGACACCCAGCTATCTCATTGGGGCGCTGCAGATAACCGCTCAAGTTGGAATGATGTTCTCTGTACCTTTGTATTTCCAGGTCACGTCGCAAGCCTCAGCCACCGTGGCTGGAGGGCATCTCGTCCCAGCGGTGATCGGTAACACTCTGGGTGGTCTGATTGCGGGCGCCTTCATCCGTCGCACTGGGCATTTCAAGGTGCTCTTGATTGTGGCCGGTCTTGTTGCGTCAATCGCATACTTGCTGCTGTTCCTCCGTTGGAACGGTCACACTGGCTTTTGGGAATCCTTGTACATCATCCCCGGCGGTCTGGGCACTGGTTTCGCCTCTGCTTCGGCTTTTGTCAGCATGACAGCGTTCCTGTTGCCGCAGGAGGTGGCCATGGCTACGGGAGGTTACTTTCTTTTATTTAGCTTTGCCATGACCGCAGGTGTGACAGTGACAAACAGCGTACTGGGGATGGTGTTCAAGCGCCAGATGGAGCAGCATTTGACGGGCCCTGGAGCCAAGAAGGTTTGTGCCATTTCCCAGCCTTTCTCGCACGATTGCTAATGAGCTTCTAGATCATTGAACGAGCTCTTTCCGACACGAGCTACATCAACGGTCTTGAAGGACACGTGCGAGAGATTGTGGTTAAGGGATATGTTGCTGGCCTGCGCTATACATACCGTAAGATGCCCAGATATGCATCTGAAATTCATCACTAACCTTTGTCTAGTGTTCTCCCTCATCCTTTCACTCCTTGGATCGGTCATTGGCTGGACGGTGCGAAAGCACCAATTGTGAATACCCATAAAGAAAACCTATAATGAAGGTCAAAAATGATCTCTCCAGGCCGGCCTTCGATGAATAGATCGGTAGACCAGCTACTGCAACAGACTGTAGTACTATGTCAAGGATGCTCGTCCTTACCCAACTCGTACATCCTTAAGAAATGATTGACCCCACCAGCAAACTGGATTCTATGCCGAGGCATGTGAAGAGGGGTCAGCTCAGAGGTATACCAGCTTTCATAATTCTCTCAACCTATACCGTGTTGCTCGATTAGCCCCGGCAATTAACCGGACCTGCAGCAGAACACCATTACCCCGCCGGAGGCTTCATCATCCTGCAGCTCAGCTGTACCCTGCGGGGGAAGGATCAACTTTAGTAATTTATAAGATTAATCTATTTACGCTGCACCTGCAGGGACTTGGGCGCCAACCGAGGTTGTCTGCAGTAATTCATCTCGCTTCGCCAAGCGACGGCCCTAACGGGCCACCCGCAGCTGGCCTGCCAACTCCGGTAATCTATTCTCCGAACATCCCTGCCAGTGATGAAGATACGCAGTCAGCTAACGGTAGCCAGGGCTGGTCGGAGATTTGTTGCTCTAAAACAATGAAGGGGCCCGGGGCTAAATCCTGGCCCCGAGATGATCGGAGCCCCGGCCAATGAACGGCCTCGTATAATCCCGTTCCTGGCAGCTAAATTGATTGCCGGCCGCATCCAGCATCAGATGGAGTTGGACGGCACTGTGGGTTGATCTGCCTTGGAATATGCCTGTGAAACGGAGCGTGTCAGGAGGGTATAAAAATTGGCATTTTGGCATCTTTTGCTGTATTTCCAAGCAGCGTTCGGGGAGTTCTTCTGGCAGACAGCCTTAGCTCGCAGCAATGAGATTATCAGCATCAAGTCTTCTGCTTTCTGGGTTCCTCTTTGGGAAGCTGGCTCTTGGGTTGTCAGCTGCAGAATGGCGCTCCCAGTCCATCTACTTCCTTCTTACGGATCGGTTCGGTAGGGCGGACAATTCGACCACGGCGACGTGCGATACCGGCGAGCAGGTACGTTGATCCCATCATTCTAGCCCACCAATTAACCTTTGTAGATATATTGCGGTGGAAGCTGGCAAGGCGTTATCAATCATGTAAGTTCGCTCCGTCTGCTTAGCAGCCCAACTCCTGACCATTGCTCTAGTTGGATTACATCCAGGGCATGGGCTTTACTGCCATCTGGATTTCGCCGGTCACCGAGCAGCTACCGCAGGACACTACAGATGGGGAAGCCTACCATGGCTACTGGCAGCAGAAGATGTACGCATTGCCTATTTTCCTGTCGCTCTCCTCATATTTTCCCCTTTCATGGAGACTAATCGTGGCAGATATACTGTAAACTCCAACTTTGGCACTGCAGATGATCTCAAGGCCCTCTCAGATGCTCTCCATGCTCGCGGAATGTACCTGATGGTTGACGTCGTACCGAACCACATGGTAAGCCTACTTCTCCGGTGTCGATAACCATAAGCGTACATACTAACTTCACCAGGGCTACGCGGGTGACGGTGATGACGTGGACTACAGCGTCTTTGACCCATTTGACTCGTCTTCTTACTTTCACCCATACTGCCTCATTACCGACTGGAGTAACTTGACAATGGTTCGCGACTGCTGGGAGGGCGACACCATTGTCTCTCTCCCAGATTTGAACACCACCGAGACAGTTGTTCGAACAATATGGTACGACTGGGTTGCAGACCTGGTATCCAATTACTCTAGTATGACCAATCCCCTTGTCCCTGAGAGATAGTCCCATGCTGACACCCTCAGTCGACGGTCTCCGCATCGACAGCGTTCTTGAAGTCGAGCCCGACTTCTTCCCCGGCTACCAAGAAGCAGCCGGTGTATACTGCGTCGGCGAAGTCGACAACGGTGACCCTGCCCTCGACTGCCCATACCAGGAGTATTTGGATGGCGTGCTCAACTATCCAATGTACATCACGTACTGCTCAAACCGTCTATAACGCATCGCTAACTCCAAACAGTTACTGGCAACTCCTCTACGCCTTCGAATCCTCCAGCGGCAGCATCAGCGATCTCTACAACATGATCAAATCCGTTGCCAGTGACTGTTCCGACCCAACCTTGCTGGGCAACTTTATCGAAAACCACGACAACCCTCGCTTCGCCTAGTACGTCCCCCACCCTCACCCTTTCTCCCTCCATCCTTCATCCCCGCTAACAAACCAGCTACACATCCGACTACTCCGAAGCCAAGAACGTCCTCAGCTACATCTTCCTCTCTGACGGCATCCCCATCGTCTACGCCGGTGAAGAGCAACACTACAGCGGCGGCAGCGTGCCCTACAACCGCGAAGCCACCTGGCTATCGGGCTACGACACCTCAGCAGAACTCTACACCTGGATCGCCACCACCAACGCCATCCGCAAACTAGCCATCGCAGTAGACTCGGACTACATCACCTACGCAGTGCGTCCCCCACCCCCTTCCCCTCAACCTCATAACCCCTTCCTTACATCCACAGAACGACCCCTTCTACACAGACAGCAACACCATCGCCATGCGCAAAGGCACCTCCGGCAAACAAGTCATCACCGTGCTCTCCAACAAAGGCTCCTCGGGAAGCAGCTACACCCTCACCCTCAGCGACAGCGGCTACACCTCCGGCACGGAACTCATCGAAGCCTACACCTGCACCTCGGTAACCGTCGATTCCAACGGCGATATCCCCGTCCCAATGGCCTCTGGCCTCCCGCGCGTCTTCCTCCCCGCATCCTCCATGGACTCATCCTCTTCCTCTCTTTGCGGTGGCGGCTCCTCAACCTCCACATCCACAGCCACTGCCACCACCACCACCACCTCCTCCACATCATCCACAGCAACATCAACATCAACCTGCACATCCATCTCCATAACCTTCATCGAAACCGTAACCACCACCTACGGCGAAGAAATCTACCTCACCGGCTCGATCTCCCAGCTCGGAGACTGGGATACCAGTGACGCGATCCTTCTCTCCGCGGATAAATATACCTCGAGTAATCCCGAATGGTATGTCGAGGTGACGCTGCCGACGGGGACCAGCTTCGAGTATAAATTCATTAAGGTCGAGAGTGATGGGAGTGTTACTTGGGAGAGTGATCCAAATCGCGAGTATACGGTTCCCGAGGGGTGTAGTGGGGTTACGGTGGATGATAGTTGGAGGTAGATGATTGGTTTTGGGTGTTTTGGAGGGGGGGAAGGGGGTGGTTTGGGGTTTATGGGTTTGAGTTGGAAGGAAGGAAGGGGTGGAGGGTGTAGGGATCTACTGGGAATGAAACACTCTGATAATCGTTGAAGGTATCTAAGTTAGATGTATTCGGTAATGTACATGATGTATTTACTGCTCTAAGCAAAAGCCTCCAGGATCTTTATTGAGTATCCGGTAGGCTCATGGACCTGGAGAAACACAGCGAACAGAAATGAAATGTAGAAAGACACAAAAGGGTATTAACATCTGAGCATGGGCTCATCATTGAAGAAATCATAAACAGAAGATGCAAGCAGTTCTTCCGAGTCATAAAGGGTTAGGCAGGTAGAAGGAAAGACTAAAATTGGTGGTCCGGACGGTACGGTTGCACAGGCGGGATGTTGTCGCGAGGGGACATTGTCCGCGGCGGTGATGCCATGTTGTGCTCATGGAACGCTGCATTCGGAGCTGTGGGTGTCATGGGAGACCTCACGGACGGACTGAAAGCCACATAGCCATTTGACGGTCTTGTCTCCTCCACATCGGCAGAGCTGGCGAAGGGGTTCTCGGTGGTGGCCGCTGGTTCGGTGTGTGCGTTTGACAGTTCATGCTCAGGCTCGGTCTGCACCGGCGAGTTGACTGCAGGATTGAAAGCAACGTAGGCATGGTTAGCCTGTGCGTATTGGTTCTCCTGTGGCAGGTGGTTTGCTTCTGGCGATCGCATTCTTTCTGGCGACTCGCCCGAGTTCAGCGGGGAGACAGGTCTAGCGTCCGATCCATGTACTTGTACCGCACTCTCAAGATGTCCATCCGAGGGCATAGAGACGTCGGATTCGGTGGGTCTCCTAGCCGAAGGGTTGAAAGCAACATATTCGTGAAACTCTGGTTCGTCATGCGGAATATCCGAAACAGGCCTTGGAGCCAAGCTCTCTGAAGAATCGGCAGCGGGATTGTCGTCGTGATCTGCAGACAGTACGTGAGGCTCCGTGGGCTCCATATGCGATACGCTGCTCGAAGGGTTGAAAGCAAGGTAGTTATGTGAAGCTGAGGCCGGTTCGCCTGATTCAGAAGAGACAGACCTCATGCCGGTATCCTGGAAGTTATCAATATACCCCTCACCATAACGCTCATTGAACGAGGAAGCATGGTTAAAGTTCGAAGATACAGGTGATCCGGCTGAAGGGTTGAACGCAACGTAGTCACCATGGGACGCTTCATGTGGGTTGAATGAGGATTCAGCATGTCCATAGGCATATTCATCTGGCTCCGGAACTGCCTCCTCATTAAATGGCATTGGTGGGCTCCTGGCAGCTGGATTGAATGCTACATAGCCGCCCGGTGACATCGTCCTTTCCACCACACCGTCGGGAACAGCTGGAGAGCGAAGATCACCGGGACTCGACGAATTCAGCGATCGCAGAGGATATTCATTCTCATGCGGAGGATACGGGAGCCCGTGAGACTGGCCGAGGGGTGAGAACGTTCGATCAGGTACCCCCTCAGTCGGATAGACAGATCCGGGGGTCAGAGATCGAGTGTTTGGATCAACCGCCGGGCTGTAGGGCCGGAAGGGAGTGCCTGCCGAAGGACCGTGAGAACCGAACGGGTTATACCCTTCGGTAGGGCCTCCTGATCCGGGCGATGGTATACGGCCTGGCGTGTGCGCAGGAGGGGCTGGGGTGAAGTTAGACCGCGACACGGGAGTCTGGTTGCGCCACATGTCTGGTGCCGGGGAAGCACGATCGACCGGGCCGTAACCAGGTGCAGAAGCAAAGTTGGACACGGGAGTTTGCATGCGCGGCATCTGTGGCGCTGGCGACGCCCGATCGACCGGACCGTATCCTGGGACTGGAGTGACATTTGACACAGGAGTCTGATTGCGCAACATTTGTGGTGCCGGAGACGCACGATCAGCCGGACCGTATCCTGGCACTGGGGTAAAGTTGGACGCAGGAGTTTGCGTGCGTGGCAACTGTGGCGCTGGCGATGCTCGATCGGCCGCACTGTATCCAGGTCCTTGAGACGCCGGGGTGAACCCTTGCCGCGACACTGGAGTCTGCAACCGCGGGACCGGCCCCGGCATCTGGCCAGGCAGACGAGGTGCTGGGGTCAACTCCGAACGTGAGACCGGGGTTTGGGTATGTGGCATTGACGGCGCCGGTGATGACCGCTCCATCGGGCTATTGTATCCCGGACCTGGAGCTTGGTTCAAGTTCTGTCGAATCCTTGGCGTCTGAGCGCGTGGCATCGGGGCAGGGCCTTGATTGGGGAGGGGCGGCACTGGCGGCGCGGTGCCATGTCGGTCGAGCGGGCTGTACGTTGAAACCGCGGTGCTGCCCGACAACGAGACTGCATCAGAGTATGCCGACGATTCGGTCATGGTTCTTGTCAATGGCTTATCACTGAAAGCCCCGACATCCGGAAGAGTAGGTTTGCGCTCTAGAGCAGCTGTCCCAGGGCGTGAGGAATAGGCTGGCAGCGTGGTCTGCGTCGTAGTGCGTGAGATCGTCGTGACGATGGGTGTCTTGTCATCATCAGCCACACCAACCGAGGGCAAAGTAGGCCGCTTGTCCAAGCCAAGGTTCGGATTGGTGGGCTTCCGGTCTTGCAAAACGACGCCTTTGGCCAGGGCTTTGTTGACCTTCTTTCGGACGATACGGGTGAGTCGGCTGTTGATTTTTCGCCGGCAATAAGCCTTCAAAGAGCCATCTTCCGAAGGAATATGGTGGAACAGGAAGATAAGGTAGAGAACGACAGCCAAGAACAACTTGAGCATGGACAACACCCAAATGACCAAGGTGAATAGCATACCGATCAAGACCACGGCGCGTTCGGTGTTGTCTTCAGCCAGCATCTTGATGTTATAGAAGAGTTGGGAGGCTGTAGACCCGCCTTCATCGGTAGTGTTCTTTCCGCCGGGGAGCAAGTCCATCTGCATCACTGAGTAGAGAGTAATGGCGTTGACCACTTGCCGTGGCCCGTCGGCGAAAATGGTGCTCATCCAGGCTGGACTATGTCAGCCATTATCACCTAACCACAGTGGAGACTCACATTCAAAGGCAAAGTAAGCAAAGAGGGCGACATATTCGGCACCCTTCTTACTTTTGGTTAGCTCTGCGAAGACCAGGAATCTCCTCCATCCGCGGCCATTGCGTCCCATGCGGATACTCTGAATGCGCACGGCGAGAGAGTCGAGGTAGCTTTGAGCGATACTTCCGGAGCGCATCGCCCGGATGACACGCATCCATCGGTAAGCCAACAGCGCGAATGAGATGATAATGCACACGGCGAATATCCAGCGCGAAATCTTGAACGGGATCGCAGGCTCGATTGAACCAGCCCATCGGGAGAACGCCAACAGATTGACGGCGGTAAAGGTGTCCACGCCATACACGGCAATGGAGACCAGAAGGAAGACGTAGAGGAAAAAGTATGAAAACGGAGAGAGGCAGGACTCGGACTTGAAGTCATCAAGGTTCTATGTACAAACAACATCAGCGATATTCGTAATTATGTCCATGCGACCGATGGAACCCACAATGTAGTCCCACTGCTCCTCCAAGGCCACTGGCCCTTTCTCCCGGTCACCAGAGCAAAACATATCGGATCAAGATCTGGTCCCGCCAGGGCCAATGGTACAACTTGGGTCAAGGAAAGTCGGATGAGGGAGGAAAGAGGGGTACTCCGTCGGTCCAGCCGGGCGAAGTCACGATCGCAACGTGGGCGAGATAGCAAAGAGCGAAGGCACGCAAGAGGTATGGGATCTTTTTGTACAGTACGGCGCCAAGTAAAGAGTGACAAGAAAAGCGTAAGCAGTAGCACCAGCGCCTACCGACGACAATCGCGCATAACCGCTGAGAGTTGTCGAGGTCCGAGGTCAACAGAACGAGCTGTCAATCAGCGCGGACCCATCGCGAATGGCCATTGAAAAGGTCTGACAGGTTTTGAAGACGCTCGAACTGGGACGTCGGCGGTTAGCCTCAGTGGGTAGGGTGAACGTGCCAAGATAGGGGCAGGGGCCCTGGCGCGTGCTGCTGCGGCAGTTCCGGTCGCAATGGCGGGCAGCAGGGGCAGAGAGTGACGACGGGCACCAGAATGATCGCAAGGAAGGACAGAAGACGGATGTCAAAGTCTCAAATGAAAGTGTGGCCCAACGGAGCGGTGACACTTGACGAACGGGCAGAAGCAGTCGGCGCGAAAACGAGAGCGAGGAGATTGTATGATGACTTGATGAGGGGGAGCTGCATGGAAGAATGTGGATCGGAACGTGGGAATGAAGAATGGGGTTATCCATGGTTTGTCGGCCCAAGGTGAAACACGGACGGTATGGCGGGAATGAAACTACTGGCCACTATTGAGTGTTAGTCGGATCAATTTCCGAATCAAACCGCCATGTCAGCCCAGGAGAGGGGGAAGCTCTTACTCGTGGGCCTGATAACGAGGGTCTGCGCGCGACCGCCAGTCCGCGAGCCAGTCAGGGCGCCCGCCCGCCGTTCCTGGTTCCTGACCAGAGTGGATTCTTGCCGGAGCTCAATTTGCCAGCCGCCGTTGGGGATTGGGAAATGGAGCGATGGAGATGAAGAAGAGATGGAGACACCGGCGGACGTTATTGCCGGTCGCCCGCTGCCGCTCTGCCCGTCACGGACCCCCGGCTGTCCCCGTGATCCCCATTCCTGCCCGTCAACACTCAGCAGTCCACCTGAATCTTTTTCTCTGCCCGGTCCCCTCCCCCAATGCTTCGCGCCTCCCTCCAACTCTGCCTGTATATACCGACGAGCAATTTCCAATCCTGCCTCTTGACATTCCTCGATAAGAATCGTGCCGCTGCTCAAGAAACCCAGACTGTCCTTATGGGAACCCAAAGAGCCCGCACAACTCCACACCCCTCCGGTTCGCAAAGACGGTCCCAAAGGCAACTAGGGCGATGCTCGTGGCTGGTGAATATCAAGAAACGCCATTGTAAGGACACCTTTCAAACAGGTATACCGTGCGATAAATCGCGAAGCCAGGGGATAGGAAGATAGGACCCTCAGACCTATCTAGAGACTGCTCGAGAGCCCAGTCGATCGAGCAGTCCCTGTCGTAGATCAGAAGGGGGTAGCCTTGCGTCTGCCGCGATGAACGAGCGCGGCATCGTTGTTAGAGTTGGAGATCCGTAACTTCCGAGTCTCCTCCTCGAGTTCGCGGGTCTTCTTGTCCCACCGGATCTGGTCCTCGTTTCGCTGTCGTTTCTCCTTGTCCAGGAGCTCCCGTAGCTCCCGAGCTTTTTCATGGAGGACCTGATCAGAGGGTCCAAGTAGCCCTTGGGAGACTTGACTGAGCTGGTTCCGGAGATGGTCGATTTCGGTCTGCTGCTCGGAGATCTTCACCTGACTCTGTTGTAAGACAGTGGTGATCGACTTGAGTTCGCCGGGTCGCGCCTTGGGCGTCTCCTGGACCCGGTCGACCTGCTTGCTGGCCAGAAGCTTTTCCAGAGCGGCCTTGGCCTTCTCGGCGGCGACCGCCCTCCCGTCGGCTCGCTGGATATCTTTCGTGGCCATGCGAAGCTTACTCTTAAGAAGTACGATCTTTCCTTCAAGGGTTTCGACTTGTTCCCTAGTGCCTTCTGAATCTGCACGTTCCTGCTTCAGAGTTGAGTCGCAAGCATCCTTGAGGTCGCGCATTGACTGACGAAGAACCTCTTCGGTTTGTTGGGCACGGGCCACAGACTCCTGTGCTTCCTTCGTCATTTCTTCTGCAACCGCTTGACTTGATGAAAGCTCAAGCCGCAGCAGGAAAACCTGCTCCATGGCACTATCGCGCTCCTGCTGCATTGCTGCCGAAGGTCCCTCGCACTCAAGATACATTTGGTGAAGGACCTCGTAATTCATGTCGAGTCCCTCTTTCTGGGCTACGAGCTCTTGGTGCTGCGCAGCAAGCTCTTGGTATTGAGCTGCGAGCTCCTGGCTCTGAGCCTGGAGCTCTTGGTTTTGGGCAATGGTCGCTTCATGTTGGGCCAGCAGTTCCTGATATTGGGCTGCCAACTCTTGGTTCTGAGCGATAGGGTCTTGGTGCTGCGCAATGTATTCTTGACACTGGGCAGTCAATTTGTGATTTTGATCCAGCATATCTTGGTACTGCGCCACAAGCTTTCCGTTATTAGCTTCGTAGTCCTTGTTCTGGGCCACGAGTTCCTTGTGTTGGCCTGCTAGCTTCTGGTTTTTAGCGGCGAGCTTTTTATTCTCCGCAACAAGCTCTTCGTATTGAGCTGCGAGATACTGGGTAGCAAGGTCATCCTCTTTTGGAGTCGCGAGCTTTTCCCTATCCGCAACCAGCTCTTTGTGCTGCGCCGTGAGCTTTTCGATGTCAGCGACGTGCTCCTCATTCTGAGCCACAACCTCTTGAAACTGAGCAGTAAGCTTCTCCTTGTCAGCAACGTGCTCTTGGTTCTTAGTGACAATCTCTTCGTATTGAGCTGTGAGCTTTTGGTTGTAGGCACCGAGTTCTTGATTCTGGGCCATAAGACCTTGGTATTGCAAGGTGAGCTCTTGGTGACCTGCTTCGAGATCTTTTAACTTCGCGGCGAGCTTTTCGGTATGAGCAACGTGCTCCCGATTTTGAGTTGCGAGCGATTGGTTTTCAGCCACGATTCTACTGGTGTCGTCTTGTTGGCGGGACTGCTTCATACGGGTCTCTGCGGCAGCCAGGCGGTGCTTGACGGCGGCGAGCTGGTCGGTCCGTTCCTGGAGTTCGGCCGTAAGCGACCGAACCTTCTTTGAGGAATCGGTCTTGGTCTGTTGCCTCTCATGGGACAACTGCTCTTCCAGTTGATAGATCCGGATGGAGAAAGTTCGCTCTCTTGAAGCGGTATTGGCCTCCATCTCTTTCAAGTCTCTTTTGGCCGTCATGATCTCCCCGTCCGTCTTGGACAGCATTTCACGAAGACGTCGGATGACAACCTCATCATCCTTCTTACTGACACTGGCTTTAACACGGACCGGCTGAGCATTGAGCTGGGCATTTAGCTTCTTAGCGAGCGCCCAGCCCTCTTCCATGCGTAGCTCGGCTGCCCTAAGTACCTCAGACTTGGCAGTCAAGAGCCGGCCCTGCTGCTCCAGGCGAGCCTCGCAGGTTTCGACCTTTGCTGACAACATCGCAAGTTCTTGGATGGCTCGGAGATGTGCCTCTCGCTCGGCGGCGCTGCTTCCTCGCAACTTGTTCCACCACTTGGAAGAAGGAATCCCGCGGACAGAGAGAACCAACAATACCGTCACACCGATGAACAAGACAAGACCAGCGGCGAAAAGAAAAATACAAACATCTGCAATCTCCCCCTCTTCATCATACAACGGTGGAAGGTAACCGTCAGTCAAGTACTGCAAGTCGACTCCATGCCCCAACCCCTGGCAGCGAAAGGCCTCTAGCGACCGATGCCAAAACCACTGAGCCGAAACAGTACTTTCTTCGACATCGAGGCAATTCTGCAACCGCTCCCACGCGCTAGGCCCGAGTCCGATGAAGATCCCATACAGGTAATTAAACGCGAGTAGCAAAACCGAGCGATACGCCGAAGTTGCAAGAACAAATGTTGCCCAAATCCGAAAAATGGAGGAAAGGGGACTTTTAAAGGGGAAGTACCAATGATACACGTTATGAAAGAAAGAAACAGGCACACAGCTAACAATCAGCTTCTTGATTCCGCCGAAGCAGAGAGCACAAAAATCTAGAGGACAGTTGATGGTCGCGAGTAGGTTGACTCCGCCAACGAGGCAGCAGGTGAAGCTCTCCCAGAACACGCAAACTATGGCAAAGAGAACAGTTGCTCCGAAAACGAGGGAGGCTCCGGCCGTCAGGTCGAGGTACTCCAGGATACTGAGTCCCGACTCGTCAGGATCGAGAGTCTGCCCGTACAGGAAGATCTGTTCGAACGGAGTGGACATTTCGGATAGTTGAGACGAAAGTCTTGATTAAAGTGCTAAGTTCGGGAGATCTCGAAGATGGATCGTTGGAGAAGCAAGGAAGGTAGGTAACGGGATGAGGAGAATGGCGAAGCAAAACGGAGAGAGGAGACGAGGGGGAAAAGTGGGAAAGGCCACTAAGGACCTAACTGCGTCAGAATCTGCCTGTTCAGTGAATGAAGCCATGGACAGAGAGAGTTACAATGTTATGGACCACTCGCATTAGGAGCGAGTGAATGAATAACCTACTTGGAGAAATTTGGATGGATGGTACACTAGATTGACAGGATCGATAAAATTTGGAGAATGTCTATGGTACTAGCTAAGATCAGAGCCCAGAAGAGGGGCAGTATTTATGGGCGAGGAGAAGGCAAAAGACTACGTGGGAATATCGGAAAGCTCCTACATTCTGAGGTGGTACAGATAGGGCACTTCCTGTAATCTACTCACAAAATGGCGGAAACATCCTCCCGTCTTTTCGCCACTGTAGGTCAGCGATTCGTCCCCGCGGATTCACATTCTGGCCCGTGCATGGCTGAGGACTGGACTGGTGCTCTCACTGCTCATGTTCACAGGAGGCTATGTGTGAATCTATCTAGACTACCACCAGGGACCAGACTAGGGTCTGCAACTCTGGAAGCGATCCCAGCTGGAGAAATCCTACTCGGTAACCAATGCGTACGAGACAGATCTTCCAGATGTGAATCTACTGAATCATAGTACGGTATGATTGAGTAATACCAGTCAGTATCTAAGATCGCGCCCAAGTAGAAGCCCAGCAACTCAAGATACCTGTCTTTCGCCAGTGGCCAGGTTTGTATTTGTATCACTTTTCTCGTATGCTGGCGCATGCATTCACCCTCCAAGCCATCCCAGGTCGAGTCCTGACATGCGTGTAGTAATTTCTGCTGGGTGAGACCTTGAGCAGTAAATTGTCTTCTTCCCTCGGTATTATATATAAGATCCTTGCTCAGTTATATATATGTGATGAGGTCTTGAAGATTATTCCTTGGATATGAGCAGCTTGGTTGAAGTGTGCTAGAGTCTGTGTCTCTTTCACAATCAATATTTGGAACAAGGTCCAGGAGAGAGACCCCTGGGGTCAAGAGCTGAAGCACGTGGATGCTCGGGGAGAAGTAGACAACAGATACCTGTTGACAATTCTACATCCAAGTAGATCCAGATCGTAGAACAGAAACATTCAAGTGTCCTGAGGGGTAGAGTCACTTAACATGAAGTCATCTGAGGATATAAATGGGCAAGAGAATGTAATCTTGATGGGTCGAGATGACCAGGGCTAAGGGTAGGGAAGGAGCAAGAACAGTTCTATATAGGCAGTGTGGCTTTCTCATGAGCATATGTGAAAATGTTATTACAGCTAATCTCCATGCATAACTGGCTTAATCCCCGATACGAATTACATGGCAATAAAGGGATTCTCCTACGATGAGGCTGTCCAGATGATCGAGGTGATGGTATGAGTGATGTTGGTGCAACAGAACTGAATGACTCAGCGCTTACCTCAGCACACAGCTGCCGCCACGGCCTTTCATTGGGCGACGGACAGGCCTCCCCCGTTGCGCGGTTTCTCAGGTGTATCTCCTACCAGTAAAGATTGTAGTGACTGCCTACCCCGTTCACGCGTCAGCCTCGTCCATTTGGTGACATCGATTGGCCACCATTCCTACTTCCAAAGCTCTTGTTGAATCCGGTCTCATTGTGTCCAGCAAAGTTCGACGAACAAACTAACCGTTTAGCCCGACCGACTAGAGCACTAGACCAGACCAAGAGGGCGACGTCACTGGGCGACGCACTGATCATTTTTCCGAGAACGCCGCGCCCGTTCCGTCGAAGATCGTTAGTGCCGGCCGGGCCTTCGCTCTCCCTTCACATCCCCCCATTCAGCTTAGCCTGCTCCTCGTCTTCAAATATGTCCCTCCTGTAGCCTTCGGGCCTCTCAGTCTTTCTTTTTCTTCGTGCCCATCGGTGATGGCTATATCTTCGGCCACGCGCATTCTGGCCGCCCGGCCTCTCGTCCTTGGGTTAGCGAAACTCTTCGTCCTCGCCCTTCCCAACCTGCCCGTCATCTCCGCCGCCCCAACTTACCTCCTCAACTCCGATGTCGACCCCAAACCCCCCAGCGATCCCAGCCTCTGGCTATACCTAGGTGTCGCCGCCGCCCTCGTCCTGAGTGGCGGTGCGTTCGCCGGCTTGACCATTGCCCTGATGGGCCAGGTATTCCACCTCATCCCTCTCTGTTGCCCCCCTGTGCACCCGCTGATTGTCTGGCTGTTGGAAAATAGGATGAAGTCTACCTACAAGTTATCCAAACCTCCGGGGAAGGCTCAGAACGCAAAAATGCCGCAAGTGTGTTGAAGTTGTTGCAGCGAGGAAAGCACTGGGTACTCGTGACCCTCCTGCTCAGTAACGTTATCACCAACGAGACTCTTCCAATTGTGCTCGACCGCTCACTTGGCGGTGGCTGGCCTGCGGTGCTCGGCAGTACCGTCTTGATTGGTATGCGAAAATCCCTCTTTTCGGCCCGTGGCATCCTTGCTTATCATCTCCCCATTTTGGTCCAGTCATCTTCGGCGAAATTGTCCCTCAGTCGATCTGTGTCCGTTATGGTCTCCCCATCGGCGCCTGGATGGCCCCCTGTGTCCTAGCGCTCATGTACCTCATGTCCCCCGTCGCTTACCCGGTCGCCAAGCTGCTCGATAAGCTGTTGGGCGAAGATCACGGAACCATCTACAAGAAGGCCGGTCTCAAGACACTGGTCACGTTGCACAAGACCCTGGGTGAAGCCGGGGAACAACTGAACTCGGATGAAGTCACCATCATCAGCGCCGTGTTGGACCTCAAGGACAAGGCGGTCGGCGGCATCATGACCCCCATGGAGGATGTCTTTACCATGTCGGCCGACACCATCCTGGACGAAGACACAATGGATCTTATCCTTTCGCAAGGATATTCCCGCATTCCCATCCATGCGCCGGATAACCCGATGAACTTTGTCGGCATGCTCTTGGTGAAGATGCTGATCACCTATGACCCTGAAGATTGCAAACGCGTGCGTGATTTTGCTCTGGCCACTCTTCCCGAGACCCGTCCTGAGACCAGTTGCCTGGATATCGTCAACTTCTTCCAGGAGGGCAAGTCTCACATGGTCTTGGTCTCGGGATATCCGGGTGAAGACCGTGGTGCTTTGGGTGTTGTCACTTTGGAAGATGTGATCGAGGAACTGATCGGCGAGTATGTAACAGCCATACTTCCGTGATGATCATGACAGCGCTAACCGCTCGCAGGGAAATCATCGACGAATCCGATGTCTTTGTGGATGTACACAAGGCCATCCGCCGCATGGCTCCCGCGCCCAAGTCCCGTGTCCCCAAGGGTCGGATTGTGGAAGACCCTCCAATGCTCCCGCCGGAGACCACTCTGGTTGACGTTGAGAACGAGAACGAGCCTCCAGCCGCACCAAATGGCGCGGCGAAGGACCACCGTCGCCTTTCTATCGAAGCGCCCCTGCCCCGGTTCCAGCTCCGCCGGCCTCAGTCTGACAAGAACTCAGATTCAACCGACGGTCTGTTCACACAAAGAGGCACGACGGACGAGATTCGCCAACACCTGAAGCATCTCGGGCCTTCCAACTTGGCCAGCCGACCGCGCCAAACTCGGTACCAGAACGTCAAGATCAAGCGGAGCGTCTCACCATCCCGATCGGGGCATACCGATCTTGAGTCCACCCAGAGTATGTCCGATTCGCAGACCAGGCATAACTCTATCGGTTTGCAGGGAGGTATCGGCGCCGGGCTGGTGCAAAGTGGTATGGATGCCCGAGATGGGGTGCTTGCCTTGCGTGCGGGCTATGGAACCATGAACCACGCCAAACCTCCTGCCGACGCCAGCACTCAAACGAGGGACGGACCTCCGATCTCCATTCCCGAGCTAGTGCATGAAGAACAGGATGATAACCCCCGATCGGCCGGCAGCCGAGTGGGTAGTGCTGGGTCCCTCGACTCGCAATTTGACCATCTCAAGCCCGGCAGTTATTGCCACCGGGGTCCTGCCCGCAGTGGCAGCATCACGGAGCAGGTGGTCGATGTCAACGGCATTCGCAAGGTCGTTCTCCACACCACCAGCACGAGCTCGTCGGAATCCGAACGACCCGGGACCAGTGAGCATCCGGAGTTTCCCGTCCGCCAGGACGGCGAGATCGTGGACCTCGGAGAGAACCAGACGGGCGGGAGCAAGCGCCGTCGTCGTCGCAGAAAACGCGGACAAGCGAAGAACACAGAGACGGGCGAGAATACGCCTCTGCTGTCGCAATGACGAATGTAAATCGGACGCTCGGAGTGTTCTGCTGGCCAGAGCGACAGGGCGGCCCGTGGATAGTTGTTTACACCGGTACGACCGGCCAGCTGGTCGTGTGTGATGCACATGCTCACCAGGGGAGCGACGGATTTTCAATCGTATATTCGTACCCATGCATAGCCACCCTGCCTGCCCATAATGGTCGCTGACAAATGTCGTGCATGGAGGGTTCTGGCGGTGTAGATGAATCTTGCAGTTATTTTTATGAATGGCATTCTGTTCATCATCCTTGCATTTTGTACCACGTTGTAGATACCCTAGACTTCTGGACCGGTTTCTGGACGGACTTCTGGACCTCCCAACGAACCCACTACCCCAGGTTAACCCTCTCCCCCGACTGTATCTCTCCACATCGACCCCTCGTGATTCCCACGCGTGTCTCTGATCTGAGACATCTCAACCCAGTGACCTGGGTCGGGCGCATACCTCGAGCTCCTATGCACGTACCTACGTACCCACTACTTGGTATTTACCGCTCTATACTAGTCTTATCCATCGATCAGGAATCTGGACGAGTCATATGTCCTTGTCTTAGTATGAGTCATGTGGTATCAATTATTTATTGACTACGGGGTAGTTATCCCTTCTTTCTGCGTCGCGTCTACGGCTGGTGGTAGTATATAGGTAGGTAGGCTACTAGTAGTCTGTACACATCCAGAATGGTTCACTGGAACTCAACTACGCTTACATCTGATGCAAATGAGACAGATATACAAATATACTATGATGATGGGCTCATTGCATTATTTATTCACTTCTACATGTCTGAATAGAGTAGGAGAGAATGGAACTTGAAGGGTCTAGATATTATGGATAACTCTTGGTTTGGTAACTTGAGATCTACGGATCTTCTTTGTGAGGTTGCGTAGTTAATGTATTCTCGTCCCGGCATAATCAAGTATCTATGAGATATGCATGAACGGTACTATTAGTAGCATTTGAATTGGTAATGATGCTTAGCAGTTGGGTTTTGTTGAAGACGAGACGGTTGGTGATGGAGGTGTTGGGGACGTTGGAGAGGATGGCGTCGTCGGCGATGAGCATGAAGGCGGTTTGGTTGTGGTGGGGGGTATGGGTTGTGTTGAGGGTTTGGTTCTGGGGATGGGGTGGGTTAGGGATGTATGGGATGGGGTTGGGGGTGAGGAGGAGGGACAGACTTTGAGGGTGGTGTTTGTGGTGGTGGCTGTGGTGGTGATGGCCATGAGGACGGTTGTGATGGTGCTTGTGCGCATGTTGATGATTGGTAGTGCTTCTTGTAGTATGATGGTTTTTGAGTGATATGTGCTCGATGTAGTGGACTGGATAGCAAGGGTCGCTCTGGAGTGGTGATAACGAAGATCCTGAATGACAGTAGGAACAATGCTTCTTTATATCGTATGCTCGGTTGCATCTTGAGATATCTGCCGCTCCGAGCATCTCCGGAATTGTAAAGGCAAGACCCTTCCCATTTGGCTTGTTCCATATCCATTCGAGCCGTGCAGCCTCCGTTCCTCAGAATGAGTGTATACCCTGTTGTTAGGGGATCCCTTTACATTTAAACGAATGCTCCCGTTGGTATGGATTTTGATCAGTCTTAGAGATAATTTTCTCTTTGTTGCGAAGACTGTAGTCACACAATCCTGCTTTATCAACCGCTTGAACCTATCCTCTATAGAATTGAACAACTTACTGCACCATTCCACACGAATCATCTCAAGGTCCATCCACCTAACAAGACACTGGAATAAGTGAATACTTGATCCGACCTCAAGATACATCGACCAGATCTTGAAGCAGCTCCATCGAACCCTCCACTACAGCCAATCACTCTCCCATTAACACAGTCGAACGCACCCACAATCACCCAACACTACATCCCCACCCATCACCTCACCCCCGCCCCCCTCCGAACCCCCCTCAACCGCCTCGGAACCAACTCCCTATCCGGAAACTCCAATTTCTCACTGGGCACATCATACCCATCCACCCCGCGAAACACCTTCCTCATCTCCTGCTGCAGATGCGGATCGGTGCCAAACAATTCACTCGCATCCTGAATCTCCTCCGGACTCAGCCGCGCATAGTCCACTACCGTTCCCGTCGAACTGAAACTGCGCAGCACGCCGTCATTGCACAGACAGATGAGGCCCTTTCGCGAGGGCGACGGTCTTAGGGATTTGATTCTTCGCCGGATGGATTCGGCGCCGCGGGTGAGGGGTGGGGACTGGGTTGGTGAGTGGTTATCACGATCACTAGCTAGCATAATTTGAAGGAAGAACTAACCTGATAGGACATCATGAGATGATTCCTCAAGTAAACTGAAGAGCGACGTGAAATCTCAGGGGTGAAAGACAGAAGAGCCAATTCCCATAATCCGCCGGAGTAACATTATCGGGGGAAGTGACACCGACAGGGATGGGATTGGGATTGGGAATGGGTTGGTTTGCGGGGCGCCTGGCCGTCGCGGCCATAGGATCAGTGTGACAGGGCAACCAGGATCGACCGGACCAGGGTCTTGCTAGTTGGTAACTAGACTAGACCCTGCGGATCGCATCCTTTGTGGTGATCCTTGGCGGAATGCTACTAGTACCCTACCCTGTACATAGTGTAGTGGGAAGGCGTTCATAACTGGTCTGTGGGTGTTTATGCAGGTTATGTCACTTTCTGCTTGGCTTTGGCTATACTACTAGTGCTATTTTCTGCAATTGAGACCGTGCGGGTACGGTAGTTGTCAAGGTATAGTGCACCCCACGGTAGGTATGTGCTACATGGTCTATCAAGTATAGATAGAATCAAGTTACACAACGGCAGTATGCGCTGCATTCCGACTCGAGGGTTAATGGTGGTAGTTAATCTGATCGGATCTAATCTCTGGCATCTAGATGATACGAGTGATTGAGTTTGCGACGCATTTCCTGGATCCTGGGAAATTGTTAGCGAGCAGATGGCCAAGTAGGCTCATGGGAGCCTTCCCATCCGCAAAAAAATTAAGCATGACATTCAGAGACTCCGCATATATGCGGATGTGTTCTGATGCTGCAGGTATTGCAGTGTGTAATAGGCTTTACTTTCATTATATAATGGTATATATAACACAAATTTGGCAGTATTGATATGAACAGCATCATTGGTCTAGTGGTAGAATTCATCGTTGCCATCGATGAGGCCCGTGTTCGATTCACGGATGATGCACTTCTTTTTGTTTTTCTTCGTCCGCCCGCTTTGGATGTTTGCTTTTCTTTTTTCTTGTACGCTTTCTCTCTCCTCTTTGGCCTGAATACTAGCTGTAGAAGAGGTCCGTGACAGTTATTAAATATGGGTCGACTGTATGTCCATCTCTTCGAGTTGGCGATATGTTTATGGCGATATCTGTTAGCGAGTGTGGTTTATACCATTTGACGCTATTGCCAATGAGATGCATTGAGTGCTGGTGCGTCTCGAGGCTGGTCTGGCTCTATCCACTCTACTAAGATATTCAATTCTATCAGATTGATAGAGCGTATGATCTACTCTATTCTGAAAACACTTTTGTCATAACAAGTATGTACCCAACCACAACTCCAAAACAGATGCCAACAGACACGGCAATGCAGACACAAAAAGAGATACCTGAATATTCATAGACTCATCAACATACCATGCAAGACGAAATGTATGAGATCATTGCAGGAGAGGATCCTAGACATTCGATTAGCTTTATCCAGAACGCGGGAAGAGAGAAACATACTCTGAAATGTTTCTGGTGGTTGGCAGCCCGGTTGATCCGTGCCGTGTAGCGGTTCTCTTGTCGGATGGCTCTCTGGCGCTCCTTACGTTCGCTGATCATCACGTCTCTCTTCTGGGAGTCCGTCGTGCCGATCATGCCCGTACCGCCATTGGCACGGGTGACAAGGGCGCGGTTGAGGTTGCGGCCGCGAGGCTTCGCCTCCTCCTCCTCGATCTCGCCGTTCTCGATGGCAAGTTGACGCTCCGCACGCTCCTCAGCCGTGGGGTAGTTGTGCAGGTTCTGGCGGTAGTACTTGGCCAGAGAGCGGTGACCGACACTCCGGCCAGAGGGGAGATGCAGCTCATACTCCGTGGCGTAGACAACGGGCTGACTCTTGCGGTTGTCAAGCTCATCCTCGTCCTCATCCATCGATGAAGCATCCGTCTCCCATCCCTCATCCTCGCCGTCAACCTTGACACCACCTTCCTCGTGCGCCTCGCTACCGGTGGACTCCCACTCATCATCCGAGTAAGTGCTGCGGAAGTCGTAGTATTGGCCGATTTCGATCTGCTCATCCTCCGACTCGAACGCAATCATGCAGTGGCCCTTGTCGCGCATGTGGGTACGGATACCTTCAGGGGTGTTCCGGATCATATGGCAGTAGAGACATTCGCTGTTTTCGTTGATCTTGCGGTGTAGGTAGCGGAGGAGACCTTCCAGGTCGGTGAGATAGTCCTTCTCGGGGATGAACATGCCGTGGGCCTTGAACATGTGTTCGGTGTTTTCTTGCACATCGGCGGCCTTCTGAAGACAGAAGAGGCAGTTGGATGCGGAGAACGAGTCGTCCGACATCTCCTCGTCTTCATTTTCCTCCTTGATGGTGGTGTCCTTGAGGGTTTCGGTAACCTTGGCGACCTCGGACTCGCCGACGCGATGCTTGTTGATCGGCTCTCCGAGGGAGAAGGTCGAGCTCATGACGGAGGATGAGTCGTCGGCATTGTCCCGGTTCATGCGGGCCTCGCGGGCCTTGTGCTTGGAGCTCTTGATATGGTTCTGGTAGGAGTTCTCGCTGTAAAAGGTCTTCTGGCAGGCGACGCAGGTGGTTTCGAACGAGGCCTTGGCGGCCGCGGCAGTGGTGGTGGCCTTGGCGGCAAGGACCTTTTCGTTGAAGGTCTCCTGGGACACTGGGGGGAGAGACGCAATTCGACGCTTCATGTTATACAAGCTGTAGGATAGATCAGTTTCTGCCGCCAAGTAGGAAATATAAAACTTACTGCCAATCTGTGCGCATGTGGTCCCGCTGCGCATCGCTGCCACGAAAGGCAACGAGGCAGGTGTTGCAGGTGTAAGGGAGGGAAGAAGCAGGGCCGTCCATTTTGAATCGACTTGAAGAAACAACGAAGGGGTATCGCGAAAAGGAAAGTCGTTAATGATTGTGTGATCGATGAAGCGGGGTATGATTCCAGCCGACTGCGACCGCTGGGTATAAATGGACAACCGATACTCCAAGTCGTCGCTCGATCTCGATGTGACTGACGAAATAAATCCCACAACTGAGTCAGAGAAGTGGGGGAAGGATCAGGATGCGATGAGTCGAAATGAGTCTGTTGCCCCTCGACGCAGAATTGATAATCAGATTTGCGCCGCCTTGCCGCTTTGGGCCAATGACGTTGGGCACGTGCCATTTGGCATTACTCCCGGTTGCTTAGTCACTAATGCACAGCAATGCACAGTGAGTGATAGCGACAGATCCCCTTTTGTTCTATTTACTACATTGAAGAAGCGCACATCTTTACTATCGTATCATACAATAATACTAGCAAGTTTGGTTCCTATTTTAGTACAGATCACATGTCAAGAGTAAAGCTCCCCAGTCATCAACTACCATCTAGATCATGTTCTAACCAGTAACAATATATAGACAGTTGGAACGGGAACGTGATCTCGTACATAGTAGTTGGGAAAATGAATGGGTAACAGCACCATTGCAATCAGGGCAGCACATAGCCACCATCAATGAGGACATCACTACCAGTCATGAATGTGGAGGCGTCGCTGGCGAGGTACAGATACAAACCCTTGATCTCTTTCACATGGCCTTGCCTTCCTAACGCCGACATCCGGTAGGCTTCGTTGATCGCCTGGGGACTGGCTCCCATTTTGGTCTCGAAAAAGCCCGGCGAGACAATGTTGACACGAGCAAAATCTCTCCACTCCCGGGCGAGCGACTTTCCGAAATGAGTCACGAATGCCTTACTGGCGTTGTAGACGGGCTGATCGACGGGAACATTGACAATGTGACCACTCATACTGGAGGTGATGATCAGATTGCCAAAGCCCTGTCGCTGGAATACCTCTCCGACGTATTTGGCGCAGTAGAGGACGCCGTCAACTGCAGAAGTCAGTGAGCGTTAAACCGCTAAGGAATAGGCTGCTTACCATTCACCGACATCTGCTTCCGATATTCTTCCAGCGTTTGCTCCAGGATGGGCTTGGAAATAGCCATTCCTGTTCGGTGTTAGCGAGATACCCGCTTTTCTGAAGGTAGAGCACTCCTACCAGCATTTGCAACGAACACATCGATCTTTCCAAAGTCTTTGACAACCTCTGCGATGGCTTTCTGGACAACGTCCGGATCCGAGACTGGAGAGATTAGTATTGCACGTCTTCACAACTTCAAGGCTTGCTCACCGTCAACCTTGTAAGCAGTAGCCTGGACTCCATGAGCGCTGGCCAGACTTTGTGCTTTCTCGATAGCAGCGTCATTGCTGGAATGATCATTAACAAGCTATATTCTAGGTAGGAGAATCTGTACTTACGAGTTGTACCACATGGCGATATTTGCATTGGCTTCAGCCATCGCTTCAGCTACTGCATAGCCAATGCCATCTGCAGCTCCTGTGATAACGACAACCTTTCCGCTCAGACGAAGTTGCGCCATCACATTTGTTGGCGTGTTTGGGAACGGGCGAGGGAATCCCTCTCGAACCGTCGCGCTGTCAGCTGTGCTCATAGACATCTTGATAGTTTATGAAATCAGGCTGTGAAGGGACTGAAGGTCGATCGAGGACAGATATAATTCAAAGACGAGAATCGGTGATCGTCTTTCTTTTAGGGAAACGCCTTTCTTTTGAAGAGTGTTCTCGGGAAGGTGCCTGCTTTGTATTCCTCGCTTTAACTTCAATTACTTGATAGCGGGGTTACACTAACCACGAATGACATTTGGACGAAGGATAACCTGCCCCGCTTGTCAAGGACCCGGAGGATGGTCCGATATGATGTGATGTTCAGTCGGTAGACTGTAGTCCGACCTGTCCTGAACCAGCAGTTGATCTGGGTTTCGGGCCACCAGAGTTGAACCATCGCTTCATTGGCATCGCCATGACTTGGTCTTGATCATCTGCCTCTCTTCTGCGACCGACTTTCAAATGATTTGTTGTGAGTGCACCCGCTCAGACCTGAAAGAGAAAAGAGAAAGCGGAAGACAGAGCACCGAGGCCGATCTCCGCACCCCGCCGGAGTCCCCGCATTCATCCCACTCGGAGGTCCGCTGGTATACCATTGCTCTCTGAAGTCAACTAATTAGAAAAGAAAAGCGGACTTATTGATAATCCTGGATCAAAAGACATTTGAGAGACTGCAGGTAGGCCGAGCTTGGCTCCCATTGCCAACCCCACTCTTGAAATTCATAACAAATCGCTGCATCAAATCATGAAATGCACAGTTTAGGTTCCACTGCTTATTTCAATCCATGCATTTCTCTTTCATCTATTACTAGAATTTATCCGGAGAGTGGAGCTGTCCATAGAACACTGACAACCGCCAAGATCTTCTAGATACTCACAGACACAGACACAGCGAACACCCAACAGCATCCTTTGAGATAACCAGACATCATCAAGATGGGATCAGATCCAAAAGCCCCTACAATCCCATGGATGCGTCTCGGAGAGCTCAACCCAGAGTCATCTCTCACACCACCTCCCGCACCCTTCCCAGCAAGTAACAGTCCAGCCGAGAACGCAAGACAACGGTTCGCCGTGAGTGGGAACGCCGTCTGTATATCTACCTCTCATCTATCAACAATACTGGCCTACAATAGTAACACAGCACAGTCACCGGCGGTGCCGGCACCCTCGCACTCACCTCCGCGCGCGCACTCCTCGAGCACGGCCTCGAAGGCCTCGCCCTCCTCGACCTGCCAGCCAGCCTCACAAAAAGCAAAGACTACATAGCCTCCCTAGAACACGACTTTCCCAACTCCAAATTTATTTCCATCCCATGCGACGTAACCATCGAATCCGAAGTCCAATCCGCAATCCAAACCGCAACCACCCACCTCGGCAACCTCAAAATCCTCTGCTGCTTCGCTGGCATCGTCAACTGCGTCCCTTCCATCGAGATGTCCCTCGAGGACTATAAACGGATGCAAGATGTCAATACAACAGGTGCTTGGATCGCCGCGCAGACTGTCGCTAGGTAGCCCCCTTCCCATACCCTATACCTCAACAGTCAACCCGTTCTCAATAACGAAACATCATCCAGACAAATGATCCGCACCCACACCCCCGGCAAAATCCTCCTCGTCTCCTCGATCAGCGGCCACAGGGTAAACTACCCCCAACCCCAACTAGCCTACAACATCTCCAAAGCGGCTCTCCTAAACATGAAGAGCTGTCTCGCCGCGGAATGGGCCCCGTATGGAATCCACGTGAATTCCATCTCGCCCGGGTATATGGATACGGTGTTGAATGAGGGGGAGGGACTAGCTGGACATCGGGGCGTATGGGCGGATCGGAACCCGATGAGGAGGATGGGGCAGCCGTGTGAGTTGACGGGACCGGTGGTCTTGCTTTGTAGTGATTTTGGGGGGAGTTATTTAAATGGAGTGGATGTTGTTGTTGATGGTATGTTCTTCTTATCTTTTTTTTTTTTTGGTTTTTGGGGGTGGGGTGTTGGATAAGGGGTTGCTAATGGTTTGGCGTTTAGGTGGGGGGTTGGTGTTTTGAGCTGGGAGAGACTTGGGATGGGATGAGAGGGGGAGGTGGTGGGTGGTAGGTACTGAGTGGAGTCGATGATCGAGGGATAGGAAAGTAGAGGCAATTGGGTGCTATTGGGGACGTGGCTGCTTTGAATACAACTCAGGGTGTAGTTTCCGCTATGTTAACCTGGGAAAGATGGTTTGACTCCAAAAATTACCCTGCCAAAGCACACAAGCTCGAGTATCAAAATACAACCGCTACATTACGCCAAATGATCCCATCAAGCACGGAGGCCCCTACTTCCAACCCATCAAATAAGTCAGCACCCCCCTCCCCATGTCAATCCAATCCCCCCATCCCCACTCCTTACCCAAAGCATCACTAGCAGTCGAGATATACATCTCAGCCACATCTCGATCTAATTCTAGAGTGATCTCCGCACTCCGCCTAATGATCACTAGCGTCTCATCGAGAATCTCCTGCCGTTCTTCCTCCGTTAACATCGCATCCGCCTGCACCACCCTCCTGCGAAACTCGTCCTTCACACCCCCATCATCTCCCTACCTCTCTCCCTCAATCTGCCAGAAAGATAACGGCGGCGGAAACCGCCCCTCCTCCCAGACATGTAACTTACCCTCTTGCAGGCCCCAAAACTCCGGGCCCGCGTCACACAGTAGCCCCCGAATCCACCGTCCGCCGTTGAATACCGCAGAGTACATGATCCAGGCATATGCGACTATGAGATGGGGCTTTTCTTGGATGCGTGTGTTGATATACCTTCGGAACGCTTGGCCAGAGTTACGGTGTTGGGTGGTATCAGGCAGCTTGGGTAAAGAGGCGAGATCGGCCTTCACGCGACTGGAGCGTTGAAGCTCCGGAATGTAGATCTTGTGGAGAATGTCGCGGATTCTCTCGTTCGGTGGCATGGAGCTCTGGCTGGGAGTTATGGGGGGTGTCGCGAGCTGGGTCTGCCAGGCTTCTTCGAAACCGAGGTAGATCTCGGCATAGCGGGAGAAGCCTAAAGCATAGAGGATGGGAGAGGTGGCGTTGGGTGGGAGACAAAGAGGGATACGGGAGGTATTGAGACGGTTGACTACGCCGTGGGGTTCTCTGAAGGGTGGATTGGATGAGTTGAGGTGATATATTAGAGTTAAATCTGAGGTTCACTTACTTGATCACACTGCGGATTTTGGAGGGGAGGTCGATGTCGGGCATGTTGATATAGTAGGACTGCAAAGTTGACCAGTAGGTGTGAGAATGGTTGGTTCAAGTGGATAGGAACGAGGGATATGAGGTGAAAGTCATCTGCCCATGCTGCTTTTATACCTCGTATCGGTGGCTGTCCATCACGGCAGCTGAACCCAGCAGCAGGGTTGGCTCATATCACATTAGCTCACATTACACCAGCAGTAAGCAGTGGTATACGAGTTGGCATTGGTGGGGCTCTGATCACACGGTATGTCATCCTCTGGATTTCCTTTTTCCTATGTGGCAAGCAGGCAGTGTAACATGACCTCATGTAGAGTTGCGAGAAGGGAACGGAGATCGGCGAGATAAAGATGACGATCGATGACTGGTAACCTGCTGGAGAGATGGTGTGCCTGGCGGTGTGGGAGTCAGTTGGCTGAACACATTCCAGCAGAGGCCGGAGTAGAAGTGATCTCCGAACTCCATGAAAGCAAGAGTTGCCAGAGGAAATTCAGCGGCAGAGACCCAGAGAGAAGTAGTTACCAGGCGGGGTAGTTAACTGCAAGTCGAAGCTAGTCCCACTCGAGGGATCGGTCGAGCTTGTTTTTTCCAACCTTAATCTCTCCTAGCGGATGAGATGGAAAGCAGATCGACTACTCCGGTGGCCATTGTCATGTTATGACACAGGATACAGAGCTGCAAAGAGAATGAGAGGGCGAGGCATCCCGCAAGAGAAAACCGTCGCCCCGTGTATTAAACCTGGTATGCGTACAAACTGATATACAAACATGACGAATATTTCCTCCCTCACCACTTCCTCTCCGTAAACGTCAACGGGCAGTCATCCTGGAGACAGTCAACATCTAGCACTCTATTCCTCAATATATCACTTACCATGGGGAAAATAGTTGCAAAGACTTTGATTTCCTCCGACCGCGGGGTCGCGTGGTGGGCCCAGTCCAGCATCAACGAGGCCTTGCCGATCAACAGCACCAAATTGAGCTGGGCGTACTGCTGTCCGATGCACACGTGCGGCCCCGTTCCAAACACCAGGAAGTTCTTGGCTCCCTTCTCCTCAGCATCGCCGGTATAATAACGCTCGGGATCGAATTCGTCAGGGTTCTCATAAACGTCGGGGTCGCGAAGAGCCAGCCACGTGGTGGGGATAATCATCGCACCTGTCGGAAGTCAGCATCCATTGCAACCACAGATTCACGTCACAGATCTCACCCTTGGGAACAGTGTACGAATCGGTAATGGGGAAGGGCCTCTTCGCCATGTACGGCACCATCGTCACCGGGGGTCGGTACCGCAGAAGCTCCTTGACGACCGCGCGTGTGTAGGTCATCGATTCGAGCTGGTCTAGATCGACTGCAGCGTGGGCATCACCATTGCGGGCTTTCAGGTTCTCTTCACGCACGCGATCGAGAATTTCGGGACGCTGAGCCATCGTTTGGAAGAGCCAAGTGGCCGCGCTGCTAGTAGCATCCTGAGAGGCAAACAGGAATGCGAATACAGTCTGAGCGATCTCATAGTCGGCGAAGTCGCGCAGCAGAGGGGACGGTTTCTCGAGATTCTCCGTCGGAAGCCCCTTGGCCTCGGCTTCGACCCATTCCTTGGAGGCCAAAATGTTCTTGACCCAGGCGTCCATAATGCAGGTCGGCTCTTTACCGGCAGCCATGCACGCCTTGCTCTTGGCACAAGCCTGGCAGAACTCGGCTAGTACCATCTCACTTGCTTTCTTTCCATACCATGCCTTGGTAAAGGGCAGAATAATAGGGAAGTTGACCAGCTCCATTGCTTCGGTGATTAGATAATAGTCATCGGCAATTCTCTTGACTGCCTCGTCCGAAATATAGTAGCCACAGAAGGTCCGGAGCGATACAGCGCACATCAACTCACGGAAACCAGACATCCAGGGCACCGGCTTGCCACCGGCGCTTTTAGTGATCCGAACAAAACGCTCAAAATAGTCGTTATAGACGGCCTCTTGACCGGGAAGGTAGGACTGGAGCGCCTTTCTCGTGAACAGACCGTTCAGGCCCTTGCGATAATCGACATGGGGCTTGCCGTCCAGGAAGACAAAATTGTCGGCACCCAGGAGCTTATGAGCGACATCGACGACGCATGGCTTTACGTACGTCGGGGAGTTGAAAACCTTCCGGGCCATGTCCCGGGTGGAGGCAATTACCACGAACCTAGAGTGGACTTGTCAGTACCCATTCCATCGGACCTGCCAGCGGGGTCGGACGCACTTGTGAAAGACGGAGACACAACTCAGAGGGCCGCTTGTCCATTTCGCGTAATATTCCTCGAATTTGGGATTGACGGATTGCAGGAATGGGCCGATGAAAGGCATCTTGAAGGCCGGGCCCACGATACTGCCCTTGTTTCGGATGTACATGACTGCGAGGCACGCGACGTCAGAATTCAAGCAATGGTCTATTGACTTGGCACGCGATTTACATACTCTGGTCGTATGCGACAAGGATCGCTAGGACGGTGAAGGCAATCGTCCACGGGCTTGCATTATTGACGGCATCGACGACATACTCGAGTCGAGAGGGAATCGACAAATGGCCGTCCCGAACGCTGGCGAGCGGCGACGCGAAGCTGGGGGCGTTGACTTCCATGATGCGGGCACTGTGAGCTAGGTTTCCGGTGATTCCGACTGAACTGTAAAGCACAGAGGTGCAATTACTGGAGAGCTGGCGCCGAGCGACCGAGCAGGACACCGCACCGTGCCAAAGACAAAAATTCGATGGCGGAGGACAGGTATGCTCGAAGTGTTATGGGGACAAGCGCCAGGCCGGGGGGTCGAGCCTTTTATTTCCTGGGACTGAACGGGTCGGAAGCACCCCTGATTAGTGAATCCTTCGTGGCTGCCCGTCGCAAAGTCTTTCATTGTTTGCTCTCATAGGATCCCGGATTCGGGAGGAGTCGCGGTTCTGGCAATGCAGGGCACAACTCCAACAACCACACCAGCTTTTTTCTGGAGTATACTCCCACGAATAATTGATTTACATAGTAACGAAATTTTGCTGACCTCCTGAAATTCAATTCCAGTCTGTGATGGGAGAATGTCTGTCCACCCCACCCCTGCTAGTGCTGACATGCGAGGTCAGGTCACTATCTCCTCCAATGCGCCGTTCCAGCCAATCATGCCACCCGAGCGCCATCCAACAGCACCCATCGGATTTGGGGCCCCTCGACAGCGCGATCGCGATGATTACCCCAGGTTGGCCCAGTCCAGAATATTATGTGGTCCAGCTAGACGACATAGAGCACTGTATAGTGATGGCAAGTGATTATGGCGATCACTCAGACTCGCTATCAGTCACCAAGATCAATCCGATCACAATAGAACGGTTGTGCGTTTTATTCTGGATTTCTTTGAATTAGGTGACCACTGCTGATCGCATCGAATCCTACTAGATCTATTGTTCACCACTCCGTATCCCAAGTGGCATTGAACGGTTCCAGATGTCATGGCTAATGTGTCATCGATCCAGCGGGGCTCCGGGTGACAGTGGGCCGACAGCCATGATCACCTGAAAATAACCTTATCTTGACCCTCTTTTCCTGCCATAGACTGATAGTCGTCATGGGAAAACAATCGAGCAGAAAGCCAGGCCCATCAGAGCTTCGGGCAGTAAGTCATCCGCATTGGCACAGCCATCTGGCAGGCAACTAATGGCGGGCAGTGTGCAGAATGCCGGGTAAGAGTGATCCGGATGTCGGACGACTGTTGCTAACCAGGTCCATGCGAGTCTCAGAAACGGAAGAGCAAGGCAAATTCTTAACCCACCCCCTACGCTGTTTCCGTATTAACGGTTGATTAGTGCTCGGGTGCTGCCCCATGCTCATACTGCTCTCGCACCAAGAAACACTGTCGCTTCGACCGTGTACCATCTCGCACCCCTTTGACTCGGAAGTAAGTGCAGATTCTTCTATGCCATGAAGCCTTTCTCAACGTGGGTAGAAACCTTGACGAAAAGGAACATCTTTGCGCGAACTTGATTGCTCTCATCCACAAATCAAATCCGGAAGTCGATATCGAAGACGCATTGAAGGCATTGTCGGCGTCTGACGAACAACGTGGTGACAATAGACCGACCCCTGCGCTACCGAGCCTGGACTTAGAAAGGCGGAGCCCTACCCCTTCAGGAAATTTTGAATGGGACGAAGCTCCGTTGCCCTCAACCCATCATCCAGACAAGTCTCTCGACGGAATGGCATCACTGCCAACAGGGGGGTCGGGATCTGGTTATCTAGGTAGGCTGCAGAGCTCTAGACTGCATAATCTTGTCTAACGTTCTATCTCCAGGAAACAGCTCAGGGTCCTGTATTCTAAGATCCATCTCAGATTTGCTCCCCGATGACACTACTCCTCAGGCTGCGCGGAAAGAACGACGTCCTGCAGTTTCACTCCATGTAGAAAGTCCAGCTTTGTTTGCGGAGCTAGATGATACCGTCCTCCTGGATGGCCTTGTTGATGCCTACTTCATGTGGTACAACTCGTCATATCCTATTCTGCACGAGAGGACGTTCAGGCAGAAGTACAGAAAGCGGCATCAATTCCAGCCCGGCTCCACTTGGCACCTGATATTCTACCTGGTTCTGGCAATTGGGGACTGGATACTACCTGGTGGCTCAAAAGTCGAACAGTCCAAATATTACATGGCTGCACGGTCACGCATGTCAATACATCTGCTTGAATCGGGCTCTCTTCTCACCATTCAAGCTTTTCTTTTGATGGTTAGCCCACTAATTATGCATTCATTAAGCTACTACCTGGTACTGAGTGCTACAGGGAAATTTCCTCCAGAAGCGAGACCGGCCGAACACAGGATATAACTTCATCGGGATAGCATATCGAATGGCCATTGGACTTGGACTTCACCGTGAACCACCCACAGATGTAATAGGAGACACTCTAGCGATCGAAATGAGAAGAGCTGTATGGTGGATTGTGTATTCATTCGATAGTGGATTTGGCTTGACCACAGGGAGACCTGTCATGTCATCGGATTGCTTCATTGAAACCCGACTTCCACGAAACATCGAAGCTTCGGTAACACCATTCCCCGGTATAGTAACACCCTACTAACTCCAATCCCAGGACTGCACATTAGATTCCCCACTCCCCGACCCCGTCGACAAACCAACCACCTACTCCGCCATCATCGCACACGCCCGCCTAGCACGCACCGGAAACATGGTCTACCGGAACGTACTTGCAGCTCCAAAGAAAGACCTCAACCTGAAGGCCTCACGCTCTCTCGACCACCAGCTCAAAGCATGGCGCCTATCCCTCCCAATCTACTTCACCGCCCACGACGTCCCAACCTGGTTCCGCAGCCCTCGAGCAATAGTAGGCTGGAAGGAACAGAACCTCCGAATGTTGCTATGGTGGGGAACCCAGCGCCTATGTACCACTCTTTCCGACACCGAAGAAGCTCAAAACATGTGCCACTACGCCGCAATCGAATGCATCCAAGACATCACCACCTTCTGCACCGACTACCCGGACGTCCTCCACATCGGTCTAAGCTGGTACGCGACCTACTTTCTCTTCCAGGCCTCCATCGTCCTCAGCATCTATTACCTTCGACCCCATCAACTCCTCGATTCGACCCTAGCCGCCGCGAACCAAGATCTCTGGCTCTTTTCTATCTCCCGAGCCCGCGACTGCCTCGCGAATATCAGTGAGGCGAACCAAGCCGCTGCGCGATGTCTGGAAGTCCTCGATCGCATTAGAGATCAATCGCAATCTACACCCACACCCGGGACATCCGCGTCTGCTAATTATAACCCTGACCCCGACGCTGCGCAGTTACCACCCATCCATGATAACCCGGGGATACGTCAAGGAATGGGAACGCTCCCCGTTGACCCGTCCCTGCAGATGTTCTTCGATGCTACGTCGTGGAACAAGGATATTTTCGAAGGCCTCCAGGGGTTTCCCATCACGGATGAAGTCGAATCGTTTGATTATGTCTCGGGCACGGCGCTGGCAGCGGATATCGCGGGGGATTGGGTTATATCTGGTGATCCGGGGCTGGGGCCGAGTTGATTTCGCTGGGGTTTGATTGATGTGGAGACGAGTTTTCTGGATGCGCCTGTCTGTGTCGGTGGGTGGCTGTGGTAGGTCTGTTTCAGTATATCTGAGTAAATTGAAGTCAATCAGAGAAATAGAAGGCTACAATTGGAAGGAATATTCCATATTCATTGCACAGACATTGTGGGGGGCTTTTGTAGATGCACTCTTATCGCTACTGATTCAAAGGCTAGAATATCGGAGCACGGTCGACCGTTGACCGGGCCGGATGACGGACCCGACATGTGCTCGGACTCACGTCAGTGCCTAGCTTTTACGGAGTAGTTGTATGTAGATTCCGGTTCACTGTTAACCGGTCCCTCGAATGTCAAGTGATTTGTCTACTTGGGGGGAGTTATTGAGCGCTCCTTCAAGGACTACTTTTGAAATACCACCAAATCGAGTACAGGTAAAGACCTTGGTACCATGGTAGCATCTGCTCTCCAGCTTCATCGTCCGTGGCATTAGTATCATGGACTCAAATGCCATAAACCCCTCATGCCTCCTCTACGGCCCCCTCGATGCCCGCTTCGAAGACCGGCCGATCCCCGCACTTACCGACCCCCACGATGTTATTGTTCGCATAGCCTACACTGGGGTTTGCGGGAGCGATGTTCGTTTCTCTCGAATTATCTACACAAAGTAGTCGATACTGATGCACATAGTTAGGTCCATTTCTGGCTCCACGGAGGCATCCGCACCTACGTCTCCCAGACTCAGCCCCTTACCATGGGCCATGAAGCCTCTGGGACGATCCACGCCGTCGGGTCTGCAGTCACGTCTCTGGTTCCCGGCGACAGAGTGGCAATCGAACCCGGATATCCCTGTTGACGCTGTGACCAGTGCAAAGCCGGTCGCTATAATCTCTGTCCCGCGATGAAGTTTGCTGCCGACCCCCCGGTGGTTCATGGGACCCTGACCAAGTATTTTATGTTGCCTGCGGATTTCTGTTACAAAATATCAGAGAATATCGGATTGGATGAAGCGGTCTTGCTGGTGCCGTTGGCTGTGGGTATTCATGCTGTGAGGTTGGCTGATGTTAAGCCCGGACAGAGTGTCGTGGTGTTTGGTGCCGGTACTGTGGGGTTATTCTGTGCGGCTGTGGCGAGGGAGTTTGGGGCAAGTATTGTCGTGTCGGTGGATATTCTGGAGAGTAAGTTGAAGTTCGCGAAGGAGTTTGTGGGGAGGGAGGCTGGGAGGACGGCCATGCCGGATGTGTCGTTGACGGTAGAGGAGAATGCTGCGCGGCTGGCACGCGATCATGCCCTTGGAGAAGGCGCAGATGTTGTGATTGATGCATCAGGGGCTGAGATGTCGGTTCAGACAGCCATTTTTGCATTGAGGAAGGGAGGAACGTATGTCCAGGCTGGTATGGGGAAGCGCAAGATTGAGTTCCCCATCTCGGAGATGTGTGAGAAGGAGATTGCCGCTAAGGGGTGCTATCGATATGGCCCGGGGGACTTTGATTTGGGGATTTCGCTGGTGGGCCGGGGGAGGTTGGATTTGTCGGGATTGATCTCGAATATCTTTCCCTTTGAGAGGGCGACGGAGGCGTGGGAAGCAGCTAGAAGAGGAGAGGGGATCAAGACGTTGATTGAGGGACCCAAGGATTGAGGATGTCGTAAACGGAAATGTCATGCTATCGCTCTCGTGCTTCACTCGAGGCAGGCTGTCGCCTAAACATTTGCTTTCCTCTTCGTCGGCAGCTCATTCCTCTTTCTTTTTTGAACAGGATGAGAACCAATGAAGTTTATCAAGTTCTCAACCTTAGCGCCAACATCCATCAAATCTAATCGTCGCACCTTCCTCATCCGCACGAGCGGACTTTTCACCGTGGGCACCAATGGAGGTTTCCCATTAATTAGCTGATTGCTTATAATTGTTCAAGCTATAGGACGGAGAAGTGGAGGTGGGGGGGAAGGAAGATTGTTTCCCGGCACGATGTGGTTTGCTTTTAGTGTTGGCAGAAAGGCTGCCAGACACGTCAACATAGCAGAACCCCGCGAGCTGAACGCGTCCATTTACCACAGGGCTCCATCACCGCAGCGTCTGATCCTGAGCTGGTCGCCGTGAATGTAATTCCTTTCTTCATTCCCATCAGTGTCTAAAGGATATGCGTCTACTTCGCACAAGAGCTCTATCGCTGGAGCTCGTTGAGATCGCGGAGGAAAGGATCGAAAGTCGAGAGATACGCTACGCGATTCTCTCGCACAGATGGGGCGATGATGAAATCACATTCCAGGATATTCCACACCTGGGGGATAGTGATGAAAAGAAAAAGACCCAAGGTTACTAGAAGATCAAGCGCTTCTGCGAGAAAGCGGCGGATCACTTCGAGTATGCCTGGATAGACACCTGTTGTGTTAACAAAGACAGCAGTACCGAACTGTCAGAAGCCATCAACTCGATGTACCGATGATACAAGAGGGCCGACATCTGCTATGCTTACCTCGATGACGTTTCCCCAAGAGTTGATCAGAGCAGGCTATTTCTCAACATGAGGGATAGTCAGTGGTTCAGACGAGGCTGGACACTTCATGAGCTTATCGCGCCCTCTAACCTCACGTTTCTTGCCATGGATTGGACCGAAATCGGCTGCAGAAAAAGCCTCAGCTCATTGATTTCCAACATCACGCTCATCGATGAGTCTGTACGGCAGGGTGATACGCACCTGGAGAAGTTCAGTATTGCGAAAAGGATGTCATGGGCCTCTGGGCGAGTGACCACGAGACGGGAAGACATTTCATATTGCCTCATGGGTATTTTTGACGTGAACATGCCATTACTATACGGAGAAGGCGAAAAGGCCTTTATTAGACTGCAAGAAGAGATCATGAAAAACTCGGATGATCAAACTTTATTTGCATGGGAAAATCCTGCCATTTCCTTGGACCATCCCAGTGGCCTACTTGCTCAATCCCCGATGGACTTTAGAAACTCGGGGAATATAATTCCTTTCAAATTTACCAAGACAACCACGCCCTTTACGGTAACCAATCGAGGTATAAGACTCGATCTGCCTTTACTGAGAACCCCGGATGCGCGTACATCGACGCTCAGGGCCGATATTCTGGCTATAGAATGCCGGGATGCATCGGACTCCTTCTTTCCGAAGCCAGTCGGCGTAAAGCTGCGACAGAAGCCCGATGGACATAGCCAGTTCATAAGGGTGGATCCCGGGCTAGAAAGGAACATACATCTAAGCCAGTTGTACTTCACCAAGTCCACTACAATCTATGCCGAGAAGACAATGACAAACAGAGATTATATCGAATCGCCGAGGATTAGGAGGCCAAATAATAAGAATCTGATTCTGTGCTTGGACGGTGATGACAGCCAAGGTCCCAAAATCGGAAAGAGGTCTAACATTCAAACCATCTACGGCTTGGCTAGCAGAATGGGCCATTTGCAGTCTTGCGATTATGGGAGCGTCAGTGGAAACGACACCATGCATGTCAAGGCATGTGTCATGAGTGCATATGAAGTAGGTCGAAACTGATTCTTGTCCATACTAGCCGATGATATCGTGGTGTCTAATGCATCTCCGTCAAGTGGTTGGCAAACGAGTACAGCGGAAGGTTCAATATCTTTATCTTCGGCTTCGCCAGTGGAGCCTTTGCAACACAAATACTCACTCAAATAGTTGATAACGTTGGAATTCTTCCCGAACCGAGCAAACTGGAAGTTTGGGAGATATACAAGGACTGGTATCGTGCAACCGTGAGCGGTGAGAATGACGAAGAATGGGACTATGAGGATACTATATCCTCATTCAGGCGCGTAAAGAGCTTGCGCGACAGGGACTCTGAGCTAACAGACAGGGTTACCTTCTTGGGCCTGTTCGACATGGCCATGCCTACATCAGACCTAAAAGCCAAGCTGGGCTTCCGCACTGACCAGGGACAGAGTAGTAACCTTCCCTCGGAAATTTCTTATCCTGCCTATACTGTTCGTCATGCAGTATCAGTGGACGAACGGGAAATTGCCCTAGACCCGGTCCTAGTGGGAGACCCGATGTTTGAAGGCATACAGGATGTCGAGCAAGTATGGTTCCTAGGCAGTCATGCTGTAAGAACTACATCGCTTATGATACCTCTGTCCATTTGACTCTGCTAATAATGTTCCTCAGGATATGGGGGGAATTGCAGTCGCGGACAATTCATCCCCACCAACAGCGGACAAAGATGGGGATCTCGGTCAGATCCCTTTGGTTTGGATGATCTGCGAGGCTGCTCGAGCGGGTCTGGTACTCAACCAGTCCGCCCTAGAACGGCACTTTGTGGGATATCACCGGATGGTCATCAAGGGGCCTTTGGATGAAGAGGATGACCATATCATCTATAGCGTGGTTCCACATAATCAGCTGAAAGAGGAATGGTTTCGCATCGCCACATTACCCAACGGGAGTCATGAAACCCAGGGCTTCTTCTCCTTTATGAAAGAGCTAGCGACGCATTGGGTCCCCATTCTCGAAATCGATTGGAAGGCTTTTGCGGTGGAGGTGCTGAGTCCCTTGCTTTACCAGCATACTATACCTGCCGGTAGTGCCGTGCATAGCACGGTGTTTCAAAGGACGGATGCTCACGGCTACTATGTTCCGGCAAATCTGCTGAGAAGGACGGGGAAAGTAAGCATTCATTGGCAATGGCCAGCGTACCGAGTCAGATATAGGGGGGATCCTGTTCGGGAATGTTGCATGTTAGAATTCTAGATCAATATACTCCCAAATTTGGACTAGCCCCTCATTATCCTTATCCGGCAAAAGAGTTGTTCCTGCCGACTGACTCAGCACCCACCCGGGCTTGGCGCCTGAGGCCCCCCTCCGACGGGCGTGATATCAGCCTCGCCTGTCCCTCCCCAGACCCGACCCCAGAAAAGAACAAGTCACATTGTTATCACCGCCCTGAGTTTGTCCCCTGATCCCACGGCGCAGTCCTACACAGGGAGCGAGCTTTTGAAATCGGTACTCTGGCCCGGTAGCTGCGGCATGCTCCGCAGTCTGTCAAGATGACCAGGCTCCGCGGAGCTTCCGTGAGCTCGTATGAGGTTTCGCGTGGTGGCATCGACAGGCCCGAAATCCATCGTTCGAAATTACCCCCTAATGCGCCCGACGTGATCGCCCAAAATACGATAGATGTCTCCGACCCTACCCAGGTATTATTATGGTATAGAGATGAACGACGTCGGCAGTTCAACCTCCTGGTCCGCAGGTAAGTCTCCATGACGCCATACCAGCGTTGAGCCGCTGACGGGGATATATCCAGGTACAAGAATCAACTTCTCTACGGCTGTCAGGATCCCGGATGCCAAACGCCGACATGTGCCAGCTATCGGAAACGCGTGACAGACGGTCCCTTTCGTCGATATACGGAGCTGAGCGCCCGCACGCTGGCTTGCTACTTGGCTAGTTTGGATAATGCGGAGGACGGTCTTTGTCGCAATCTTTCCCGAGTTCCCAGCGAGCTTTCAGCCCAAGATAACCAACGCCGATCGAAACGACGGAATCGTGCCTTGCCTTCGAACGAGTCTGCGCGAGAACAAACAGAGTTGAGAGGAGTGGATCATACTGGTGCGAATGGGGCGTCACGGTCTTCATCGACCCGGAATACCAGGTCACCCAGCTCAAGCGACCGAAATGGGGGGAGCTCGTCCCCTGTTATGAGATTGCAGGATCAGGAGGCGGTCATGCGGGAGGAGGCTGCACCTGCAACGCAGCGACTGAAAGACCCGAAGTCGTTCACTCAGAACCTGTTTGATACTCTGTCTCTTCGGATGATCGAATGGCTGCCTCTTCGGCGCTCTCCAAGCACTCTTGGTCCGGAGCCAGAGCGTTTAGACATCCGTCCTGGAACTCGATCACCCAAATCTGAGCGCGAGGGGACACAGCCCTACCCGGATAAAGTCAGGCCACAGCTAACTCGACAACGCACACCCCAGCATCCAGTATCGGCAGGTGGTGCGCCACATACCCCTTCGTCGCGCCATGTGAATAGCCAGACTACTGCGCTGGAGTTAAGGCTTCCGAACCAGCAGGTCAAACGACTATCGCTCACGGAGGTGGAGCAGTGGCGCCAGAATCCGCGCTCGAGCTCAGAGGAGAAATTGTATCAGGACTTGAAACCCGCCCGCAAGCTTACCGTCAATACGCACGTCGCTGGTGATGAATTACACAATGTGCCTTCTCCTCCCGCATTACGGCATCGTCCGCAAAAGCATCGGGGTAGAACTGGAGACGGAAGTTATGTCCCTCCGCAAGAGCAGCTGAAGAAGGGACGGCGTGTATCATGGGATGGCGCGAAGTATCTGAATAACGTTCTACTTGACGGCCCTAAGAAGTCTGAGGTCCCTAGCGATGATCAACTTCCTCTAGAGGCCCAGTCGTCCCCTAGCGACAGCAAACCCAAGCGTCGAAGTTCGAGTCGAAAACCAACCATGTCGGCCATCCAGTCTTTGACCCATCTAACGGGCGAGATAGTCGATGGCATGATGCAAATGATGGTTATTTCCGAGGACGAGGCTGAACGGTGGAGGGATGAGCTGACATACATGGAATCCACTGGGAGCTTTGAAGAGTGGGAGTGGCGCTTTGCAACTCCCCGCCAGCGTCATGTGTATGCATTTGTTGCGCAGAGCACTTTTTATGCTTTGGGCAGTACCAAGCAACTTCTTCTTTCGTTCCGACAGAATACGGCTGGACCGTCCGGAGTGAACGAAGGTCATGACAGGCCCAAGCTTGACCTTGGGCAGCTACAACCATCGCTACGGAAACTGCTTCGTATCTGTCCCCGGGACATTGTTTTTCACAGTCTCTGGAGTGCAACGGAAACGTTGTTCGTCCCGCCCAAAGAGCTCTCGACGCCGGGAAAACCTGCTCGCCGCTCATCCCACACCTCGAGCGCCGCATCCACCACGCCTATCATCCGTCGATCGGACTCCGGGAGCAATGGACAGCTCAGTGATTCAAGTGCAGCCGATGTCGCGACCGTCGCTATCTTTGCCTTGGCTGGCTCTCTCCCCGAGATAGATGCACCTACGTGGCGAGCAATTCTCCAGATGCGTGCGGCGGGAGGTGTAGCCTCAAGCTCGGATATGCAAAAGCTCTCGGTGGCCAGGGCCCGTCTGATAGTCGAAACCACGGATATGCTTGAGCATGAGTTGGCGCTACGACTTCTTGGTCGTCTGGTGCGCGGTATCGGAGCACGATTGGCGTACCACGAAATCTCCAAGGCGAGGCAGGTATACTCCCGAGATCTGCCCCAACGCAAGGACAACGTGTTGGACATCATCGTGAACAACCTCTGCGAGCATCACGGTGCAATGACAGCTGCCATCAGCGACCCGGATACGACGCCCGCTCCTGGCGCGCCCGCGTTTATTACCGAATGGCTCCGGACGCTTCTCCTCAAAGAGTGGGATGGTAACGCGGAGTTATCGAGATGTAGCTCAGCCGGAGCCGCGGTACGGATTCTGTCGACACTGTACAAGGAGCGCGACCGTCTAGGGCTCGCTCCCGAGGACTTTCACACGCCATTTCTCTCGGATCGGCTCGAGCCCCTAGAAATGCCTGTGGAGTGGATCGAAAGCGGCCCCAGTAACAAGACACTTCATCTACTCTCCTATCCATTTTTGTTCCCTCCGTCAGCCCTCGTGATCTACTTCCGAGCCCTCAACTACGCCGCCATGTCAAAGTACTACGAAGCCGCCATGACCACGACCAGACACGTAACGCAAACTGCGTTTGGGCCCATTCGAGTCCAAAACAACGCTGGCCTACTTGCCCAGTTGCAGACGTCCATGTCTACCTACCTGGTTCTTGTAGTCCGCCGCGACAGTCTCCTCACGGATGCACTCAATCAGCTCTGGCGGCGCGAGAGACGCGAGCTCATGCGTCCGTTGAAAGTGCAAATGGGGATGGACGAGGGAGAGGAGGGTCTGGATCACGGTGGTGTGCAACAAGAGTTCTTCCGAGTCCTAATGGCAGACGCACTGGATGCATCCTTTGGCATGTTCACGACGGATGCACGGACGCGGATGTCCTGGTTCCAGCCCTGTTCCTGGGAACCGTTGTACAAGTTCGAGCTGCTCGGGTTGTTGATGTCCTTGGCGGTGTACAACGGTCTCACCCTCCCAGTGAACTTCCCTACGGCGTTCTACCGCAAGCTCCTCGGGCTCAAGGTGAAACATCTGGAGCACATCCGGGACGGCTGGCCCGAGCTTACCAAGGGTTTGGGAGACCTCCTCACTTGGGAGGACGGAGACGTGGGTGACATCTTCATGCGGACGTACGAGTTCAGCTTCGAGGCCTTTGGACTTGTTGAGACGGTTGACATGCAAAAAGTCGATCGAGATGCCCCATGGCCCGCTACATCCACGCCCGGGCGTGGTCTCAGCGGATCGCGGTCCCTCGGGTTCTCGCCGCCATGGTCGGAGGTCCGCCGTTATACCGACCATGTTGACCTCAGTCCCCCGTCTTCGATGGCGGCCGAGACCGCGGGTTCGTACGGGGATACCACAAAGGCCACCGATACGCTGGTACCGGTCCAGTCGCCAACTCCCCCAGCCGATGAGGCCTGTCTCGTGACCAACAGCAACCGGACTGATTTTGTCAAGGATTACATCTTTTGGCTGACGGACAAGTCCGTTCGCCCGCAGTTCGAGGCGTTTGCGCAGGGTTTCTACACGTGCCTGGACCGAACAGCACTGTCGATATTCACTCCCGAGGCGTTGAAGACGGTGGTGGAGGGCATCCAGACGATCGATATCCGCGAGCTAGAGCGTCACGCCCGGTACGAGGGCGGGTTTGGACCGAGTCACCCAGTAATCCGGGACTTCTGGAGCATCGTCCGGCGCTACCCGGCGGAGAAGAAGGCGCAGCTGTTGGAGTTTGTGACCGCCAGCGATCGGGTCCCAGTCAATGGAATCGCGAGCATCATGTTTGTAATCCAGAAGAACGGAGTCGGGGATGCTGTAAGTGATCGATTGTTCTTGATGGAATGGATTGGTACTGACTGTCGTAGCGCCTTCCCACAAGTCTCACCTGTTTTGGCCGGCTGCTGCTGCCGGAATACTCGTCTCGCAGTGTGATGGAAGAAAAGCTGAGCAAGGCGTTGGAGAACGCGCGGGGATTTGGCGTTGCTTGATTTCGGGATTGGAGTGGGTTGGATGTTGTTTTTTTGAGTGAACATACCCCTGGTGTATATGTCGTGCATCATACCCCATTATTATCCATAGATAGCGTTAGTCTTAGTGTGGCGACCGCCACTTGATATAGTCATCGGACGAATTTTTGGTCGACGGTTCGCTGTTCTGGTACTCCGTATGCGGTGATGGCTCGCCCGAGTTGCCTGCCGCGGGCCCCGGTCGGGCTACTTGCCGGGAAGCCGTTGTGAAGCAGCGCCGCTCGTCCCGGTCTGCAACTTCGTTCCTGTCCTCGTATCGCCCATTCTCCATCTCACATCGTCTCTATCCCCTGTCGGAAATCTCTGCTCTCCATGTGATCAGCCCGCTGACCCGGCAACCCGGGATGGGCAGAAAATCCGGACATCACTGCGCCGGATGGTCTCGCGCGCGTTGAGTCATGGGCGAGGAGGGATGGTCCGGTTGGGCGACACGGTGCGCTGTGGTCCGCTTGGATTGGCAGAGGCCATCCACGGCCCTTCGTCGCGCGCCCCATATAAACCAGCCGGTCTCTCCTTGACTGCCAGACACCATTCCCTTCAGACAATCGTGCACGGAGTCCCGCTTGACGACGCTAAAGGTCTGCAGCTTGCACCCTGCCCTGCTACTAATCGCCAGCCCCGCTACCCCACGTTCTGCTCCATCTGCCTTCGCCCTCTCTTCCCTCCATCCTTCTGGCTAACCTCTACCATCCACAGACGCCGCGAAAATGCCTCCCATCATCCACTGCGTTCGCCACGCACAGGTACGCCCTCTCTAACGGTGCATTTCGTGGTTCGATGTGATCACTAACCTCGTCCAGGGCGTCCACAACCTCAACGTCGCCAACCATGTCATCCACGACCCCCTCCTCACCGATCTCGGCAACGAACAATGTCGTACCCTCCGTGACAATTTCCCTCGCCACGCCCAGGTCGACCTGGTGACGGCCTCCCCTCTCCGTCGCACCATCTACACAGCCCTGCAGAGCTTCGAGCCGGTGTTCCAGGCGCACCCTGATATGAAGTTGATCGCCCTTCCGGATGTTCAGGAGACGAGTGATGTGGCGTGCGACACGGGAAGCGACCCGGATGTGCTGCGCAAGGAGATGGAGGAGAAGAACGCCCCGATTGATTTGGGACTGGTGCATGAGGGGTGGAACAACAAGGTGGGTGTGCTCGCGATCCAGTCATAGTGCAGTGGATAAGCTGACGTTGCGTGGTACCGGTAGCAAGACAAATACGCACCTACCCACAAGGCTATCAAAGAGCGGGCGCGGGCAGCTCGCCGCTGGCTGAAGGCTAGACCGGAGAAGGAGATTGTGGTGGTGACCCACGGGGGTTTCCTGCATTACTTTACGGAAGATTGGGAGGATAGCAGTCAGTACCAAGGTAGGTGGCTAGACGTTCCAGATGTTTCGGACGAGGCTGACGGCACAGGAACCGGTTGGGTGAACACCGAGTACCGGACGTATGAGTTCACAAAGGAAGTTCACACGGATGACCTTGAGGGGTACGAGTTGGACGGAGACAATGCCAGCCTGGTGGAGACGCTTGAGTCGCGCCAGCGACGTGGAAAGTCTGGGCCCACGTCGGACCGCGAGCAGCAGAAGACGTTGTACAAGCTTGGCACGCAGGGCTGGGACGACCAGGGCTTGCAGCTGAGTATCGCGGAGCGTGAGGCGGCCAAGGTTCCAGAGGGTAAAGAAGTGAACGGCGTCCGGGTATAGATCCATTGTTGTGGTTCTTTGTAGAGTATAGAATGAGACGGTCGATATAAAGGGTGACTTAGATCAAAGATCTGATACCTTGATGCAGAGATGCAGCCGATGCACAACTCCTAGTTCTTTGTCTTCTCCAGTGTTTTATTATGTCCGACAGGACAATGATAGTTGTCTGTAGTTGTCCGCAACAAGGCAATGGTCAATGGATTCCCATTGTTGACTTAACTATATGAATGTGGCGCCTCCCATGTGCCGTGGTTGACTTGTAACTAACTCAATGAGCATCGCTGAGAGCCTGGCACATATGGCTCAATCGAGAGACCAGGTGAGAATAGATCTTGAGGAAGAAAATAGCGCTAATGGTCTCATATTGCTTGACCTTTCCGTTGGCACTGCTTTCTGTACCACATCCCATCCGCAAGCCACTATCATCGAGTCCGTCAACGCCAGCCAATTTACCTTCACGTACGAGACCTCCATGCATGAGGATCGACCAGCAGACTCTCAGTAGGTCATCCGCCACCGCTGACCATTAGGTTCACCACCAAAGCCTCTCAATGGGAGATCCACGTCACCAGACCGACAAGCAAACCTACATTTACTCAAAGATCGGATCACCAAACAAATCAATTATCTCCGCGTCAATCGGCATCGAGGTACGTCAGCATGTTTGCTTGGCTAACGGACTCTAGGCTCCCCAGCCAGGACTCGCACCTTATCGTGGTGCTGGGGTCTAGTAGACTGTCTTGGACAGACGAAGCGAAGACGAGTCCAATTGTTGCCGAATGCTGCTGTCTAGAGTGGATTGCTGTGCCTTGCACCGGCCTTTTGTTGATGACACGCCCGGATCAATCAAGAGGTTTTGGCGTGAGGTCATGCTGGATTTCCTCCTTGCTTATCAAGGCCAAAACATATCTGCCTGCAAGGCTTACTTTTGCCAGGAGGTCGATACTTACCCCACAATACTCATTGCTTTCAGTTTCAGCAGTATTAAGTTATAGGCGTGATTAAGAGGCGGTGCGACAGACCGACTATACGATACTCCGGAGATCGACGGCGTCGTCATCGGGTGGAATCCCGGTGCCTGCGATGATTGGGACCCTGAGAGGGGTTCTGCATACCATTTGAAACTGCAAACCATCGCTTTTATGGCTGCCTATGATACGCGGTCCCCGTACTTTCCCGTACCGCGATGGGCCGCGCCCACCCAAAATGCCTGCCAAGGCACACGGCAATACCGGGCAGTACCTGGTTATTTTTAGCGGTGGGGCATTGCCCCAGACCGCCTGAGGCAGCGATTCCTGGACGTCGGCCTTTCTTTTCGTTCTTTCATCTCGCACTCGCTCCTCGGTCTCGCCTCGCAATCCACGTTATAAGACGAACCCAATGGCATTCGGACCACGGGTCGTGCAGAGAGTCCCGTCGAATCATCCCGTTCCGCACCAGAATTGAAAATGCTCGACGAGAACCTCCCCAGTACGTCATGTCTCTGCTCTCTCTCTCCCCTCTCTCTGGATGCACCTCCGCTAACCCCCGCAGCTTTCTACCTCAAACACAACAAGCAATCCCGGCTCTGGTCCGTCTATCTCTGCCAGCACGGAAACGAGCCGGAACCCGCCTACACCCTTCGCTATCCTGATCCCTCTTCCCCTTCCTCCCATAACCGCTACGCCTCCGCTCTCTACGATCCCTATGTCTCCGACATCCTCTTCGGCGAGGTTCTGATTATCCCTGAATGGACTCAGCCCAGTCTCTCCGCGGAATCCATCCGCCAGAATGGCGGCGTCGCGCCCCCTCCTGAACCCATCCTTCCGTCCCGCTTCACCATCAACCTCTACAACCCGGATCAGCAAGTGACGGTGCACTTTAAGCCGAAGACCTGGAACAGCCCGGCGACATGGAACTTCGAGATGCCCCAGCACAGCTTCCGGCAGCCGTCTGCGTCCACCCTTGACCGTACCCAGACCGACCCGGCCATGGCTGACACCACCCCGAAGCTGCGCTTTACCTGGCGCAAGGACAGCAAACTGTCCAAAGACCTCACCTGTTACCTGTCGGGGAAGACCACCACTCTGCCCGAATCCAAGACGAAGAGCAAAGAGCCCGACATTACGGTCTCCATCTTCAAGAGCCTCCGTGAGCTCACGCTCTACGAGCCCAATCTCTACCGCGTGGAGATGGAAGACTTTAAAGGCCTCGAAGTCGTGCTTCTCCTCGGCGCCATCACCATCCGCGACGTATACTTTGCATCTATGAAAGACGCATTCCACGTCACCAAGCCGGCCCACATGTCAAGCACACCCTCCCCCACCAAGGCCGACGGCAAGCCCCTGCCCACCCTCCCAGCCGCATCCGGGGCATTAAATGCCGTCCAACCCAGACCTGAACCCCAACCGCAACAACCACCCCAACCACCCCCCACCACAACCCGAAAGACCCAACAACAACTCGAAGAAGAACGACGCACCCAACAGCTCCTCCAAGAAGAAGAGCAAGCGCGTCGCAGACGCCGAGCCGAGCGCCAAGCCGAAATCGATCGCGAGACGCGCCGTCTCCAAATGCTCTACGGACAAGAGGAGGAGCAAGTGCGTATGCAGACGCCCTCGCTACCTCCCCGCCAGCACCCCGCAACAACCCTCCCCTTACGACCCGCCAACCAACCCCACTACTCCTACCCGTACCAAGATGGTCGCCGCCCACCAGCGGGCCCGTATATGTCACCGGGCCTCGATCCACGCCGCCAATCAGCCGTGCGATTCGCCCTGCCGCAGGAGCCACCCGGACCGGCGGCATCGACACCGGCTCTGCAGCCGAAGAAAAGCAGTTTCTTCCGTCTACGACGGTCTTCAACAGATGAGGCCAAGTTGAGCAAAAAACGGAGTTCGATGTTTTGATGGGTTATGATTATTTATTTCTGTTTGTTGTTTGTTGTTTGATACCCAGCTTGCGTTCGTGTACATAGATTTTTGAACTTCATCGATGAAGTCGTGCTGTCGTTTGGTTGAATGCTCAGACTTGGCGCTTGTTTATGATGGACCTAGTCTCGGTTGGTGATAAGGATGAATATGACACCCTGAAGTAAATTTATCTTACCATCCGACTAAACCACCTTACTGGAATAACAGAAGGTAGCCTTAGTATCTTGTCACTGAATACATTCCTATGCCTGTTGAAGGTTCTTGACCAAAATTCCTCCCAACTGAAGAACCCCTTCTAGGATATAAATGGGATCCTCATAATCTCAGCGGAAGGAAAAGGGAATAGTATACACAAATAAGCATGGCACATGGGAAAATGTCGAGGGTAGGGTATATTAAGCTCCGGATGCAACTAGATCGATCTTCCGACTGTAGCTTGAAGGATGTGCGGGGTCATTTTCATGTGATAGATATATAGAGGGACTGGACTAGTTCTTTTTCTCTTAGCTCTTCTTCCATTTCCTTTCGTGTTTGTGATGGCTCTTATATCATCTGGCTCAAAGGCTTCAAATTCAAGGGCATGAGTGTACAGATGAGAAGATTATATTAGTCTTCTCATTGCCCGTTGAGTATTTCATTTCCTTATTTCTGACTATTTCCGCCTGCTGCTGCTGCTGCTGCTATCAGTACAATAAGCGTGGATGATTTCCGGTGCTGGATGGGAGTCGCCTCAGGATCCTGGGTCCTTGCCGTCGTATGAAGGAGGCTTTCCAGGCCGGTACCGATGATGAATCGTGTGCGCGTCTGCGCGTATATAAGAGACGCGTAGCTGTGATGTTAACTTTCTTTCTCAGCTCTGGTATTATGGAACCAATCTGGTCAAGTGGTATCTGTTCTTAAACATCGATATAAACCTCCGGATTTTAGGTCTATTACAGTGCAAGATGATGGGAAGTTTGAGGAAGCAAGGTCAGTCTAGAAGATGGAGGCTATTTTGATCTTTGATGTATTAAACCATAACGAAGACGATGTCGATGATTTTGCTAGGGCCTTGCTAAGTTGGACGAACTCTATCACAATGGTACAGTCTCTGGGCAACTGATAGGGGTCAGCTTAGTCAAGTCATCATCGACATCAACATCGATGAGAGTGAGGATATCTTTGAGGGATATCAGGAGAAGGACTCTCAGCGATAAGTGTGAAGATTTCCGGCCAGGTCATCATCACCCCCGCTTATATCGGTTCAGTTCGGACCCGACATTTATATACTAGGAATTATCATTAAGGGTATGATATCCTCTCATACCTAGTCTGTAGAGTTTGCTCTTCTGCATTGCTTTGAAAGGTCTTGTTGCAAAGGGTTCCAGACCTTCTGATGTTGGAAACTCGACAAGAGAAATCTCACGAGGGATACCTTTGATTTCGGTCACGATGGATGGTCATCTTGAGCACGTGTGTCGACTGGAAGATGCAGACAATCTGTGGAAGTTGGAAAGAACGGATGCATTTGGATAAACCTTGGACAATGGAGGCATTTTGGTGGTCCATCACATACTCTTTAAAAGACCTCTCTTGGGTCTCCCAAGAACAAACTCCGGTACTCGTCTCTCGCTTTCATGCTTCTTTTCCAGGCCTTCCAATTCTGTCTGAGATGTCTCGCATCACCGCCAAGCGTATTCTCATATGTATGCTAGTGTTTGATACATCCCTCCGCTTTGCTGAGCGGATCTGACATGTCGCCTAAGATATGAAATTGGCTGTATGAGGCCAGGGCATGATTGCCGTAGCCAATGCTCTACCGTCGGTTCGCGTGCATCAGACCTGTGGTCCCCGTTCGAGCTTCTCATTCGATTGAAAGGGCGCGAGTAAGGAAGTGGGGGAAGGTAAAGTCCAGTTCCTCCAATGGGTCCCGGCGACGTTGACAAGAGGACAGTCAATAAATGTTTAGAAAAGCCTTCGATGTGTCCTGCTACTGCATTTGAATGCAGGCAAACCTACCGAGCTTCCTCTTCGATTCCTAGATATTGGCTATGCATTTATCACTAGCATGCGTATCGTGATAGGAGCCACCCTGAAGTAGGGACAAAGTTCCCGTATTTCCAAGACCAATTAAATGGATCAACGAAACAAACAAATCTTCCACAAGCGGTTGAGGCAATTAGCACGTTATCACAAACTCTCGGTCAGCTCACTCAATGAGCAAAGTGTTGGATAAGATAATGTGGCAAATCAGCGGTCTGCGTGATTCCTAAAGATCCACTGAGCCTTTCCCAGTAGCTAGAAGCACCAGCGAGGGACGTTGATAGATTGCCATTTAATCATCGTATATATTCACTACGTTAGCATCGTCACTTAAACATCTCCAAAGTATCTTTGACGAATCCGCTCCATAGCCAGCTCCTCAGGCATCGGTTGTAAGAATTTGTAAATCTCGTTGGCCCAAAAAGGATTCCGTGGGTTGACTTGTTGGGCGGTAGTGTATTCCCAATATGATGGATACCAACCGGCTGTTTCCCAATCAACGATACTAATAATTTCATCATCGCGAGCCAGTATGTTCAGACTGCTCAGATCACCATGCGTAAACACCAACGGCCAACTCTTGCTGTGTTGCTCAATAAGGGTCTGGATTTCGGGATCGTGCTCAATTTCGGGTCCCACGCCCAGGCGTAGACGCCGATGGAAATCCTGCACGGTATCAAAAGGACCAAGACGAAAGGAATCCCTTGGCCCTGGTAGACGGATGTCAAAGACAGATCCACCATCAACAGAAGCCACTCCCATGCCTTCCGGGGGCTGGAGTTGCCGCATCTCAGTGATATATTTGGCCAATTGGGAGAGCAGCTCGGCTTTGGACTGGTCGGGGCGTTTCGGCCAACCACGGCCAATCATATGCCCCTTGATCCTCTCCATGACAATATAAGTTCGCTCAGAATGTGTAAAGGCACAGTAGACTTTCGGGACTGGGATTGATGTATGTTCGGCTATGAAACGCATGGTGGATGCTTCAGATAGATGGATACGACGTCCGTATTTTACACAGAGTTTGTCTGTCAGCATGAGGACACCCCCAATGGAAGGTCGAGTGCGCTTGAGGACTTTGATGGCAAGAAGGGTGGAGTATCGATTGAATGGGGTGTCATTGACTGGTGGGGAGGCGCTCATGGGTGAAGAAGAGCCTTGTTGATTGGACAACATTGAGGGCATGTACACTGAGAGCAGTAAGTTAGGAAGAGAGCCCAGTCTTTGGTCTGTGAGAAAGCAGCCTCATGGTGATATAAAGGTGTATTGGATGGGTTGTTGATGAAACAGTGAATTGATTGATGATAGGGGGTCACCACGTGGTGTCGGCCTGGAAGATTGATGTTCCGTTTGTACACCCTCCGGCCATATGGTTTTTGATGTTGTCAGTGAAGATGATCGTTAGGTGCTTTCTTAGGACAGAAAGCTTCTCGCCATGCCCAGGACAGCGCTATACCTTCAGCTAGGCGGGCTAGACACCCAACTGGCGGGCTTCATTCTCTACAGGCTGCCCAAAGAGAGCAAGTATGAAGAGAGAAGGTAAAAGAAAAGGAGGTAATGATATCAAAATTTGTGTCCATAGCTGATATATACAGTCATCACTTATATACAGTCACAGCTATCCTAGAATAGCCGATGAAGGGAGACCAGGAACCAGAACGATCGTGCAAATGCGCAGCCAGACGTTCTATGGTGCTCACGCCACCCACACAGCATTTTAGATCACCATGAAGAAAGACACGATAGATAAAACACCAAGGTTATCCCAGTGGGTAGGTAGTACACCTTGTACGTTCTTTCACTATCCTGCTTTGAGACCAAGGTTGTGAATCGATAGCCAGTTGCTAAGGTACCGACTAACTGCGACGGTCCAAAGATCGACACTCCCAAGGATCGTGACTCAATCTTATTCAAGCTTGTTTCCCAGCCCAGGAATACGACACTGCTCATGCAAAGGAACAACGCAATGGCCCGGCGTAACCAGACAATCTCCCTAGGATCCAATATAGTGGCAACCGTTCTGCGGCCAATGTGCCGGTCCCCATCCACATCATGGAACTCCTGGATATGCATAGTCAGAAGCACCCACACGCACATCAGGATATCCAAGGTCCAAGCCATATCCGCGCCTGGAATATACTGGACAACAATCCCATGTAAAAGTTGCGTATCGTCCGTATAATCCGGCAAAGAAAGGCCCCACATTGCTGGAGAAATTAGACCGAAGAAGTAGGACTGTGATGTTCATCTCATTTACCAAAAATGAGGTGAGATCGTGAGCGATTCTCTGCAGTGTCCTGGATCTCAATTGGCAATGTGTACATGCTTCTGAAAGGGCTAATAAAGGTTGTTGGTACTCACAAGGACATGTTGGTAACCGGAGCGAGCTTTAAGGAAGGAACGTCTTAGCCAAGGGCCCATTGCTGTACTTATATATAGTAACCAGGATAGTAATAATCATGTCGTCTTATGCAAGTTCCTCGATAGTGCCTTTTTCTATGCTGGGTAACATCCATCCATGTATAGCGATCCTTACCACTATCTACCACGTGCATGGAAGCTAATTTTTGTTTGCGATTTCTCTCCGACAGTCACGGAAAGGAGATAAAGTTGCTTCAATGGGCAGCTGTATTTAGGTATCACCATCGCAGGGTTCGCGGAGGACAGGGAAGTTCATCGATATATCACAGTCAGTATTGTTATGGCTTGCTTATTCCGCCCTGCAATTAGGAGAGGTCCAGTAGGGGCTACAGCGGCCATCGGGCATGTTGGTCGGATTCGGACTTCGGTGAAATAACAGAACAACCGTAACTTTGCATACTTCGTCGCATTGGTATAAGAGGGCTTTCCTTTTTTGCTTGTATGTTATCATTTACTGTACCTGAGCCAATTTGCACTGTACTGCAGACAGCACGGTCGCTATCGGACATGATATCTTGAGACTTCTTTGCAACATCTATGCTTTATGTTCGTTCTGATTGTCAGTAAAGAAGTGGGATTTACAACAGCATCCCGGTGAAGTCTCACACAATGCAGAAATGAGGGATGCTTATCTCTACAACAAGGGTTGTTTCCTACGATTCCTGGCTTTTTTACGACTAAGCTAATGATTGAGCATATATTGATTCCGAGTGTAGAAGACTAATGAGATAATCAGACTAGATGGCATTCCATCGAAGCAACGTCTCGAAAGCGCATGATCATCAAAAGAAGTGCGTCGAACGATGGATCACCTTTCTCGAGGGAAAGGCATTAATCCAGTGGAAACACCAACAACCTCACAAGGAAACGTGAACCTCAGTCGAAAGAGCGCTTGCGAACGCATAGTGGGACATCAAACGCCCTCGCGCGGGCCCATTATAAGGCTCCGGACCAGGAACCACACCCAACTGCTTACACCTCCATTCAACGTCTCGTTCCTCGTCGCAACGGGGCTCGCCCCAATCCCTCCCGATGAGCTCTGCCTCCGGGAGCGGAAGTAGTCGCATTGCCGTCAGGCGCGCATACATAAGGTGCAGAAGATAATAGCTTCCATTCTGGCAAGGCCTAGTCACCTTCTCGCGGACATCGATCTTCTCCAAGTACAGTTTCATATACTCGTCAAAGGGCGAGAGCAAGTCACTGCACCTAAATGTCTTGAATAGACGCGGTTTCAGAACCTGACCGGCAATCATATTGATCGGTTCCTTCCAGGGGCCACGAGACTCCGGAAGAACGAGGTCACGAACGCGCAACAGCACCAACGCTTCCAGGAATCTTGCAGGCTTTGGCATTTTCACTGGATGACTATCCTCTGCTGGGTAATCGCGCCACATTAGCTGGTCATCGATCCGCTCCATCTCACTGGTGAGCATGAAGAACTCATCACCCGGCTTAGGAGGTCCGATAGGCGGCATCGGAAAGGTTCCACACAACCGCGACTGCCGGAATAGATGCACCTCTTTCTCTTCATTCCACAGGCAGAGGAAGAAATAATCTCCCAGACACTCCCGGTATGGCTTCGCGCGCTGGATACTCTCCTCTGGCCTCTGAAATCCGACCTTTTGCAGCACCTCGGCCGCCTTGTCGATCTCGGCATCGGGTATCACCCAGCTTAACCTCTGCATATACGTTAGCTGCTATGGTCCTGGATCTGGAGAAAGTCATACATACCTCTATACGAAGCAATACACCCAGCATCAGGAGGACTCCCTCGCCCCAGATGCAGTTGTGGATACTGGCGTCATCTAGAACCCGAGTCACTTTGGACTCGATCTGCGAGACCTCTTGCAGAGGGGTATCACCACGCTTCATTTGGTCGTGTTGTCAGGAACAGGACGGTTGTGTAGAGCATACTTCCTGTGAAGGATCGAGCATCCCATATATACCCTTCATACCATGCTGCATGGACGTCATCGCTGTGCACGATGTGGGAGATGAAGGAAATATGCATAGATGGCCCGTATAGCAGCCGAAATATCAGTATTTTAAGCCTGGGGCATGATAACTCTCTCGTGTTCGTGGAGCTGGTACAGGTGGGCTCGGTAGGGCTCCAGTGGCTAATAAGCCACAATATTTTTCTAGTCATTCTTCCTTCTCTACGTACAAACAATTAAGCTTTCAACTTGATCTGCGCTTGTGATTCCGACGTCCACATGTCTTTGTATTTATTATTTCGCGGGTTCATCCATTATTCCTTTGTATGATACCCTATCTTCTTTCATTGATCGTCCCTTGTAGGTACCCCATTTGTAGTATCCAAGTACATACCTTCCTACTGAAGAGTAGTAGAAACCCTAAAAAGAACAAAGTGATCCGGAAGCTTATCATACTCTTCCCGTTGCTATCTTCCGACTGTTGAGAAATTTCTACGCCTGGCTTATCTTTGGAGTTATTAGCCATATTGCATGATGCTGATGTGTATTAATAGAGTTCTTCATTGCTCATGTTGCCTAATTCGGAGATGAAAGATTGTATGGTTGAATTAGTGTTCGTAGACAGACAGACAAGTGGACAGACGGGTCTAGGACAGAAATATAGCGCTGATAAAAATGCAACCCTGCTTCGTATTAACAATGCTCCTCTGCGTCTCATGTAAATGTCTATCTCGTCTAGGATAATGACCGCCCCTCTACTCCCTCCACAGTGATATTGACCGGGAGGATCTCTCCGTTGTCATCAAAATACATCCGGTCTATACACGTCACCCGGTGATCCCGCGCCGTATCATTCGGATACCGGCGATGATACACGATATAATAGTCCTGCCCATCTGGAGTAAACACACTATTATGACCCGTGCTGGTTCCAACGTCGTCATTTCCTTGCAAGATCTTCTTCGGTGTAGTCGAGAATGGCCCGGTAGGGGACTCCGCCGTGACATAACTGACCCCGTAGGAATTATCGCCCCATCTGGTTGCACTCCAGCATCAGCATCCGCATAACCGGTGAGACAAAAGGACATACTCACCCTCCTACAGAGAACATATAATAATACACCCCATTCCGCTTCAACATCCACGGCCCCTCCACATACCCCTCAGGGGTAATCTCTAGATAATCCCCTTTCAAACTCACCATATCCTCGCCCACCTCCACCACAACCGCATGACTCCATCCTCCAAAATACAACCAGTTGCGCCCATCGTCATCCTGGAAGATCTGCGCATCGATCGCCTCAGCCCCGTATATCGTGCGGTTAACTAAGGGCTCCCCGAGGGCATCCTCATAGGGACCTTCCGGACGACCAGTGGTGGATTTGGCGACGCCGATGCCGGTACCATCCCCTACGGAGAAGTACATGAAGTAGTCGTAGTCTTCTTCGCTGTCATCGCGCTTGTGGAGGCTGGTCTTAGTGGAGGAGTGAAGCTTCCGGCCCACGGAGGGTGCCCAGGCCGCACGGTTCGTCGACCAGGGGATGTTGGTTATGTTCAGGATGGTGGGATGCTTGGTCCAGGTGAGGAGGTCGGGCGAGCTGAAGGCGTCAAAGAAGGTTTGCTCGCTGTAGTCGGCCGAGTAGGTCGGGTAGATCCAGTATTGGCCGTCGAAGAGGCGGGCTTCCGGGTCGGCATACCAGCCTTGGAAAACAGGATTGCCGGCTTTTTGGTCCGAAGAGAGGCTGGAGACGAGGAGATTCTGGGGAAGAGGCTGTTGCGGGTGTGCGGTGGTGAAAGGGAGGAGAAGGGGGAGCATAGCGAGGTAAAGGGGTGCCATGTGGAGGAAAGCCATGGTCAAGTGGTGGTGGTGAGGAGTGTGCAGAGAAGGCAGCGGAGGAAGTGGTTGGGTATATAACCAGGGGCGATCTGCAAGAATGCGGGTGAGAATGCGGGGTGCGAACAGTTGCATGATAGGGTCGCCTGATTGCAATTTCGGGGCTCCTGTCAGGGAAGGTGCAGACTAATCACTTGGCACGGCGCTTGTCAACTCAAATGTCCTCAATTTCGAGATTCTCGTTATGTACACGCTAATAATCCATCGATTCCTCCAGCAAACCCCGCAGCTCGGCCTTCTCGGCCTCCAGCTCCCCGCTCAGCGTCGGCGCGAGCGCCAACACCCGCTGCTGCGGGATCGTACCCTCCACCAGGGAGTCGATATCCCCTGCCTTGAATCCTAGGTCCTTCAGGCCCCTAGGCTGATCGCCAAGCTGTACCAGGAAGTTGGCCAGTGCCTCTCCCAAGACCTCGCCCGCGCTCTCCCGCTTTACGTTCGAAATGTCCACTCCGAACGCCTCCGCGGCCGCCAAATGTCGGTCCGGGTTGGAGGCAGCGGTGAATCGGAAGACGGCCGGCGCGGTCACTGCTACCGACACACCGTGAGGAATGATCGGGTGGTCCACTGCATAGCCTGAATGCTTGTATCCCGGGTTCTGGCTGGAAATCGGATAGCTCATGCCGTGACAGAGATGAACACCTGCATTACCGAACCCAACGCCGGCCAGGGTGGCGGCCAGAAGCATTTGCGACTGTGCCTCAAAGTCATCAGGGTCTCTGACAGCCCGGGGGAGGTACTTGACGGTGCTCCTCAGCGCCTGCAGGGAGAAGATATCTGAAATAGGGTTCGCACCCTGGTACGCGGGGCGGTTGATTGGATTAGTCGGACGAGGCGTCCGTTCGTTGTAGGGGATCGCCGTCCACGACTCTAGCGAATGGCAGAGCACGTCTAGACCGGAGGAAGCATGGACAGCGGAAGGCATGGTGCGCGTGTTGATAGGGTCGCAGATTCCCAGGGTTGGCTTAAGGTTGCGGTGGGCAATTCCGGTCTTGGCCTTCTTGGATACCAGATCAAAGATGGCAGTGCCTGTAGTTTCCGAACCGGTACCGGCAGTGGTCGGCACAGCCACCAGGGGCTTCAATGGCCGGTCAACCGGCAGACCCTTACCCAGCGGAGCATTGACAAAGTCGAGGAAATCGGCGTCCGGAAAGACGGTGTAGAGATTCATGAGTTTGGCGGTGTCAATAACCGATCCACCGCCTGGGCCGTTAGCCGGATCAAGGGATGACACAGGGCCGATACTCACCTACGGCGAGGAAAGCGTCGGGATTGTAAGGCTTAGCAAAAGCGATTGCTTCTTTGACACTACGACTGTCAGCAGTTGAGCTGAATGGTGCCACTGGGTGACCAACGAGCTGTCCTTTGGTTCCACGCGAACCTTGTCATAGACGGTGAACTCGATCCCCTCCCGCGTCAGGCCTTCCACCGCTTGTTTCATGGCATCTAGCTTGGAGACGGTCTGATCCGTCACAATGCAAACACGCTTCGCCTTCATGTTGGCAAAGTCCATGCCGACCTCCTTTGTCGCTCCCGGACCGAAACGGATGCTGGAGGCGGCCATTTCGAAGGCGTATTCTTTCTGACGAGAGGGGTCCACCGGAGTGGCCATATGGCGGCGGACATGGTCGGCCAGTGTGGGAGAGCGATGGTGATGATGGTGGCTGGGATTGGAATGGCAGGGACATGAAGGAGGATGAGTGTATTGGACGGTGCGCAGCAGATTGCGAGCTCTGCTGGCCGCCGAGGGGGCGACCCGGACGGCGGTGACCATAATGCGGGGTCGTCTAAGAAAAATGAAGAGAGTGGAGAGGAGAAATCTGGGGAGAACAGGAGGAACTGAAGGAAGAGATCGGTGAATGGAAATAAGTTCAAGGAAAACGAAAGGTCGCAGTGCGAGGAAAGGAGAGGAGAGGAGAGGCAGCCGAGGAGGAGAAGCTGGAGAAGCAAATGCGGGGATCCCGTTCGGACAGAAGACCGACCCCGGCCAGCATGAGCCTCGCTGCGATCTTCATCCTCCTTCAACCGTCACTCCCCACTCATCTCGCAGTGATCGGAGCGGGATAGCCATCTTCATTCGCCGCGGGACACCGAATGATGCAACTGGCTTCATGTCGCCCAAAAATAAGGAATGGGATGGCCCAGAAACAGTCCTCGGGTCCAGCGATACCCGAAAGGGAAGTACCGAGGTCCACCATTCGGCGTGGAACATCTGCTCTTTGTATAGCTACAACCCACCGCCTCATTCTGCTGGGGCTATCATCGCACTCTCTGTATCCAGACCTTCTGCGGATTGTGTCAGACGATATACGTACTCACGCCATGGCCCAGCCTGAGCTTAGGCCTCCAACCAGGCTCCCTCCACCAATGACCAGCATTCCGCGGCCATCCTGTTCCGCGCCCGCAGCCCTAACGGAATTACCCTATCGACCTGGGATATTCACGACCCCAGGATGCCAGGCCGGAGGCAGTTAGCGGGGTTTGTGCCTGACAGTCAGGTTGCCGCAGTCGATCCTTCAATTACAGCGCCTCCCCGAGAACCCCCCCCCCTCTCCATCCCCCATCATCCCCTCCCAGCAGATACACCACCACGATGACACGAACGCCACCCAACTCCTTCCAGCAGCTGGAAAAGGTAAGCGACACCACCACCTAACGATACCCCTTATGCGACCATCCACTAACACCCCCAGCTTGGCGAAGGCACCTACGCCACGGTACCTCCAACCCACCACCACACCACCAAACCACCCCACTAAACCAAGCATAGGTCTTCAAAGGCCGCAACAGCCAAACTGGCGAGCTCGTCGCGCTGAAAGAAATCGCCCTCGACACCGAAGAAGGCACCCCCTCGACCGCGATCCGCGAAATCTCCCTCATGAAAGAACTCCACCACGAGAACATCCTCAGCCTCCACGATGTCATCCACGCCGAGAACAAACTCATGCTGGTCTTCGAATACATGGACAAAGACCTGAAACGCTACATGGACACCCACGGCCAACTCGAACCCCACGTCATCAAATCCTTCGTTTACCAACTCCTCCGCGGCGTCGCCTACTGCCACGACAACCGCATCCTCCACCGCGACCTCAAACCCCAAAACCTCCTCGTCAACACCAAAGGCCAACTCAAACTCGCTGACTTCGGTCTCGCCCGCGCCTTCGGCATCCCCGTAAACACCTTCTCCAACGAAGTCGTCACCCTCTGGTACCGCGCACCCGACGTTTTACTCGGCAGTCGAAGCTACAGCACCAGTATCGATATCTGGTCGATCGGCTGCATCGTGGCGGAGATGTACATGGGGCGATCATTATTTCCGGGTTCAAATAATGAAGACCAGTTGCAGAAAATCTTCAAGATAATGGGCACGCCGTGTGAGGGGTCCTGGCCGGGGGTGTCCAGGTTACCGGAGTACCGGGCGGACTTTCCGTTGTATGCCGCGCAGGATCTGAAGGGGCTGGTGCCGAGGATAGATGCGACGGGTCTGGACCTCATGAAGAGGATGTTGAGATTGCAACCGGAAAGGAGGATTAGTGCTGCGGAGGCGTTGAGACATGCTTGGTTTGATGATATTGTTTGACTGGGATGTTTCCAGGAGTATGATTGATGATGCGAGGGATCATGCGAGGATGATTATGCGGGGAGGGGGGTCGTGTAACCTGGGGTTGGGGAGGGCAACTAAGTAAGGGAGGTCTTGTGACCGAGGGGGTTGGTTCCGGGTGACTTCTTCAAGCCGGTAACCAGAAGATCCTGCAGTGGTCTGAGACACCCTCATTTGACATACGAGGATTGATGACTACCTAGCCAAGGGGCTGGGTCATTTATGATGATATCATGTTTTCAAGTTTTGAGTAAGGGTATCGCATTGACGAATCAAATCTAAGTAATTATATACATCTCAAAAAAGCTGTCACGGGTGTAGAGAGCAGAAAAATGTCGCTAGAGTCCAATACGGTACCCAGCCAAAACACATGCCATCCAAGCAACGATAAAAACTGTCTGACGACATCTGGAATGAATAAGGAATTAACTAAGCCTTCCCAGCCTCAACACACACCTCATGCCCACTATAAATCGTAGTCTGAGTACCGCAAGGATCAAAAAGTGTCCGATCGGTTGAGAACGCCTCCGAGGTTGCATAGTTGAGTTCTCTCTTCTCGGGTTCTTGCGACGGGGATCGGAGTCGGGTCCAGAGTTTGACATTGAAAAGTGGTCGGATATGCGATAGGCAGGCTGCTGTGATTCCGACTGCTGCTTCCATGCAGGTCCATACCACGACGGGGACTTGGTTGTCTGTTGAGTGTTAGCGATCATATTGTATGTTGGAGAGAGGGTGGGAAGGAATAGAGACGTACAGGTGATATCTGGGCCGGCTTGCGTGAGCTGGATCATGGCGACGAGACGGACGATGTCGAAGCAGAGGGTACTAGTTTTGTTAGGATGATGCTGGGCAGTGCTGGGGAAAGGAGTCATACAGGATTCCCACGAGGAAAACGCCCGAAAGTAAGAGCCGTTGTGCTTTGGAGATCGGCAAAGCCCAGACGCTTTTCAGCGGCATGATGAGCAGAACCACATCGGTGAGGATGTTGGGAATCTGCTGCCCGTAGTAGAAGCTGACCGTGTCGACGCAGTGTCCTGGAACTGCACGGTCCCAGAACTTGTGGACTGGGACACAATTTAGAACACCAGCAATGCTGACACTCAGGGCCCAGAGAATGACAATTGATCCTACAATGTTCACGGCAATTGTCATGCTCTTCGCCGCGAATAGCCGCTTGTAGACCGCCAGGATGGATAATTTGATGAATGCGACGCAGCAGGTGTAGACGAAGGAGTTGGACCATCCGATCTGGTTGCATTAGTTGCATTCTTGGCTAGGACAGGGGTGCAAACCTTAAAGTAAACTGTCAGGTTCTTCTGCGGTATCATGGTGATGTGAGATCCCAGGCCGTTGAATAGAACTATATCGGTTAGAGACGAAAGTATGAATTGGATGGATAACTCACGAATGGTAACACCAATCGAGCAGCCATATTTGAAAAGCTAGCACCTTCATCAGTTCGGTTCCTGTGAACAATGCAAGACGCATACCAGAGCTATTATGATGAGGTAGTCATCCAGGTACAATTTGCTACCTGTGATCTTTCTGGCGATAAGGCGCAGGGCTACTGCAACGGTGGACAAAATGAAAGCGAAATACAGTGCAATGATAACCGACCGGCGGAGATTCTGATTGGGATGCTCAAAGTCACCAGAGGTGCCACTAGCGGATACTTGATCCAACGACATAACGGGCAGTAGTAAGGATAGACTATGGTCGGGTAGAATGACTGCAGGTGAAGACTGCAGGTGATGGATGGTTCGTGGCTGCAGGTATTTGGAATCGGCCTCACAAATTGCAGACCACGGTGCTCATAAATAATTCCTGACAGGCCTATTTTTGGGTAGGGAGAAGGGCTGGTAGATTAGGGACCTTGGATGTATCCTGATCTGCATGGTTATCAATATGAAGCTGCAGATTCAGCATCCATACATCACATTGTGTTCCAAGGCACAGCCAATGAACGGCGCGCCACGAAAACGGGGAGGGACTAAGTAGCCCTAGAAGCCCACAATCAGGGCACCGAGCGCAAGGGCATACTGGAGATCATGAAAGGGGCGCCAGCTCCGTACATGATTTCACCACCAGTGAGGCAGGCAGGGCTGCTGGGGGCAACCCGGAGGAGAGCCCTCTCCGCTCGGATTCGACATGTATCAGGCACTTGAGACACCGTTGGACCCCCTGTCAAGTGATAGACTGGCAGGCTAACGAGGAGCATAGTTCCAGCCTTGTCTGTGCACTGCAGCCCTTGCTTCCCAGGTTGCCGAAAAACCGGGCCAGTGTCGGCAAGTTGAAAGTCAATTGAAGCCGTGACACCGGTCTATCTCGCGTGGCTGACGATGATAAGGTTTGGCAGGCACCGCGCGGATCGGATGTATCAACTCCCAGATGCGATGCATCGCCCTCTTGCCGAACCCCCACTTGCCTGCAGTTGCAGACCTCACTTTTTGGTTTTCTCGCTTAAGAATGGCATAGTTGAATCCTTCAAGTGATAATTTGGCAATGTGGCCCTGTTCGCCGGGTAGACGACATGTCTATCCCTTTTGCCTGGCGAACACGATGATGACTCTTTGGATGACTGCTCTGTGTTCTCCTTTTATCGCTCGAGTAGGAGTACCATCTGGACCAGCTTGAATGTCGCTTCGCCGACCGCGTCTTGGAAGTTTTGCCTCCAGGACAAACTTATGCTCAGTCCCGTGACCATTACCTTCGCCGTCACGTCCCCGTCCTCTTGAGCTTTTGTTCACACATCAGAACTGACTCAGGTCCATTCAACAGCCCTTCGATTCTCGCAGCCGTTATCTGCCAACGCGATCCACTGGGGTGGCAAAAGGAGCAGCAGCCTGATCACCCATTGTTTGTCTCCTTCGGCATGCATAATGACCTGTCAGCTGTCGGTTCGATCAGCCGCGCGTTTTCTTCCTATGAATAAATTCAAGTAGATTTTCCCTGTCAAGACTTACCTTCACAGTTCGTTATGCTGACACCAAAAGGCCTTTCTACTGAGTTTCCATTCGAACGATCAGAATTTGCGACGTAGATACCACAATATTTATTCGAACGGTTCCTTCCGACAACCCGAGTCCTGCAGCGCATCACCTCATCTACCAGTGACTCAGTCATTCTTAAGCAACTCTGCAGGAGGCCCTTCTACCGTCGGAGCCGGAGTCAGGAACAAGGAAATGCTCCATGGCTATATAGTCTTGTGATCGGAGGTTGCCGGTATCAAAGAAATGACCCGGCCTACATCCTCGAATCATACTCCTTTGGCAGCGCACTTTCAAGGAAATCGTCATGATTACAAAATACGATCCCTGGCAGGCATGTGACCATGATAGCAGGATCCGCTGCCTAAGCTTCGGTAAGCGACATTAATAGCCTTCTCCTCGTCAAGATAATGAGCTCAACCGTCATACTAAAGACAGTATATTGCTATAGTCCCTCGCAAATGATCACATCATCATGGCATTACGGATTGTGGTAAACCACAACCCAACCAGCGTGATCTATGAAATCTCGGGTGACTTTTGCAATGCGAAGACGGTGGGCGAGCGGCTTGAAGCGGACCAGCATCGATACTGGCCCCCACTGGCCCCACTCCAGCTCCCAGTGTTTACTCCGTAGTATACACGTCTACTTACTCGGCTACACCCCTTCTAAGGTAGATCACGCTGCGACACACACAGCACCCTAGTATCATACTCCACCTGTCTCATATGGTAAAGAACTTACTTCGAACTATCAAAATAACCTCCTTGAAAACTTCATATGAATATACGACTCCTATACCCTTAAGGTATATAAGTAAATATGCTATTTGAGTGATTCATGATTGCTATTCTACTGTTATTTTTCACCTATGAATCTGTAGATTTCTACTCATGAGGCAGGGGCACATAAAAGTAAAAAGACCAGCGAAGCAGGGTCTAACTTAGTAAATAGACGCTAGTAGACAGTAGGCGACGCACTAGCAGCAGAAAGGGCCATCACCAACTGATCTCATTGGCTATTCCGTCAACTCAGATACTTGGCTGACCCTTCCGGCTTCATCACTATTTTGTCAGGCTCCAGGGTGATATATTGATTCACGTCTGTAATGCCGCGCCATCTCTGCCGTTGACCGCTTCTTCAAAAACGTACAGTTGTATGCAAATCATTCAAACCGCCGTTTTGCATACGGTAGCATGTACAGGTACATGTACAGGTATGCCGTTGGGGGTGTTGGCTGTTTCGCCGGCGGGTTGGGCATTGTGGGGGCGGGGGAGAAGGATGGTAATTGCTGCTGCTGCTGCCGCCGCCGCCGCGGGTTCTGATGTGGGTGCAGGTGGTGGGTATGGGCTGGAGGATCATCAGGAGATGGGGAGTGGGGGGTATTATCATTCATGAAAGAAATGGAGTCTAGCTAAGTAATGATTATGTCTGACACTACCTACCTATGAATTGGAATGGTGTAGATACTATGTAGATATCCATCCCCGGTTAAGTTTTGAATTGGTGGAAGACATGCTTGGCATGAGGATATCCCCGCAGTGGGGATGCGGATGTGTGTTTGAACCATATGCAGCAGGGGTGTGATATGTGTATGCACCATGTAGGTTGAAGGGTTGAACAAACCAGGTACACAGACAGGCATCTGTACGGAGTAAATAGAACGGTCTTTAACAAACACAGGTATCACTTCACGTAGGCACAGCCCGCTTGGCGTTGCGTGTCCGGTAATGCATACAACGGTAGCAGTAAGCACTAAGCACTCAGGCACAGACTGCGAGGCTGAAAGCATCAGCGCCACAGATTAACTCTACACGAATCTACCAATTACGAGTCGCAGCTAAGATCTAGAGCCAGCGGTCCTACAGGGAACATGAGGTCCACGGCAGAATATAAAGTCAACCATGTCGCTCTTCAGTTCGCCCGGCTAGGATTACAATCCAGCATTCTCGTGCAATTGCTAGTTTTTTTTATTTCTGTCAGAATCTGGAACATCACAATGGCTCTCAGACCGTGTAAAGTCATTGTCGTGGGTAGTGGTGTCGCCGGTCTTACCCTCGCTCTTATGCTGGAGAAGCATGGTGTCGATTATCTCCTGCTAGAAGCATACTCGGATATTGTGGCCACAGTGGGTGCGGGCATCGCTCTAGCACCAAACGGTCTCCGGGTCCTTGACCAGCTTGGTTGTTTCGAGGATGTGCTCAGTCGCTCGGCGACTATTGATCAGATCCACTTCCGAAAGCCAGATGGAACGGTAAACTGGGGGATGGATGTAGGTTTGGAGAAGGAGACTATCACAAGGCATGTTTTGTCTAATCCTGATCTATCGAGGCGGTTGCTGACCATGCCGCTAGGCACGGGTATCCTTGGGTCTGGCTGGACCGAAAGTCGCTGCTTGGAGTTCTGTATGACAACATCGCGGACAAGTCTAAGCTGTTGACGGAGAAGCGCCTGGTCTCTGTGACACACACCGAGACCGGGGATGTTGTGGTCACGGCGGATGGGTCAACGTACACGGGAGATATTATTGTAGGGGCCGACGGGACCCATTCCGCTGTACGGAAGGAGATCGCCAAACGCGCAGAGGAGCTGAACCTGGGCGAAGATTATGCTGAAGAAAACAGTAAGTTTTGCTCCCCTTGGGTCGGAATCGAATGTGATCATCCTAACCAATACCACAGAGGTTGCTGCAACCTACAGCTGTCTCTTTGGGATGTCTGATGCCGTCCCGGGCGTCCCTAGTCGCAGCCTTGACTTTATCGCCAACGAGGGGTTCTCATATGTATTAGGCACTGGCCCCAAGAATCGCGTGTTCTGGTTTTTATTGAACAAGATGAGCCAGAAATACTATGGCGCTGACATCCCGCGATTCACCGAGGAAGACAAGGAGAAGATACTTCAAGAACACATGAATGACCAGATCACGCCAGATGTTCGCGTGGCGGATCTCTACAGCCGCGTATTGACCACGACCTACGCGCCGATCGCCGAGTTTGTCTACAAGAATTGGCATCTGGGCAGGATGGTTACCATCGGAGATGCTTGCCACAAGGTAAGAAGGCCGATCCTGCTCCATATCGGATGTGACTAACCGTGAGTTGGGCAGGTCCTCCCAATTACTGCTCAAGGGGGAAACCAAGCGATTGAAAGTGCAGCCGCGCTAGTGAACGGTCTGATGACAGTTTTATCGCAGGGTCCGTCAGGGCCGTTATCGGAGTTGGAGATCAAGTCGATGTTTGATCAAGTCCAGAACCTTCGCGTCCCGCGCACGGCAAAGATTGTAGAGGGAACACATCTGCGACAGCAAATGGACGCAATGGAAACGCCAGAGCTAAAAGCCTTCCTGCTCAATGAATATCCGAAACTGAATCCGGGCGCGACGTGGTCAAGATGGGAGGGGATGTTTGCCGCCGCGGTGTCCTTGAAGAGGCTCGCTATTCCCGTGAGACCCAAAACTTCCCCTTTCCTGGATGAGATAATCCCAAGGGAGGCGAGCCTTTGAAGGGTTCGATGTAAATAGCGTTAAACAAAAAAATTGAATGTTGCATGATCTTGCATTGGTGTTGTCGGAAGATGAAACCGGAGAGAAAAAGAAGGTTGGGGATGACAGGCTGCTGACCGCCTTGGGGCTCCGGGGACGGTGGTCCCTGGTTTCAGTCCTCAACCAGCAACTCCCTCGCTGCAACGCAATCATGCCGATTCCTCTCGTACATAAGGCCCTCGTCTCGCGCTCGGCGGATTTGGAAGCTTGCGGTGTTTATTCAGCATGATATCGAACCCCCCCTAGTCGTCGGTCCGCTCGTCGCGTTGTGCAGTTAGCCTCGCTCCGGCGCTATCCTCCGCCCTACAACCGTGTCCCCCGTCCCTCCCCAACCCCACCGCTCGAATCCCTCGAACCCCTCGATGACCGTGCGGATGATGGTCCTGAGGTCGATCCCCATTGCCTTGTCATAGAATGGTCCACGGCCACTAAATACCATCATGGACGAATTACCCGACCGTTCCCACCAGCGAGGACCGGAGACTGTCGACGTGGCAGCACCAACCGGACAGCACATACCAGTATCCCCCCGAAAGATCGAGCGAGAGGGGGGTGTGAACAATAGCAGTCAGGACTTGGAAGCCGACAAGCAGCGACGAGGGACGGCCGCATCATCACGTCACACGGACGAAGCGGAGGATCGTGCCAATGGCACCGGCCATCTTGTGCGACGTGGAGGATATACAACGTCGGTCATTACGGATGGTCAAGATCGGAGCGATAAGGAGGGGGCTGTCCATTGTAGCGCCGTCGCCAGCGATCATGGCCCGAAGGGGTTTCCCAGCCACCCCACGATGAACGGCGAACAGAAAGGCGGTCAGCTTTCGCTCTCGTCAGACCAGGCCCTAGGGATGATCTTTGAACACTCCGTGGAGGGTACGGCCGGTGCAGATCATCGTATGACACCTAGAACCTCCTTGGTGGATGTTTTTGAAGGCTCCGAGGTTGTTTCAGCTCTCCATCGGTGGTCGCGGGACACATCACCTGCGAAGAACCCAGATAAAGACCAGGAGCGGGTACAAAGGTTATCTCCGAGCAAGATGCAGGAACTCACATCATCCCCTCAGTCTATTCCCTATCGTGCAGCTCCCTCGGAGCCTGAGCGTGGTCGACGCGCGGTGTCAGATGGCACGCATGCAGCCCTCCAGTCGGAACTCGATCTATCTGCAACACCTTCCTTGACCGAGACGAAGCCTACCGGCGACGGCATCCCCAAACCCCGACCCCATAAAGACCTCTCTATTGATGTGCCTGTTATCACCAGCAAGCCATCCATGCCGTCATTGCGAAGTCGGCCACCGGCCTCTCGAGCCGTGTCTACTCCCAGCTCGCGCCGGCAGACCATGCCGGCGACGAATGAACGATTGACGCAAACATGGGCATCTCGAGCAAAGCAAGAGCGTGCATCGATTAGCCGAGAGTCAGATACCAAATACCTTACACCATCTCCACAGATCGTCGAGCCGGCCCTACCGTCTCCTATGCCTACAGCCATCCCTCTTCCTCCGTTATCGGTACCCACGTATCTGCAACTCGAACTGGCGTCGGGTCGGCCTTCTCCATTGTACATCCATCGCTCTTCAATGAGCGACTTTCCCTACGAATCGTCTCGAGTCAAGCTTGAGCGACTAATGAATTTTTTAATGCTGCCTCCGGCGTTGGAGCGGGTGCTTTGGTTCGGTATACTAGCTTGTCTCGATTCCTGGCTCCATTCGTTCACTATACTACCTCTGCGTTTTACCAAAGCATTGTATATTCTGTTGGAATCATGGCTTGTCAACCTCGGCGTGGAGTTTCGTTTTGTGACGGGGTTCATTTTCAAAGGCGTCGGACGAGTGTGGCGGAGACGGCACCGAGCGTCTTCGGTGGACGAGTCTATGAAGGGCACTGAATCGGGACGGTCTGCCTCTGAAAAGCAGGAAATCGGATCGGTGGAACGAGAGGCACGGACTCGGGCCCCAGAGCCACGCAAGCGGCACCACAAACATCGGCGGCAGAAGAGCATCCCGTCGGCCTTGATGCCAGATGACAAGGCCGACATCCTTAAGGGACTGCTCATGATAGCTACATGTTGCGTGTTGATGCGATTCGATGCGAGTCGAATGTACCACTGGATCCGAGGGCAGGCCGCGATCAAGCTCTACGTTATCTACAATGTGCTGGAGGTCAGCGACCGTTTGTTCGCGGCCATTGGACAAGATGTGCTCGAGTGTCTGTTCTCGCGGGAGGCTCTCGAGCGTCGCCCTGATGGACGCAGCAAAGTCTTCCGGCCGTTCGGGCTGTTTTTGCTAGCATTGGCATACACAGTGATCCATTCTACAGCGCTATTCTATCAGGTGATGACGCTGAATGTGGCGGTGAACTCGTACTCGAACGCGCTGATCACCCTGCTGCTCTCGAACCAGTTCGTTGAGATCAAGTCCACAGTCTTCAAGAAATTTGAGAAAGAGAATTTGTTCCAGCTCACCTGCGCGGATGTCGTTGAGCGGTTCCAACTCTGGTTGATGCTCACCATCATCGCGTCGCGGAACCTGGTGGAGACCGGCGCATTCAACATCCTTGGTAGCTTGAGCTCGAGTCTCGGAGCGTACGCATCCACGGGAACGAACAGCACGCCTCTATCAACTCCGCCTCGAACCTCCTCATCCATCCTGCCACAGGCCTTTACCATCGTTCCGTCATCGATCATTGCATCATTTAGCCAAGTCAACACGTATTTGCCGACCCTGGCGCAGGTGCTTGGACCGTTCCTGGTTGTTCTGGGGTCGGAGATGCTAGTGGACTGGCTGAAGCATGCCTACATTGGCAAATTCAACAACACGCGGCCAGCCATCTACGGACGGTTCCTGGACATCCTGACGAAGGACTACTACACCAACGCATTCGCAGACCAAAACTTGACCCGCCGCTTAGGACTGCCAGTGATTCCGCTGTCTTGCCTCTTCTTCCGCGTTTCAGTCCAGACATATCAGATGTTCATAACAGCTCTGCTCCCACAACACCCGTCATCCACAGCAATAGAGGCTACGTCGTTGTCAGCCATCCACCGCCAGTACGTGCCGGCTCCGATGCCCTCGCCGCCCCCGTTGACGCTTCGCACGTTTATCCCGACATCCACCGCCTACGCAGGTGCGTTTTTCCGACAGGTGCTCGCCAACGCCATGCCGTCGCCTGCCCAGTCGGTGTATATCTTCACCATAGTGCTAATTCTGACCGGCTTTGTCGTGCTGCTGATCCTGAAGCTGCTATTGGGCATGGTTCTTTTGGCGTACGCGCGGTCCCGGTACAAGGCGATGAAGCTGCGTGAGGCCGAGCAGGCCCGTCCCCCACCGACAGCGCCTACTGGTGACCCTAATGGAGTGGCACCTCGCGGACGGGCATTTGCAGTTGAAGGCAGCCGACGGGTGGGGGGCTGGGGCGTGGTGGAGGTCAACGACGACCACCGGCGATGGATCTACGCGGACGACCCGGATGGACTCTGTCGGCTAAAGACGAAGGAAGAAAAGGACAAGAATACCAAGGAGGACCTGAACATGGACCATGTACAGCGATACGAAATGGTGGCGAAGCGGATTTGGTAGATGTATGTATATTCTAATATTAGATTGTAAATGCCCGACTGCACACACTGGACGGTTCTGTGCTGGTTGGTGATGCTGCGTGCAATGTATTGTGCCACGCCCAACCGGTTCGTATAGGGAAAAAACATCTTGCCATAACTCTTGCAAATAAAGGCTGTCCATGAGCTGCCCGGGACGTCATGGATTTGTGAGGACAGTCAGCGGCTGGTAATGACAGATAGAATGTCTGGTCAGGTGACGCATGGCCAGGGGACAGTCAGGCGAACGCAACCGTGACACCTTATCTCAAGTGTTGTCAAGCCCTGGCTCATGGATAGAAGTGGACGAAAAGTCTGTACAATTCCTCTCATCAGTTCCTTCGGCAGTGCTGTTGAGTATCTTGACTTGCAAGTTGATCGAGGTATCTCGGATACTGATGGATTGATTTATCGCAGGTGGACCTGGCATCTCCAAGACCCTTCGTTCGTGACCTGGCCAAACAAACATGGGTCGACAAAGCTTCAAATCTTTTCATCAAAGCGTGTCACAATTTTCGAGAATGGCTACCATCATGCCCCGCGCATATCGCTCCGCCACCGAATACCGTTTCGATGAAGAACAAACCGACGCTATTATTCGAACCACCGCCTACCACCGCAGAGACTTCAATCACTGCGCGATCTGGTTCTCGGGGCGCGAGCGCATCGATTTTTGTTGGTCAATAGGAACATCTTTCCAGCGGACTGCAAAGGTCGGACCCGGCCACCTTGACCGGCTACCCCTCGAGCTATTATGTGAAATTTTGCCCCGTCTCGATATGTATTCCTTGTTCAAACTTCGACAAGTAAACCTCAGATTAAGACAGGCGGTAGACTCTCTCAAACAGTATCAGAGGGTCATCACGCATGCACTAAACATTTTAGGCGCCTTGCTACGAACACGACTTGCCGTCAATGTTTCTCTGTTCGACTTTGACAACGCATTGTGTACCAAAACATGCTTATACTGCGGCGAGTTCGGCGGATTTATGTTGCTCCCAACTTGGAAGCGATGCTGTATCGAATGCCTCCAGAGGTCTCTGAATACCCAACTCCGGTCTCGGGTCTCAGTCCAAAAGCGAGTCCCGTTGACTAAACTCGAGCTCACCCAAATGAGATCATTCGAGAGCTTGTCTGGACTACGCACTATGTTAGAAACGGCACCCAAGTCCCACATTACAAGCGTTCCTGCTCGTTCGATCTCTTCGGCTTACCCAATGCAACCGAACGCACTTGCGCAGGCCCAGCTGACGAGATTTGGCCTAATCCAAATGCACAACGCTACGGGGTCATGCGCACTTCCTTATTATGACAAAGAGACCGGCGAAGTTGAACGCGGAATCTCGTGTGTCGGATGTCAACGCGCTATTGAAAGAGAGCTCTTCGGCACCAGGGGCACGAGACAGGGATACGACGCTCGAGACAAAGTGTATGCCCGGGACGGCTTTTTAGACCACTTTCGATGGTGCAAGCAGGCACAGCTTCTTTGGAAATCGAGTGGCGAAGGTAAATAGCGGCCTCACGAACTACCTGTGTCCGCTCGGACAGGAGGCTACTTTTGAAGAAGGGAAGGAAATGATAATCGTTTAGAACCCACTTGCTAGCATGCTGCGGTGTCTTGAACAATAATTGTTCGAATTTTTCTTCCTGACAAGGTGGCACTTGACATTTGTTCTCTGGCGCTCCTCGCATTGTTCGAACTCCATCTTCTTTTTGCAGTCACAAGTATATTTTTGGATGTACTTTGACACGCACATATCGCCCTAGTAAGGAGGTACAAGTTAAACGAGCACTGATATGGGGAATATTCGTGTCCTTACGGTTCTGTAGTGCAACCACTCGTATGGTCGCCGGTAATCGATGATATCAGCACGTGCAGGGTTCACTTGCACTATTGAGAAACTTTAGTTGCGGTGGTGTTGCGGTGTGGTATTATTCCTAACGTTTGATTGCTGATGCAATGAACAAAGAGATTCATTATAGTGAACCTTTTACTGTCGTGGAAGTTCCCCTAACGAGCATTTTATGTATGTCGGGCCAAACGTTGCCTCTAGTCCTTTTGGGTCAGGAAGCGCTTAAAAGTGTTCGAGACTGGCGGCTCCGGCAGAGAACTGAACTTCTCACAGCAATGGCTTTCGAAGCCGTGTCACATTCTAATCTCCTTCCACCCTTGTTCCAGTCATCAGCCACAATCGTCGCCAAAATTGCTCAATTTGAATGGGAGGTTCCTCGGATCGAACGCGAAACAAGAGCATATCAATTGCTGGAGGGATCGGGGTTGACCCCGCGGTTCCTCGGCCATGTGCATGAGAGTGGACGCGTTATGGGGCTTTTATTGGAGAAGTTAGGAGGACGTCGTGCTTGTACCCAGGATCTGGAGATCTGTGAGACCGCTTTGGGGAAGCTACATCAACTGGGGGTTTTGCATGGGGATGTGAAGAGATACAATTTCCTTATTACGGAAGGGGGGGGTAAAGCTTCTCGACTTTGAATGTCATCAGGAGAATGCTAGCCCGGAGTCGTTGCGTAAGGAGTTGGGGAGTTTGCGTGCCGAGTTGTCCGAGGAGTCGGGTCGCGGTGGAGGGTTCATCTTTCACCATCATTGACATCCCACCGGGCTGACAGATCCCACTGGCTGATGGCATGATGAAGGATGCGATGAGCCATCTGATGACTGGCATGCATCAAGCGATGACGGGAATGGGACTTTGGTCAATGGAACCGCCAGAATCCCAAGTCAAGAGAACGATCATTTCTACGGAGTTTCCAAACAGTCCATCTCTAGAAGGGTAGACAGAGAAGGAAGTATAGGATCGATAGATGCTGGGTTGGAATTAGCAGGGCCAATCTGCTTGTAGGTCCTCCCCATCCAGTTCCGCGTTCCAGACTACATGCATACATCTTGAGGTATGATTTCTGCGAGAACAATTTTCGGGCTCGCCTTCATTCACACAGCTTCAGGGTGGAAAAACAAAAAGAATCTCTTCTTCCCAATGAGCAAGCATAATCAGTCGAATCGCCGATCCCGAGCCTGAGCGCTTACCTTGCCGCCGAGGGAACTCGTATCCCGCATGCAAATGCAAGCGCTTTGGTTTTCTATTAATAATGACCACTGATAGTCAGCATCTTCGCTGGGATTCAGTCCACGAGAGTGCTATCTATATTGTGGCGCAAGCCTGAAAAATGACACCTTCTTGACTAGTACTCCCATAACAACGTGGGTTTGTGTAGTAGATTGCTTACAAGGCTGAGTTTCAGCTCTGATACCCCTCTCCGCTCCCCAGCTCACAGACACGAACGGCTGTCTGTTTCACCATGTTATAGCGTGCATGAACGTGCATACCGTACCGCTGATCCACGAGGCTGGTAGCACCTGATCACTCATTATTCTTGCGCGCAATACGCCCTAGTGGAAGCAGTGATGCAGCGTGTGGGACCTCAGTATGCCTATTGGCCATCGTGCCCTAGAGGCGCTTGGAGGATTATCAGCGTCAAGGAGGTTCGTGCTGATTTGTTCGGCCTCGGATAGCGATACGAGGGGTACTTGAGGAGCCCGTCTTTTAAGGCTGGACATGCGCCCTTTGCAGCACTTTTCTACGGATGAGCATTGATCGTGAACCTTCTTTCACGTGTGCATTTTTCCGCTTCCCTTTCTTTCCTTGGTACAGGATATCCTCTGCTCTATTTATACTTCATTACTACATTGACGGTCACCACCATGGATTGCGAAGACAATGCAGACTTGGTCTATACCCCTCCCCCCTCATCACAGTCCGAATGTCGCATGCGGAAAAAGGCAGCCCAGCCACCCCAAGAAACCATGAAGCAATTCTGGGATAACTTTAATTCCAAGTTCCCTGGCCTGGTGAATACAGTGTTGCCGGACAATCCATACGCGCGCACAAAAGCTGCGAGGACACCAAACGGCGTGATCCAGGGGCAGCACGCCAGCCGGTCTTACGACCAGGCTCGCACGGAGTGTCAGCGCGCTGTCGAACGCATTGCGCGGGAATGTGAACGATTGAATCAGAAGTATACGGACCCGCACTTTGACATTGAAGTCGATTTGAAATGCGGGAGGAGGAACTATCTGGAAGGGCTGGAACAACAAAATCTGGAGATGCTTCCGAGGGGGGTCAAGAGAGTAACTGTGAGTTCTGCTTCTCAAAGAAGCGCTCTGAGGGAAAAAGGCAGACTAACAGTCTGGTGTCGCAGGAGATCTTCGACAAACCGGAATTCTATATCAACGGGCCCACTGCCTCGGATGTGCGTCAGGGTCGAGACGGCGATTGTTGGTTCATGGCTGCGCTGTGTACCATGGGGAACAAAGAAGGGTTGATTGAGAAGGTTTGTGTCGCTCGCAATGAAAAGGTTGGAGTGTATGGTTTTGTGTTCTACCGAGGTGAGCCATAACCATACTGTAGAAGAACGAAACCGCGGGTGAAGTCTAATTCTCTTAGATGGTGACTGGCAGCAATGCATCGTGGACGATAAACTATACCTTCGAGCCGCAGATTACGATGAGTCCGTGGAGGAACGGCCGATCTGGGATGATATCAATCGCATTGACACGGAAGAAGAGTACCGTAAAGTCTGGCAGACGGGGTCACGGGCTCTCTACTTCGCTCAATGTGTGGATGAGAATGAGACCTGGTTGCCTTTGCTTGAAAAAGCTTATGCCAAGGCACATGGCGATTACTCTGCCATCGAGGGCGGTTTTGTCGGGTACGATATATCTCCACAGGTTCTTCTCAGTTCGAGGGCTAATATATCACAGGGAGGCTCTCGAGGACCTCACTGGCGGTGTGACGTCTGACATTCTCACGAGCAATATCCTCGACAAAGACCGGTTCTGGAAAGAGGAGCTCATGCAAGTCAACAAGGAATTTCTCTTTGGCTGTGGCACCGGTCTGTTCTCCAACTGGCTCGACCCTGAATATCGTGGTCCTCCAAGAGACAGAAAGGGTATCTCTGAGAACCATTCCTATTCGATTATGGAGGCGAGAGAAATTGATGGACAGCGCTTACTCCGGCTGAGGTTCGACCAACCACCCCCTCTTCCTTATCGAGCTATCTGACTCCGTCCAGAAACCCCTGGGGCAAGAAAGAATGGACTGGCGCATGGAGCGACGGATCCGAGCAATGGACTCCAGAATGGATGGCCAAGTTGGGACATAAGTTTGGGAATGACGGCGTAAGCCCTCACAATTTACCCTACCAGAAGCTTCACTCACAAAACACAGTTCTTCTGGATCTCCTACGACGACCTACTCAAGAAATACCAGCATTTCGATCGGATCCGTCTATTCAACGACGAATGGACTGTCACTCAGCAATGGACAACCCTAAACGTCCCCTGGTCCGCAGACTACCACAGCACGAAATTCGTGCTCGACGTAAAGAAAGCCGGCCCTGCCATTATCGTGTTCTCCCAGGTGAGTGCCCCCCTCAATCACACCCCCCTCAAACCTCACTAACCACCCACCAGCTCGACGACCGCTACTACAAAGGCCTCTCCGGCGAATACGAATTCGTGCTCAAATTCCGACTCCAAAAAGAATCCGAAGACGACTACTTCGTCCGCAGCCACAGCAACGAACTCATGTGTCGCTCCGTCAACGTAGAAGTCGACCTCGAAGCAGGCCGCTACCACATCCTCATGAAAGTCACAGCCTACCGCAACCGCGACAAACTCCCCACCGAAGAAGTCGTCCGTCGACTGGCACCCCTCCGACGCGGAAAACTCCTCCAGATCGGTCTCTCCTACGATCTTGCCCACGCGAAGGGCATCGTCCAGGAAACGGCCCAGGAGAAGCGCGCGCGCGAGGAGCGCGAAGAACGACGGAAGGTCGCGGAGAGACGGAGACAGCGCGCGGAAACGAAAAGGAGACTGGAGAGGGAGTGGATCCGGATTAGGAAATTGGAAGCTCGTCAACGAAGGCTGGAGGAGAGATTGGCTGCTAGATCGCACGAGGGCAAGAAATTCGTCCCTGACGGGCCTGTACAGTCACCCGACGATTTACCCATCCGTGAGCTCACACTCACCGACACCGCACCCATCCCTGGAATCCAGCAAAACGGTACCCATGCTCTGAACCACCACGTCCACAGCAAACCCTCTCGAGACCACCACCACCACCACTCCGACTACCTAGAGGGATTCGAATTCGACTCCGATATCGATATGCCGCCGGATGAGCCAAATGAGATGCTGGGCACACCGACGACTCGAACCTCGTGCAGTGGGGATGCGGACGTGAACGCGAATAGTGATCCGTGGAATGCGGTGTGCGTGGTTGGATTGCGTGTCTATTCTAAGGATTCTCGGTTGTCGTTGGAGGTTCTTCGGCCTGTGCCGGAGGATGATGTCGAGGCGGCGCTGGATATGGATGATCCGGCGGCGAGTGCGGCGTCTGAGAATGTTGGGTCTTGAGTGGTTAGGATAGGATGGTGGGTATGGAAGTCGTGGGTTTTATTTACTTGAATTTTGATTAGCGTTGTGGGATGCTTCTAGGAAGGGACTGTGCCGGTCTGACCCTATCATTGTCTCTGCTACGAAGTTCATATACCGATTCATGATTTGGTTCCTATGTGCGTAGTTTACAGAGAGGTCTCACAGAAAAGGTATGTAGAAGTTCGTATGTGCATTCTATGCGGTGTATGTATGTACAGTCGTAAGTATCCGTCGCTAATCGTAACGTTGAGGAAAACGCCAAAGCTAAAATCTAATCCCAGTCATGTTGAAGAAGGAACGTGTAGTTGCGAGATAATCTCACAGATGGTGCCGCAGTTCGGACACGTGGTTGCCTTGGAGTTCTAGCGTTGTTAGTAGATATTGGCAGACCGTAGGACCAGTCGACTTACCAGTCCATGCATCCAGAGCTGCCTTCTCGGCATCCCATCCCCAAAGGAACTTTTGCGTCTCCAGATCGGACCATCGGTCGGGATTCGAACCGCTCGTCAGTGAGGCGCGGAATTGTTCGTCGCGCGCGCGCTGCTCCGGACCATCGGGCAGGTGCAGCGTGATGCGGTTTTCCGAGCCGGATTGCTGGACGGTCTCCGCGCGGGGCTTCCGAGATTTCTCGTAGGCTTCCAGCGCCGTGGGAATTTCGGCCCGCGAGGTGATAGTGGAGAGCAGGACGCCAAGCGCAGCCGCATCCTCCACGGCTTGAGCAGCACCCTGCGCAACGTACGGTCTACAGAACATTAGTAGACTGCTGACAGTAGCATAAAGGAGACTGACAGCATGGGGTGGCAGGCGTCACCAATGAGAGCCACGGAGCCCCGGACCCAGGTTCTCAATGGGGCGTGCAGACACAGCTTCCATTCCAGGACGTCATCGTCTGGGACCAGGTCGATCAGCTTCGTGACCCGTCGGTCCCATCCCTTGTAGTTTTCAGCCATGGCTTGCTTGGAGCCTTTGGTCGTCCACGACTCCTCGACGCCGTGGCGGTCAGGGTGAAGCAGGACGACGTTGTACATGTCGTGATTGCGCACTGGATACGCAATGATATGACGGCCGGGTCCGAGCCACCGAGTAGCTTGCGGCTCATCAACCAAGGTTTTCAACTCCGGATCGCTTTCGAGAGCGCTGCGGGGCAGCATAATTCGGTAAGCTGCATCACCCGTGGGGATGGCCTTGACCGAGGATTCGTCCAGCAGTTGGTCCCGTAGAGCAGACTTGATACCGTCAGCAGCGATGACAATGTCTCCCTCGACCACATTGCCATTGGCCAAGACCACCGCTGCCGGGTCAAACTGGACCTCGGCGACGGGGGAGTTGACGCGCAGTTCCACATTGGATAGCGTCAGTGTCCGCTCAATCAGAGCGTTGTGGAGGTCAGCCCGGTGGATGACCGTCTGTTGGCCGTAGGACTTGTTGACTGGCAAAGTGGCAAGAATGCTGCCATCTTCCCATCGTCGCACATGGATATGCTCCAAAGCCACATCCTTGGCGTGGATCAACGGCGAGACACCCCACCCTGAGTCATTAGATGGGTTCGATCACCAGGGGAGGGAGCAGAGCTTACGATCAAAGAGCGTCAGCATATTCGGAGAGACCTGAATGCCAGCCCCGACTTCCATGAGCTTGGGTGCCGATTCCAGGACGGTGACCTGATGTCCTCGTAAACCCAGGGTCAACGCCGCAGCCATACCCCCAATGCCTGGTGGAGTTAGTGACGCATTCTTCGCTACAGCTCAGGAGTAGCATTTCATACCCGCACTGGGAATCACGTCAGCCACCATTCAAGTGTGGAAGAGAAAAGATTTGACTTACCCAACCACAATCACCTGCAGGGGTGTCTTTGCCTGCTCCATGTTGACGGAGATATTCGATATACCACGGAAAAGGGTATCACGAAAGACAGCAAAGAATGAGGCAAAGGCGGGAAGAAAACAGTCAAAAATAGAATAAAATTCGGAGGCGCGAAGCTACCAGAGCAGGCGAATCTAGGCCGTACAAAATCCGCGGGTGGAGGGTTCGCCACTCAGGTACAGGAGTTCATCCAATGATCCAATCTACCACCCAAGGCAATCACAATCCAGACGGGGAACAAGCCCTGATAAAGGTTTCTAGGACTAGACACAAATCTTCGAAATCCCTACAGCCGGAAATCGGCAAGCACGACCCCCGGATGGCTTCTCCACTGAGGAGGAGGCCGGCCGGCCACCCGGGTGAGTCGTATAGACCCGTTGCGAATCCATTGGACCATTATTGGGTCTCGCGTCTGGATGGCTTAGCTGGGACAGGTAGGCTGGCAGGTTGGCAGGCTGGCAGGCTGGCCGTTCAGACTTCCGCGAGGGTCAGGTTGATCAGGGAGGAGAACAAGCCCCCCACCTCCAGGCTTAGATGCATGGGATGCAGACTGGATGCACACAGGAGGCAGAAGAAGGCAGAAAACGGGCCAAGAGGCCGAACGGTCTCCGGGAGCGAATCAGGGGCCTTGCTGGCCAGCCGCCGGCGATGACTAACCGACTTCCCCGGCTGTTCTGCCGGACTCCATCTGCCGGGCTCCCCAGTGCGTTTCCTGCCCCTGTTCACGCCTCGCTTCCCCGCCCAGCGGCCACGGTCCTTTGCTTGGTGCCCGGCAGGTACTCTTCTCCCCATTGCCGATGTTGATCGACGCCATAATTCTGATCTATAGCCCAAATACTAGTTGTTGAGCCAGCTACGGAGTAGATACCGACGATATGACGAGGAACTTGGGAACAGGTCTCTCGGACCTACCTAGTACAAAGGATTCTGGGGCTGCAGTGTCACAAGAGCCCGGGTGATAAGCTGCATGCCATAAGCCGACCGCATGACCGGCCCCTTTAGTTCTCCCACTATTGTTCTCGAACCTTACTCCATCCGGATTGTGACGACTGTCGCTCCTACATATACGAGGATTGTGCAACCTCCAGGGCGCGATTTGCGTCTGCAGCAGATGTTCTTGAGGAAATCTCTTCTTGCCGATGTCGGACCGTTGATCACGAAGAATTGCCCTTGACTAATTTCAATGATGATAACACCGATGCCTCGTGTCGTCGCAGGTACAGCCTTGCAGTAGCTGCACCCGGAAAGTCCAGATTGAGTCAGTGATCTGTTGATAGAGAGACAGTTCCAGTGGGCCACGCCTTCGATTGGCGGAAGCTGCAGACCCCCGTTACGCTTGAACGTGCGTGACCGTTGTAATGGAAGTCTATGGCCGGCCCACCCAATATGCTTTTGTCTCCCATCCGCCTTGGCCGTCTCTGTTGCCTCTGTTGCCTCTGAAACATACTCCGTACCGTGTCTACATCCCACCTCCTACTTGTGCTAGGAGGAGCTAGTGTATCCATCTAATATCAACATCAATATTCAGACCACTATCTTGTAAGCACTACTAGCCGTTGCTCCTCACTATCTGGGCTTCTCGACAGTGGACAGTGGAACAGTGAAGGATAGTACCTCATAGTAAATAATGAATGAGACAATTCGTTTGTCATTCATGCCCAACTGGCAAGGAGTGAAGGATACCTACCAATTGAATATCTTCCAATGATCATAGATCGGTGCTGTATACCTTAACTTCTTCTGTAGCAACCAGCGCCGGATTCCATTCTCTACAACCTCTCCCTCTCAAGACACCGTTTAGACAGTAGAAATCACAATATGCTGTGGATTACTTGCTCAAGGCCTTGTACCCGAATGCAGTCTCTTTTTATGTCCACTAAAAAGGAAGGCTTCATATACTATGTCCTAAAGACACCTCCATGGTCCTGTCCTTAGTACACTTGTGCCAAGAACATACCTACCGAACAATAGAAAAGCTATTCTCTTCATCATCTTACTCGTGTGCTTCCGTTTCTGTCTCTTCTGATCCTTCTGTTTCGTCTGTCTCTTCTATTCCGTCTGTTCCTTCTGTCTACACATACCACCCAACTCGGCCCTTTCACGTATCCACCATGGATCCAGCATTAACACACAAGCTCAAGACATGACTCGCCTTGAAAAATGGAACCTTTCTGATCAGGATACAGAATTATCTCAAGCTAGCCAAAGATGGGACAAAACCCAAGTGTTGCGCTCTTGTGAAAGCAAACGACAAGCTGCACACTACCAAATAAACGACGCGGCGCTATCCATGATGAAGAACAACATGCACAGCGAGAGGCGGCTATTCCAGTATTTATCCCACTCACATTCGATCAACAAGTTGGGGGAAGAGAAGATGGCTACGTGCTTTCGAATCTCAATGGCCTGTGCTTTCATCTAAGGATGGGACAGTGGGGCTGTCACAGTCTCAAGACTCAAGAGAATAAATAAATTGGACCCGCAAATCAGCCGCCACAATGCAGCGCTACGCTACTCGGTTGTAGATTGTACCGCCCCTCTAAGTGCCTCGGTCATTCTATATCTCGATCTCACGAACATCATAACGGGCATCAATGCTAAAATTATATCAATTCCAGTGCGGTTTGTGTATGATCTTTGGTTTTGATAATCACTATCTATGAACCAGTCGTTGAAGATTGCGAGAACATCGCTCATGGCCTATTCTGCAACACTAAGGACCAACGAGCCTGGGTTGAGATGACTGGTCGACAATAGAGGGGACTACGTATTCGAACTAGACTCCAGATTAGGAATGTATTAGATATACTGCGTTCGTATCTACTATACGATTGTGATCGCTGGAATGTTCCACCGTTGTAGCATATCGTAGATCTTCCATTCTGACTTCCCAACCATGTCACTACGTCTCCCTCCCACACTTTTCGAGTCTTCCGTCATTATGATCAGATGGGTAAATCTCGTAGCGGTTTGGGAATCGTGGTTCTTACGGGCTGCTCTTGGGTGTATTGGACCAATTATTGGTGGTAAGGGTGGTTTTTTTCTTGTTGTTGTCTCATGAATGTGTCTTTTGATTTGTTTGTAGAACCCATATAGGTGTTGAGGCACATCGTGCCAGCATTCTCATACTGTATCTTTTATAGAACTGGTATATTGTTAAAGGAAACAAATTCGCCAAGTCTATTGCGCCAACAAATATCCAACCCATCGTTAATCCGAATCAAAGACCAATCGTAAAGCCCAACCCCCTATATACAATATTATATACATTTTCATTCGTAATCAATCTGTCGTTAAGTAAAAGTGTCAAGTTCACGCAGTGAACATCAGACGAAGACGGCTGGATCGCTTCTTTTTCTCCTTTGGTTTCGGTTCCATGTCGGAGTAACGGGATTCCGCTCGGGAGGGCGCATGCGAGGGTGCCCTCGACGGCGCCTTGGACGGCGCTTTAGAGAACATCCGTGAGGGGGCCTTCGAGCCGGCGTGTGACTCCGGTCGGTGATCGGCGCGGGAACTTTCGTGATGCGTCCGCGACCGACGAGAGCGCCGGGAAGATGCTGTCGAGCGACCGTCATCGTCGAACTTGAACCGCGGGTCCCGAGACATTCGTGCCGTAGTCACATCAATGCCCGACATAGCCGCTGCGGTAGGGGTGATAAATTCCCCGTCGACGGAAGTACCAACGCTATAGGCCTCGGCGTCCGCTACGCCGCGCCGCCACATCTCGACGGTACTCAGGCATTCAGTATTGAACTCCATCATGTCATCCATGCCAGGGTCTTCCTCGGCAGCCGGCGCCCTCATAGGGTTAGTCGTGGTGGTGGTGGTGGTGGCAGCCTGGATCTGCTTGACGATCTTATAGCCACCAAACATCACAATCGTGACTCCAATACCAACACCTGCCGCGATCAAGAACTGTGGGCTCGCAAGCAAACCGAAGATGGTAGGAGCCGCGGTCTTGAGGGCCGACAGCGCGGATGGCGCCATCTTTGTCACAAGATTGCTGATCTCGGCCAAGGTGAGCGCCACAGCAGCCATAGCGTCTGGATGCTTCTGCAGATGCGCGATAGTGGCGGTCGCGCTATGTTGCATACAGTCGGCCTCCTCCAGGAGCCACTGAGCCTTGTTCACGAGGCCATTTAATTCAGGATCTTCGATTCGCTGAAGTTGGCCCTGTTCCGGAGATGGCACCTTCTCCAGGGCCGACGGGTGGAAGTCACCGTACGCTAGGTCCATGTCGACTTGAGCATCGGATTTAGAGCGACTGGTTGTTGGTCGCTCCGGCCCGCGCATGACGACATCGTGGGTGTGACGGCGTACCATCTCAACTGGCCGACCGTCGTATGGATCTGCATACGGATCTTGCCATTGCACGTCCTCTTCATAGACTGAAGGCTCGCGAGGGTGATGACTGCGACCTGAGTGGTATCGAGAACGGCTCCTCCGCGAAGATGCGACTGAGGGCGCATCGTCAATGTGAAAGTTCTCGATGGCCCTTAGTGCTTCTCTCTCGGCAATCTTAGCGTTTCGCTCCGACTGAAATTGGGCCTTGCGTTCGCGATAGGCATTCTTGGCTTGACTGAAAACGCCAAACAGATGTTTGCTCTGTCAACCACTGGAATTAGTACCGTGTGCCATGGAGTTAGCGGGGAGATTGGATGTATGTACCGTACTCACGACTTTGCCGGACTTATCAATCACGGCGATCGTTTCGCCCAGGGGAGCCATGGTAGCTGAGTATCTGGTTTGTTTTCACCCGGCGTTGATGTCAATTGACTCCTTTCCTTAATTGAGATGTCGCCCAGCGGACATTCAAATAGGAAGAAGCATCGATGAAGTGACAAGCAAGAGTTCCACCAAGAACCGAGAGTAAGACGAGCGGTGTAGCAAAACCTGGCGAGCGGATATAAAAATGGAATAATATCGACACTAGTAGGGCCCGGTGGAGATTTGGCCCCGATCCCAAAGTCTGGAATGACGGAATGGTGGTCCAGGCCTTGGCGTCGAGGTACTGACGGAAATCGCAGTTCCGGGGTCTGAGATATAACTGCGCCGATGGCAAATTTGAAAAGCTGATGCCTGCTGTCAAGAGTTTGCAGCTCAGCTGTGGTGGTGGTGGTCGGAATGATTTAAGACGAAGTGATTAGACGATGGAGGATAAGCGGCGGAAAGGTCCGGTACGATGCAACCAACTAGCATGCAGGCGGGTGACCACGCCACGGAAGAGATTTGCACGGCACAGAAGACAAGGTAAGGGCAGTCAAGTAGAGTGCAGAGCAGCGACAGGGGCTGAATTTGAGGGGGCTGGGGGGTTCTAAAAGGACGCAGGCCCGGCTGCGGCGCCTAAAATGGGCATAAAGCGATGAATAGGAGAAGTATCCGCCTTGCCAATCCAAACCGGTTGGGTGTCGATGAAGCTGGGAACAAGGCAACAAATGCGCCGAAGCGATCGAGTCCCAAGATCTGAATGGCTGCACGGATCCGTGGAGACTGCGTTGCTGTCACGGCGCGATCCAACGGAGCAAATGCTCCATTAGCGGGGAAGGCGCTTGGGTACTGACGTGGGAGGTCTATGGGAGGGGGTCTTGGTCTCGTACCTGACGCCGATGCAGACAGACTTCATCCCAGAGCAGCTGGGCGACCTCAAGGCCCTCTCAGCCTTATATACAGAGGACCATGGATTGAGAACCGGGGTGGTACCACTGGACACCAGGCACCTCCCTCCATCTCCAACGACCCCCGATGGAGGGCCACTAAGTTTGACGGACGGTGGAGGGGTTCATGGCAATTGGCAGTGGCCCAACCCCGGCGGGTGCCTGAGGACCACAGGCATTGGCAGGAATGGCGGTGATGCCGCCCCTCGTGATTGGTGAGGGCTGTCACCGCCACTGTGGCTGGTGTCGCCCCACGGGAGGTCCGCGGGTTTTCCGGTATGGATGTGGTTTCGATACCTTAAGTATCCTCCTTCCAGCTCATGCAATTCCCATAATGCTATACGGGGCATGCCCCCATCAGCAGAGATGGCTGCCCGGAAAAAAGGATGCCTCCCACGGGCTGAGAATTGTGATCGACTTGCTTCCTTTTTCTCCAGCTCGCCCCCTTTTCCGTCTCCTCCACCCGATCCAACCTGTAGCCAAGATACCCCGTAACCCCTACACACTTTTGAAATATGTCGACCCAACCAACGCCGGCCATGGGACGGATTCCGACAGCTGGCTCTTTATCATCCTCTGCAGCCCGTCCCCAGTAGTCAGCTCGGTCGATCGAAGTGCGTCAAGATGCGTTATCTGTCCCAGTCTCCGTGCTCCATATGTCGCAATCAGGTGTCAGCCTTTGCCCCTGATTTCAGACATTCTCCTATAAAGACTACTTCCTCCATGGGGGCTGCAGAGAGCAACGTTGGCTTGTCAAATGGGCATCTATGAACCATGTCGCTGTGCGTGACTGACACCTTGATCGCACGTCTGTTTTGGGAACCGAGGTTAGTGATGTGCTCTTATGTCTCGCCCCGGATTGCTAGTGGAGCTCAAAGGAGCCCAAAGGTCAAATCGAAAGGAAATGGAAGGCTCATGGACTGCAGGGACAGGAGTTGCTGGAAAGTCCCCGACCAGAAGCCCAGTGAGTAATGGATATTCCGTTCCGTCCGGTATCCTCCGTCGCACCGCCACAGCCGAGTTTCGCTCGCTGGGGCCACTAGTATTATTATCCTCGACGGTGATTCGTCCACCTTGACAACCTTCACCGGGTCGATCACGACATCCCTGGAGGTGAAGCAAATCAAGCTGTTCCACCTCAATCAACACGTTGTTGCATTCCCTCAGCATCACTCCTTCTGCTCCCATCCTGATTGATGCTAGCCTGTCTTGCCTGATAGTGCCGACGCACCTTTTCTTTCTCTATCTCTATCTTCCTTATCCACCGCCCCATCAGCGCACGCCTCACTTCCTGTATCACATCACGTGAAACTGACCACTGATCTGCCCACGCAATTGAAAGAAGCATAGCTGAGATATTCCGGCTCCATTGCGGGAGCAATGGACCACGCAGTACATGTAGAATCCGATAGCATCTCGGAGACCGATGACCAAACCAAAGTGTGGGAGTCCGATCCTCGCTCCGTGACGGCTCATCTCGCTCATGACTCAGCTCACGCGACTCTCCCGACGGAGTGTGGCATCGGCCACCGCGTCCAAGCTAGTCGGTCGGTCCTAGCCCTGGTTTTAGATCAGGAGTGTGTCTTCGCTGGGCTTCAGGGAGGAGACATTGTCGTACGTGGCTCCTCTCATCAGTGCGATCGCCCACTGACTCATCATAGGCATGGTCCTTGGAAACTTACGATCTCGTTCTCTCAGTGCATGCTCATCAAGAGAGCGTGCTTGATCTATTCCTCTCTGAAGACGGAGAGCTTCTCTTCTCTAGTGGAGGAGATTCCGTCGTCAATGTAACTGCTTTCGTCCGACATATGCCCCTGCCATGTTGACAAGCCACAGGTTTGGTCCACGAGGACCTTTGACCGGCTTTATTCCATCCACTCCCATCACGATGTGGGTGACATCTTCGCTGTGGCCTACTCGTCCAGCTTAAAGACGATATACTGTGGTGGTCAAAACACCAGCATCCAGGTACCTAAGGATCCTGTCTAGAAGAGTGTGCTCCGTGCTGACAAGGTCAGTGGTGTGATATATCGCAGCCGGATGCGGCTTTGACCAGGCATTCGGCCGCTCAGCTGTCCAGACGGACCCATCGATTCTTTGACTCACGTGGTCCGGACGGTAGTCGGGCTCCCAGATCGGACCCTGGCTCCGATGGCGTTCATCGAGGTGGTCAGGTTCTCACCTTCAAACGGGACCACCACCGCCTATTTTCGCACCATGGCTACATCTACACTATGCGTCTAGTGAGAGGGCTGATTGAGTCAGCCCCCACTGAAGAGGTGCTCCTGACTGGCGCAGGTGATGGTGTGGTCAAGATGTGGCGCCTAAACGAAGACAAGGACAATGCAGTGCCGTCGCCGATTGCGAAGCTCCAAAACGGAGACCCGGTCCTTTCTATCGCTGTTGAGGGCTCGTTCCTCTACTGTGGTCTTGCAGGGGGTTCCTTGAATATCTGGAATCTGGACTCTCACCAGCTGGTGAAGCGAATCTCCATGCATACGGGTGACCTGTGGGCAGTCGATATCATTAACGGCGTCGCAGTGTGCGGAGACTCCAATGGTGTCATCAAGGCAAGTGGTCTCACCCGGAATTTGGAGTGCAACACTAACCGGCCTCTAGAAGTTTAACTCGCGGTTTGAGGAGATCGGTAGCTGGGTGGCTCACGGAGGCACCATGTTGGCGTCGTCATCCGGTCGCTTCAAGGATCGTTACATCTACGCTAGCGGTGGTAACGATAATACTGTTGGTATTTGGGATTTAACGGATGTATCTCGCGCTCAGGGCGAGCAGCCTCCAATTAACAACGGTATGGCCCCAGAATGCCTAGGAAGGGTTGTACTTATTGACCGGTTCAGATGAAATGGTCAACTGCTTATCTAAGTTCGTGGCATTTAAGACGATCTCATCGAGCCCGAAGTTTGCCGGCGAGTGCAACCAGGGTGCTGCATTCCTCCGCCGGCACTGCATCTACCTGGGCGCCAAAACTAAATTATTGACCACTGGGGAGGATACGAATCCAATTGTGCATGCGCGATTCGCCGCCACGGCCTTGGACAAGGTCGATAAAACGATCCTGTTCTATGGTCACTACGATGTCGTTGGAGCCGATGCCCACCGGGCCAAGTGGAACACGGATCCGTATCAACTAACCTCCATTGATGGTTTCTTGTACGGGCGCGGCGTGTCAGATAACAAAGGCCCCATCCTGGCGGCCCTGTATGCTGCTGCCGACCTTGCGCGACAGAAAGCGCTCCGCTGCAACGTCGTCTTCCTTATTGAGGGTGAAGAAGAATCGGGGTCCCAGAACTTCCATGAGACAGTTCGCAAACACAAGCCAGAAATCGGCCCGGTGGATTGGATCCTGCTGGCCAACAGTTACTGGCTGGATGATAATAACCCATGCTTGACCTACGGTCTACGCGGAGTGGTCCATGCCAACCTCGTCGTTACGAGTGATCATCCTGATCTGCACAGTGGTATCGATGGAAGTTCCCTGCTCGACGAGCCATTGAAGGACCTGACCATGCTTCTGGGCACCTTGGTCGGACCCAAGGGCCGCATCAACCTCCCGGGCTTCCAACAACCGGTTCTCCCGCTCACCGAAACGGAACGCCAGCGCTACACCGCAATTGCGGAGATTCTTCTACCGCACCACCCTGAAATTGCGGACAGTGAAGCCCTCATCAAGTCCCTCATGCATCGCTGGCGTGAGCCGTCCCTGACCATCCATGCTGTCGAGGTGCCCGGAAGCAGCAAGAGCGCGACCACAACGATATCCCGCAAAGCCAAGGCCAGCCTGTCCATCCGACTGGTGCCGAACCAGGAAGCGGACGAGGTGGCCACCAACCTGACCCTGTATGCACAGGAGCAGTTTGATCGACTGGACTCGCAGAATGATCTGACCATTGAAATCACGGGCAAATCGGATCCTTGGTTGGGCGATCCGGACAACGAGATCTTCGAGACCCTGGCGGAGGCAATCACGGCGGCCTGGTCGCCCAAGAACAAGCCCCAGAAATATGCCTACCCGCCTATTCAACGGGAGCACTCGGACCTGACGACCGGCGCCAAGCGGTCGAAGGAGCGGTCCGGTCTCCAGCGCAAGGACTCGGCGGATAGCTTGGCATCGCACATTGACCGGATCATCATGTCGACGACGACGTCCTCGGCAGAGAAGGCGGCCCGCCAGCGGTCGTCTCTGAACACGACGGTGCCCACGTCCTCGACCCTGGCGAGCAAATCGGGGGCACCTGTCGCGGATGAACCTGCGGGGACATCGACTCCCCACGCTGCTGGGGAGAAGGCGTCCGGTGCGACTGGGGGAGAACGCGGCGGGTCCAGCGTGCGGCCGATCTACATCCGCGAGGGTGGATCGATCCCGACCATCCGATTTCTGGAGAAGGAATTCTCGGCGCCCGCGGCGAATCTACCGTGTGGGCAGGCCAGTGACAACGCGCATCTGTACAACGAGCGGTTGCGGGTGGAGAATCTGTACAAAAGCCGGGAGATCTTTTCGTACGTATTTTCGAAATTGCCGGGAGCGGCTGTAGATAGTTAGAATCTTTCGGAATGGAGATGGCGCGTGCCACAGCTTTGTTTAGTGTTAACTAAGGTTTGATAACCCGGCCATCCCTTGCCCGCGAGGGATGCTATAAATGGCGACCGATCGAAAGGCTGAAACGACGAGCGAGTTGCCGAAACGGGTAAACCTTGCGGGCCCAGCCCGTTGGTCCTTCGTTAGTCGTTATCTTACCGGATTACCTGCCTCGTACTATCCATCTGACTTGCAGGTGACTGTTTCGGTACCGACCCCACGTGCCCTCCCGCCAATCAGCCGCCAGCTGAAGCGGCTTTGTTCTCCCTTCACTGCTTCTCATGACGTTTCTCCCCACCAGCCTCGACTGGGGCTCCTCCTCCTAATTCCCTACTTATGCCGCTCTATACGGAGTCCTCCGTACCATGTCTCCCAAAGGATCGCGGCATAACCCTCATCCCTGTCGGCTCTAACCCCTGTTCGGGTGGGCATGGGAACCGCACCCCCCGGTGGCTGTTGAGGGGATGGATCCGTCCAGGCATCCAGGTAAGCCCCGAGGCCCCGACTGGCTGACTCGTAAATCGGCCAGCTCGAATTTCTCCGGCTCGTGACGTTGGGCCGTCGTGTCTTTCTTTCTATATAAAGCCGGAGATCATGCAGTATTTCAGTAGCTCACCGTTCTTGCTCGTTTCTAACCCGTTATTTTCTAGTTTTATTCTTTCTTACTGAACTTGGATCTCGATCTCTCTCAATACTCGGGTAAGTCCCGGTCGATCTTCCTGTGCCTGTACATCCCATCGCGACAACCCGTCACTTCCACCATGGCGGGAATCCCCTGGAATACCATCCATCTGGCCATCGCTGGATACACGTACTTCCGGTCGACATTTACGGCTTTTATCATACTATCTGCCATCACGGTCCTTCTGAGAATATTCTACCGCGTGGCTTTGTATCCTGTCTACTTTACTCCTCTTAAGCACATTCCAACCCCTCCGGTAAGCTGCACCCGAGCCACTCATCAGACAAGCGTTGCTAATCTTGTTCCGACGTAGGTACGATCATGGCTCACCGGCAACAATCCCACGTTCGTCCCCGAGGACCAGTACGAGCGGATGCGCCAGTGGAACCACGACCTGCCCAATGATGGCCTGATCCGATTCTACATGGCCGGCAACATTGAGCGCACCATGGTGACAACCCCCAAAGCCTTGGGCGAACTTCTCGTTCAAAAGGCCTATGAGTTTGAGAAGCCACCGCTGGTCCGGCGCTCGCTTGGTCGCGTCACTGGGGAACATGGTGTCCTCTTAGTAGAGGGTGCGGAGCATAAGGTATGTCGCACACGGCCAATTCTATTCTGTTCTTACTCGTCGTCAACTCACCTGTCATCCAGCGCCAACGGAAGCTTCTCATGCCCGCCTTCTCCTATCGCCATATCAAAAACCTCTACCCGATTTTCTGGTCCAAGGGCATTGAGATGGTGAAACTCATCGAAGAAGACCTGCGCCGTCGGGGAACCCCAACAGACAACGTCATCCGCGTATCAACCTGGACCAGCCGAGCAACCCTCGACATCATCGGCCTGGCTGGAATGAACCGAGATTTCAATTCCCTCAGTAATCCCAACAATGAGCTCGCAATCCAGTACCACAAAATCAACAGCGTGCCGCCTACGCGTCTCGAGAAAGGCCTCTTCCTTACCGGACTGATCTTCGACGCCGCCCACCTCGTCCACAAACTCCCTTTCAAACGCAACCGCTACATCGCCGAGAGCTCCGCCTACATCCGCAGCGTCGCACTCCAAATGATTTGCGACGCGCGCTCATCCACCAAAGGCGACAAAACACACCAAACCACCGACGCCGTCGACATCATCTCCGTCGCCCTCTCCAGCGACGGATTCACCGACGAAGAACTCATCGACCAAATGATGACCTTCCTAGCTGCCGGCCACGAAACCACCTCCACCGCCCTCCAATGGTGCGTCTACGCCCTCAGCAAACATCCGGAGGTTCAAACCCGTCTGCGCGAAGAAATCCGGACCAACCTCCCCTCCATCTCCGTCGAAAACCCCGAGCCCATCTCCGCCACCACCCTCGACTCCCTCCCCTACCTCAACGCCGTCTGCAACGAAGTCTTCCGCTTCTACCCCTCCGTTCCCATCACCAGCCGCATCGCGACCAAAGATACGTCTCTCGCCGGCCAGCATATCCCCAAAGGAACAATCGTCCACATCGTCCCCGCCATGACGAATCACGATAAGACTCTCTGGGGGCCGGACGCAGATAAATTCGATCCGGAGCGGTGGCTTGGTCCCGGCGGGGCGAACACCGGGGGCGCGACCAGCAATTACGCCTTCTTGACCTTCATCCATGGCCCCCGCAGTTGTATCGGGATGGGCTTCGCGAAAGCAGAACTCGCATGTCTTCTCGCTGCCTTTGTGGGGAAGTTTCAGTTTGAACTTGAAGATCCGAACGCACCGTTACTCCTTCGTGAAGGTGCGACAGTGAGTCCTAAGGATGGAGTTCGTGCGAAAATTACCCCGTTGGAGGGGTGGTAGATGGGTAGCAGGTGGTAGGTGGTAGGTGATAGACAGCCAGTGGGCTTCATGACATGACTATGACTATTGCCATATACATTCTTGTACTTTGTTCTAGAGACTCTTCCAATCTCATGATCCATGTTCCATAATATCATTGTAGTACGTGATGAACTGGTTCCAATCAAGCATATGCTTCCTTAATCTTCTCACCCAGATACTCCGCCAGCACCAAGATCTTCTCTTCCTGCAGACGCCGTCCAAAGAGCTGGATCCCAGCTGGTGCGCCATCATACGCCTCCGCATCATCTACATCCCAGTCAGTATATCCCAAACACACTCCCCACGACAAAAAAAGTAAAGAAAATAACTCACACTCCCCATCCGTCTTCCGATCCAACTCACTCAAATACTCTCTCTCCGTCACCACATCCACCCCCTTATCCGCATTCGTCACCGGCACCACAACACTCGTATAATCCAACACATTGATGAACGACGTATACCCCACCGTCGCATACTTCCTCGGGATGACCGACGCATGCGCCGCACAGGGATAAATCACCGCGTCGACGGGACGGCCCGTCCCTGTCAACTGGGTGGTGCTGTTCCAGTAATCGAGGTAGCGTTTCTGGTATTCGCGCTTCTCGACGTTCAGGGCGGCAATTTCTTGGGCTACCTTTTGTGGGGAGCCCGTGGTGTCGATGACGATTTGGGGGTGGGGGGGTTCGCCCGAGAGGGCGAAGTTTTGGAGTACGTCGGCGCCGCCGTCTAGGCTGTAGGCTCGGTCCTGGGTGGTGGGGGTTAGTTGGTTGGTATCCTTGGTGGTGCTGGGGTGGAGGGGGGAAGCGTACGGCTATGTCCATGGCCGTGTGGTGAGATGGGGGTTGCCAGGGGATGAGCTGGGGATGATAGCATGATTCGTCGTCTAGTATAAGTGTCACTACAGCTCACCCGATGTCCCAGTGCCCTGACTGTGTCTTCCACTATCTTCAATGCTCGCTTGATCGGTGGATGGGGCTGAATCGCCCCGTCATCGTACATAATCCCAAAGGCCAACCCCTCCGGCCCCCTTTGGATCAACTCCCTCGTCTCCTTCTCTACCTCTTCCCGCCACGGGATCTCCAACACTCCTGGATCCCCCAACCATGGACTCTGCCCCAACACCGACTTGAAGAGCAACGTCAACCCCCTCGCCGACGTAGCCAATGGCCCGATCACCGACAACACCACATTCTGACCATCGCCTGAATTCGCCGCCCCCTCGTAGGGCATCCGCCCCACGGACGGCCGGATACCATACAGCCCATTAAACGCGGCCGGCACACGGATACTACCCCCGATATCCGTGCCAAACCCGCCCGGCGAACCCCGCAGCGCGATCAGCGCCCCCTCACCCCCAGAACTGCCCCCGGAACTGAGAAACCGGTTCTTGGGATTCTGGGTGTAATTGATGATGTTGTTCATCGTCTCCCCGGCCATCAGGGTCATGGGGACGCTGGTTTTGCAGTAGAGAACGGCCCCGGCGGCGCGGAGCTCTTTGACGAGTTCGCTTTCGTGAGTCAGGTAGCGGGAGTCCTGGGAGATCCCTTGGAAGGTGTTGATCCAGCCGACGTAGCCCATGGTGGTTTCTACTCCAGGGATGTGGAACTGGTCTTTGAGACTGACGGGCAGGCCGTGTAGAGGACCTAGTGGTTTGCCGTTCTGAGCGAAGTAGGCGTCGAGAACCCGGGCGGTTTCGAGAGCTTTGTCGAAGAAGACCTCGTGGAGACAGTTGACCTTCATCGCCCGTTTATCAGTACTCGCTGTATAAATTGGTTTGGAATAGGTAGTATTGAGGGGTTGAGCGTACGAGCTGATGCGCCAGCGCAGCACGATGGCAGAACGCCTCTGTCACTTCGACGGCCGTCCACTGGCCCGTTGTGGTGCGCTCAGTGATCCCCACGGCGTCGGTCTCGGTGATTGCAATCTCGCGCTCGGTCAAGAATTGCTGGATATAAGCACCGGTCACGTCGCGCTGCTCTGTGGGGGAGGGGATGGGGCCCTTGATCCGCCATTTCTCGGGGATGGCGTCGAGCGTGGATTGACGCTTGAATTCGGCGGCTTGTTGCCAGGCTGGGATGGTCATTTGGAACTGTGGTGGTGGGGTGGGATATAACTTGAGAATGGGGGTTCGAGATGAAGGAATGCTGATAGGCTTGGTCTTATATGTCCGTCTGGTGGGATGATCATCCCGCTGTCTTACCGATCCTATCTCATGTTCAGGTGGGGATTGCAGCAAGCGGGGCCAATGGTGCGGAATATCTGCTTATCATCCATTCCTCCGGACGCTTTGTCTAACGTGCAGGAGTAGCTTGTGCTCGGCCGTGGTTCAGATGGCTAGATAGATAGGGCCAGTAACACGGATTGCTGATAAGATCGGGGGAGATTCGGTGTTGGCTGGGATGATGGAGGAGTAGACGGGGACCCCCAATGAACGGTCCAACGATCAGCTGCTGCCCCGCCGGGTTCTGAGCCGGAATCGCTTCCGCGGTTCTATTTTCCGATGCACCTCTTACCCTCTGTCACGATAAAATATATATCATTTATGGCTAGTATATACGTCCTTTCTATGTAATCCCATCAAACAGGATATATCCAAGCCGGTAGCTGGCCGGCCAGATCAATATTTGTCAAAACACCAGGTATATCACCCGCTTGCAGCACAAGATAAGGCTTGCTACCAAACTTAACCAGTAAGCCGATGGGTTAAGGAGTGGGCTCGAGGTCTCGTTGAGTACACAAGCGTATACCGGTGCACAGAACATTTGGCATATCCAGGCATAGCAGATAAAGTTCAAGGACAGAACTGCGCGGAACCCGGATTCTGCAGTATGGAACGGTGTCATCGCTTTCAACGGCTGGAAACCATCTAGCCAACTTCATGGGCTCTCAGAGAATATTCTGAGCTATGACCATCAGAGTACTGAGCCCATCGTGGTCTCACAATATATCTAATTGCCATGACAATCAGCCCTGGGGCTTGGCCATTTCCATTTGCCGAACGTTTAGATTGACTCTCTTGCCCGACATCCATCCTTTCCAGATCTCAAATTCGGAAGTAGCTACACCATCATGTGAGCATGATGGCCAGTTAGCAAGCCACTCAGGGCAGGTATCCGGCACGATCTTCGGTACTGCATGCCAAGCAAACCGTGAGGTGCCATCCATGTAGACAGCATCCCCGGAGCGAAGCCGAATAATTTCGCAGTGCTCCCCATCATCATGGCTGATCAAGAAAAGACCATCACAACCAAAGCTAACACTGATCAAGCCCACATCGCATTCTTCACTGACATCACGATGAGGACTGAGGTGGTCGCCCGGGGAGTAGACATTCAAAATAGCTGCTTGAGCCTCGGTTGCCGGAAACATGGCATTCAGGAGCTTTGCAATATCGGAGGGAAACTCAGGAGGGCGCTCCGCGGGATATACTTTGGCGGTCCAGTCATACTGACCACCTAGAGTAACCCAACGTAGCTTTCTGTTCAGTAGGCTTTGGACAGTGAGTGGTCTGTGCACATTGGGATCTATGGGCTCTATGACACGTGCTGGATCATCTCCAAAAAAGGACGGAGGACAATCGCCTACTGAAATAGGATCGGCCGAGACCGATACATCCGGCTGGGCTTCCCCACTAGTCGCCCTAGGATAAGTGATATCATAGTGCAGGTGAAGATTGGTTCGATGCCGGGGATTAGACAAGTCCCGGTGGAACAAACGAGACAGTAACTCGACCTGAACGGCCGGTGGTAGCAGCGATGGGACCACCTGCAAGCCTACAGCATGTCAACATTGTTTTTCTACAATTGGTGCCGCAAAAGCAGGCATGCAGATAATGCTGACCAGAAACAGAGCGATGGCTGAAAACGGGGATATCCTTAGCAGGCAAAGCGTCCTGCATACCCTTGCGTGGGCCGACAAATTGGTTGAATACTGGCCGGAGATCTGCGCTAGAGATCCATTGCGTCAAAGAGATCTCATTCGGGAGATTCTGGGGGTCCAGAGCTTGAAGGTCGATAATACTGGCATCGGAATCTATTTCCGAAAGCGTGGACTTTTGAAATTTCTTGTAACGCTGCTTGAGGACCTCTGGCGGACGCTCATGAGCGTTGAGGTCTTTGATATGCGGCATCAATAGTTATCGGGTATGCAGCTTGTGACAACTCATAGATCAATAAACGACTGCAGCTGGGGGTTAGTCCACGTAGGCAAGTTCCGAACTATTGCATAGCTACGTGCCAGCCCACGCTCTCTGCCCCGATGGGAACAATGAAAGGATCGAAGGATCGACAATATTTGATCGGGGATGGAAGATGAAAGTTTGCCGTCCGTCGGGTTGGAACCAACCACAAAATGGTCAGCTGGGCACGCGCTCACCGCCTTGGGACGCGCGAGTTTGTTTGTGTACAGCCGCCGCTGACCGCCTTGGGCTCCCCACCAGGGATGAAAAGACTCCAAGTCAACTGCTTCAGCTCTCTCAGACAACCCAGGTAAGTAAAAGGTAAGTCACGCTCCGGACCCGGCTGGTTTTGCTCCTCAGATGCTTCAAACTGCTTCTTAATTGGGAATCGACTCCTGCCTCCCACGCTGTCAACTCGATCGTCTCGACTCCTCGCAGCTGCTTGACGCCTTCTCTTCCTCCCCGGCAACCCAAAGCCATCGCCTTGCAGCCTCCTTTGTTTCCTGTACCCCACGTGCTGGCGGGCTCGGCAACGCGTTGAGTTTGTTCAGCTTTATCTTCCGGACTTAGATTGCAGTGCTTGTGTGTGGAAGCTAGGAAAGCAGAGACATCATCATGGAGAACTACCAAAAAATCGAGAAGATTGGTGAAGGTATGTTTGCCTCGCCGAGGCCAGCAATATCCGTACATACTTGGATACAGGGGCCATTCGGTCACCGTAATATTTCTTAAATATGAGGCTAACTGAGGGTCGTTGACTGTAGGAACGTATGGTGTCGTCTACAAGGCTCGCGAGCTCACTCATCCCAACCGGATTGTCGCTCTGAAGAAGATTCGACTGGAGGCGGAAGATGAAGGCGTCCCCAGCACAGCCATCCGCGAAATCTCCCTTCTCAAGGAGATGAGCGATCCCAACATTGTCCGGCTCTTGAACATCGTCCATGCAGATGGCCACAAGCTCTACCTCGTCTTCGAATTCCTCGACCTCGACCTCAAGAAATATATGGAGGCTCTTCCTGTCAGTGAAGGTGGGCGTGGCAAAGCCCTCCCCGAAGGTTCCGCTTTGAGCAAAAACATGGGTCTCGGGGATGCCATGGTCAAGAAGTTCATGGCTCAGCTAGTAGAGGGAATTCGTTACTGCCACAGCCACCGCATTTTGCATCGTGATCTCAAGCCTCAGAACCTTTTGATTGACCGCGATGGTAATCTTAAGCTGGCGGATTTCGGATTGGCAAGAGCGTTCGGTGTTCCTCTGAGAACCTACACCCATGAGGTATCCTTCCACGCTGAACTCGTCTTGATATAGTGACTTATTATTGACTTTCACAGGTTGTTACTCTCTGGTACCGCTCTCCTGAGATCCTTTTGGGTGGCCGTCAATACTCTACCGGTGTCGATATGTGGTCCTGTGGTGCAATCTTTGCAGAGATGTGCACTCGCAAGCCACTCTTCCCTGGCGACTCTGAGATTGACGAGATCTTCAAGATCTTCCGGTATGCTTCCCCTTCACTGTGAGAACCGCCCGACGTCTAACACCCCTGGCCAACAGGCTCCTCGGTACCCCGGATGAGGCTGCCTGGCCCGGCGTCACTTCCTTCCCCGACTTTAAGCCGACTTTCCCCAAATGGAAACGTGATGAAACGCGGGCACTCGTCCCCGACCTCGAAGAGGATGGTCTGGATCTCCTCGATGCTCTGCTCGAGTATGACCCAGCACGCCGTATTTCCGCCAAACAAGCCTGCATGCATCCCTACTTCAAAAACGGCAGTGCGTTCTACTCCGGACGCACCCGGCGAAATGGAGTCCACTAACCGATCCATGCTGCGTATCATCCGTTCATGTTGATGTATGTATGCGTGCTATAACTGCGACAGACGGAGTGGTGCACGGTCTTTAAGCCTCGCCCGACTATCCACTGGCCATGCCTGCACTCGGCTTCCCCCAGTATCTCTACTTTATTTTTCGTGATGCCCTATGATTTTCTTCTGTTCCTTCGTATTTGTTCCTTTCATGATGGCGTTGCATGCGGAGTGCTCTGGAACGGACAAGATCAGGATACTGGATATTACAAGGAGTGTTTTGACTTATGCGTACATACCCATAAATGAGTAACTGCCAAAAGAAACAACAGTATATCAATAGCAGCCGTTGCTTTCCGCGGGTCATGGCTAATGGCATCCACATGCTGTTTCGTGATACAGTGACTCTGGGTTATTCATACAAAGTACAGCCAACACCAAAAGGTGTAATGCGATTCGGGACAAAAGGAAGAAACGAAAAATCCCGCCCCCATCTCTCCACCCACCCAAATCTCTACCACAACTCAATCGAGATCGTGCAGCTCAAAATTCACTCCCGGTCGATCATCAGGCATCGTACCATACCACGTCCTTCTAAACGGGTGGGCATTGCGCCCCCACATCTGCACCAGGAGTTGCCCCCAATTCGGACGAACTTTGGCCCAAAATGCCCAAAAGAGGAGACCCAGGACCGGAAAAGACCCGATCTTCGGACGCTGGAAGGTTGACGACGAACGACGGGCAAAACATGCCCCTAGGCGCTTTATTGCGCCTCCAAAACTACAACCCACACGACAACCACGCCTTCTGGCAAAAGCATCGTACTTCCCTTTGTCTTTGGGGAGGGAGGGGGCGAGGGGAGGGAGGGCGGGACACCTGTTAAATGGTCAGTCAAGCGCCTATTGTTCAGAAACGGGGGCTGAGACCATGCACTAACTTGCGGTCCACACATCGCACGCAGCAGTAACGAGTCAGGCCAATCGGGGCCGAGCCCGCAAGGGCAAAAAGAGACAACAATGCCACAAGGACCGGCTTATTGGCCGCGAATAACTTCAGACAGTCGATGAGGGTGAGGGCATGGAGACAACTGGTACCGGCATGGTGGCGTTGATGGAGCTCAGTTTCTGTGAGAAGATCGTGAAATGTCAAGGCCATTACCAAGTAGACTAGGAAGGACATTTTCCCTCTAGTTACTGGATAGAAGGTATAACATAACAAGTGTCTTATCATAAAACAATCGAGAAACGAGAAACTTGTTGCTCGCTGGGGGAGGGTTGATTCTGGATGCTGCGGTATGGTGTTGAGAGGTAGCAAAAGCCTGCGAAGCCACGAAGACGTGGGTAGTTGGAGAATTGCAAAAGCATGGAAGCTGCGAAGACAGAATCGTAGTTTCCTGATCTGGTATTGACTCTGGACATTGGAATCCGTTATTGAGTAGCGGTAAATTCTCATTCAATGCCAACCCAAAGACGTTGGTTCTTGGGGTTTCAATCTGCTCGATAATCCCAATCATCTCACACCTTTCAAAGGATTGGTGACACATATGTAGTAACTATAGGAATTAGGGTCGGCGGTGCGGAGTTGCGGCTTTTATACTCCGATCTGCGGTTGCAGATGCTCGGACTGGTCCTCCCGCTGGTACAAGGGAGGGCGCTGTCCAATCCTTTCTCTGATAGCGCTCGTAAAGGAGGGGGGAGTGACCGCCTATCACGTCCCCAGAGGAGAGTACTGACCATCGCAAGCACATAGCCATCTTCCTCCAACTTCTCCCGATCAAACCCAGTCTTGGACAGCTTTTGGTCTTCGGGAGAAAGCTCGAATCCTCGAGCACGATGACAACATCCACATTAGGCCGTACAGTGACCGAATGCTTTCAGTCGAATCGTCCCCCGCGGCCGCTCGCAACATCTACAGTCACGACCGCAGCACCCTCCTCTCCCAGCACAATCCAGGCGAAGACTCTTCATCATGTACCATTCGGGGTGCTTCCTTTTCGTCGCCATCCCGCGTTGGTACGGAGATTTGGGCATTCTCTGCCAGAGCATATAGCCCTCTCTTTCGGCCCGCCAGAGTTCTTGGTTCAACGTATACCGTTCCTTCTGCCACTCTTCGAGTTGTTTTTGATCGTCCTTGGTTAGTAGAACTCTTCTGTCTACCCGTTGACATTCTTCGAGCAGAAACGCTTCCCGTTGGATAATCTCTTGCTGGCGCATATCGTTCTCCAACATGGAGGGCACCGCCTCCTTCGTTTTCTTGTCGTGTGCCACTTGCCATCTGCCTTGACAGCAGCGTAATCTTTGGGCCTTGTTCCATCTTCCAGTCTGCTCGAGATACATCTTCACTCTGATCAGAGATGGCTCGATTTTGAGGGCAATCCACCGCTTGAGCTTCTGCGTTAATGTCAGCTCCATGGTGAATGAAATGATAAAGCGGGCAGGTTTTGGCGATATGTGTCGGCAGAAGAAGTAGAAGAGAAGACAAAAGGATTTCTATAATATTGCTGGGCAAGCATGAGCTAATACTGCGTCATCCTGCGGTGATAGATTCCCCCACTGCACAAAGATGACGGAGACTGTGTCCTTCCGGACTTGATATCATTCCAGATCATACATTCTAGGCATGAACTTGTTGAGGATGGGCTCTTTTTGGCCGTGTGGTCTGTTCTTCTGCCTTTTGATCAGGGCTTACAACGAAACAAAAGCTGTCTCATGTCTAAAGGTTCTTAAGAAGATGGTATAAACACGCTCGAGGTAAAGTGCCATATCAAGAGAGGCCCAGAATTTCATCAATGCCCCCGTATTTTTGGTCAGAATATCTCCAGCACCCGTAAGGGTCTACATGTAGATAGTCGGCCGAATCCTTGGGTCTCATCTTGCTTCTGGCCATGTTGACTCATCATGACAATATACCTCGTTACGAACAGGTAACATAACCATGTAGCTAATATAGTGTTAATTGATTGATTCAAGCCTTATCTCCGGATGCACCGCAGTCTCTCTTGAGGCTCTCCCCGGATTGCTGTTGGACCATGTCGACTAGAGCGAATCCCGAGTATACATTGTCCTTTGAGGTAGGGAAGATGCGATCGGGGAATAATTCGGGTTAACGGGACTTTTCTATGTTGATTTGGGGGAATTGAATCGGTGCCCTTCACTACTTGCAAGTTGGGAATGCGTGGTGGTAACAAGATCCCCCATTCATTGGTTTCGGTGCAGGCATCTCTAACCCGTGCTTTCCATGCGGGCTAGCGCCGGCCGGGTCGCAGCTTCCATAACTGCGCGCTTACTAAGGGATGCCGCGAGACGTACTCCATGCAGTCAACCTTCTTCCTCTTTCCCTCCATCTCTCTTCTCTTGAACATGGTGCAATGCGTGTTGTCTCTCTTAAACAGCTGTCTCCAGTAGGAGGCAGCCATATTTTTTCACGCAAAGGGCGCTTGCAGCTAAGCCGCCCCCGACATCCTTACATATATCAATGGACACAAGCAGCATTATTCTCGAAAAGCAGCCACAGCGTCAACATTCCGGTAGGAAACAACGGCTCTATATCACTCCAGTAAGCATCCATCTTACCTTCAATCTATACATCCCAGTTCCCCAAGTCTCACCAATCACTCCAGTATAACCCACCCCTCGGATACACTCGAAAGGACCCGCAATCATATACTCGTCTATCTTCCGCCGGGTCCAATCATCTCTCTCAACCCCGGAGGGGTCATTCCCACCTACAGCAACCACAATGCACCACAGCGCTATGAAATTATCCCACAAATCCTAGCACGCATCACCTTCTCAACGGTAGTAACAATCAACTACCGTCTGGGTACTCTCCCAGCCAACCCAGATAGCCCCACTGACCTGGCAGTTCACAAACACAAATACCCTACCCCCGTCCACGACACCCTCGCCGGCTTCGATTGGATCCAGGATACCCTGAGCCCCGAGCGTGTAGCCGTCGTAGGCATGAGCATCGGCGGCTCCCTGGCCCTAATGCTCTCCCTCACGGAAGCCAAGTCCATCCACGCAGTCGCAGCCCTCGAGCCCGTCTGCGACTGGACTTCCCTCGACGAGCATTGCATTCAGTCACCGCCAACGGCCGAGGAAACAGCCTCGCTTATGTCGCACAGCAAAAAGGGTTCCAAGAAGAGAAAATTCGCGCAATGGGACCTCCTCCCCCTTCTTCAGGCAAGGAAAGCACTCTTCTCCACCCCGGAGCGGTATTTTGATGCCTTTGCATCACCAATTCTATTTCTTCGTTCGCCAGGAAAGGACGTGCCCCGCTCTTTTCCAGAGTATAGAATGGGGCCGCAGTATCCGATTCCTGTTCTGAAAGCCGGGGGTGTACCTGAGGGTGAGGAGTGTATCGATTATTGGGACGTGTATTCGCAGGAGGACCTAGAGAGTATGCACGAGTCAAATACTACGGGAATTCAGACGAAACCAGATCCACCTCGGAGACGAAAGGCACTCTCGAGATGGCCGCCTTTCGGCCTCGATTATGGCATCAGTGGTCCGACGTGGCATCATCCTGGCCAGGGAATAAAACGGCTCGAGATGCAGCTTCCTTGGGTGAAGTTATTTACTCGCATCGAGGACTATGGTATTCCACCATGGACTATGAGGGGGACTGGAAGACACAAAGGTCTCAAAGACGCTAGCGTTCTAGCCCAACAAGGCCATGAAATGGTCAACGTTATGCGGCGGGCGTGTTTCTGGGGCCGAGAGAAGGGATATGCTGGGACGAGAGTGACTCTTGATCGACTCTTGGAGAAGGAATGGACTGACTCTGCACATATAATAGCAGCAGAATGGATAAGAAGGGTGATGGCGGATTGAGGTCGAAGTTGGGACCCCGGTATAAAATAGATAGACTTGGGTATTCCGCACAAATTGTGCGCGGTACCATTTCAGGTATATGACGCGGGACAATTGGTCAGCGGAATAAGGATATATAACCTGGGACTCGAGAAAGGATCACCCGCATGGGAAGCAAGTATTCTTATGGTGAAATCGCACCTACATCAGGAATAGCCATGGAAGTATCCGCTAAAAGGGCAACAAGGCATGATTAAGGCAGGGAGAGAGAGATGATAAAGAAATAGAAATATCAAATATTGAACTAAATGATATCCGTACTTGTATCATAACGACGACCCCCCAAACGTATTGACATTGGGTGAATCCCACCACGGCTCTATATCAGCCAAACTGGGCAGACCCGGGTCGTCCCCATACGAGGTTGTGTTCCCCGGCGGAGGAAACCCACTATCTCCGAGATTTTCCGAGAGCAATTGCAGATCCGAGTCGCGGATCCAATCCAGGTCCCCAGGCTGACATGCACCCAATTGCTGAGAAGGATCAAGACACGGTGGTCCGAGCCCGCGCTGAGACTGAGGCGGATTGAATGAAAGACCTGCCCCTGTCAGAGACGGCGCAGTGGGTAAAGACATAGGGATAGCGGCATGATTCCTGGGTGCAGTCACGCGAGACTTTTTCCGCGCAGCTTCCGAGTCCGGAATGCGCCCGATGGGTTGTTGCGAGGAGAGTTGATGGCTTGTTTGGCGCTTGAGCGCCCCAGAGCGTCGCATGTGCGCTTGCCAGCGCCGTTGCAGACTAACCAGGAAGTCTCGGGTGCGCTTGGCGTTTTCGAATGATTGGCCGATTTCGTCGAGTGCTCGGAAGCAGAGATTCAGGTAAGCGACCATCTCGGCGTTGCTGCTGCTGCTGTCTCCGCCGGGTCGGGAGCTGGAGATGGTGACGTAGAGGAGCATGAGAGCGGCGCTGAAGATGATGGCGACGACTTGGTTGTTCATGCGTCGGAATGTATAGTGTTTTTCGTAGATGTGGAGGAGTCGTGCGATTGCGATCGATGACTCGACGCACATTCGTCGCGCGTGGTGATAGCCGGGGCCTTGGCGCGGACTGCGTGGTTGGATGTAGCTTTTGGAGACCCAGGGTCGGTGGGTGAATATGACGATTTGGTGGTATTGCATGCTACGCTTGGGTTAGCTTGAAATGGTAGATGCACGTGGTGCCGTGGTTGTCAACATACTGGAGTACTAGAAGATGAGGCAGTTTCGGAGCAACATCGTTTCCAAGATCAACATCCAGGTTCGATGGCAGGTTGGCCTTCCAAGCGAAGAGGTCATCTGTTACTCTGTGACATAGCCTCTGCAGGTCATGCCGTGGAATGTCGGAGCATCCATATCTATGGGATGCGTTAGCACTTGAGAGGGGCATGAGGGAGCAGCAGACCTACAGAATATGGCCGACGGGGGATATGATCTCCCAGAGAACAGCGAATTGTCGGCTAATCAATTCATTCGGGTTCTTCAATCCGTTCTCCAAAGCGTCCTGTTTCATCGGTAACCCATACGGGTACCACATGCCTTCTTTCTCAGCACCCAAGTCGGAAGCGGGTTTGGGGATAGTAATATCCCCTGCATTCATTCGGAATGGCCGTCCGAGGTAGAATCCCCAGAAGCTGTGTCGGCGAGGTCAGACAACACCTAGAAAATAGAACCGGGCATATATACTCACTGGTCGGCAGTGTAGCTTCCCCAGAATGCGATTCGACGCACGTCGGCCTCATGAGCACTTATGTCGCCCTTTTCAACGTAAGGCGTCGTATCCAGGTGTAGCCCAAGATCAAAGGCAAGTCTCATTGACATTCCTAGATCCTGTCAGTATCTCATGCCGGTTCTTCTCCGACTATCAACCTACCGCTATAGAGCCAGCCTCTTGCATCGCGATTAGAAGATCCTTCATGAGAGCTCAGAATAACAAGGGCTTGAACGGTAGCGACACAGGGAGAGTCCAATTCGATCTCTAGAAGAGCCTTGGCCCTGTCTGCAAAGAATTCTGAAAGGGATTTAGGAAATGTGATAAAGGTAGGATGATACCGTGCTTCGAATGCACTTCCGATAGCGCACCTAATAATCATCAATCAGAGAATAGGATGGAACCAGGCAATCAACATACATGGCATTTGTAAGGACTTCCGAGTAGAATGGCGTGTCTATCAGTTCGTTTCTCCATTTTATCCTCGCATCCATATACATATCTTTGTCGACCACGTAGGTGCTTGGATTTTGCCAAGTAAAGTAAAGTTCGACAAGGTGGTCCTCGAGTGCTGGGTCAACAGGCTGCCCGACCCGCAGATGATTCAAAATATCTTGTCCATCATGACGGACGGTCCGTGCATCCGGACGCTGTCGTTGTTGTGTCGCAGACACGTCTACCAGGTTGAGATTTGAAGTAGCCCCATAAAACCTGAGGTGCCCATCTCCAGCAATCTTCAATGTTCCTATACGATGCGAGATCTGCTCAATAACATCTTTCTCAGCTTCGTCTTCCTCACCACTGTCGGAATCATTGTCTCGGTCATTCCACGCTTGGCCTAATAACACACCCGGTTGTTGAGATATATCTGGTGTGAACTGCAGGCTATCTGGGCTCAAACTGTTCTCGTTTGAGCGATTGGAAGCGCCATCTATGTTAGCGTATAGAGCGTCCAGGCTTTCGGCGGTTGGCAGAGTGAACCCCCAGTGCGTCGAAGGATAATTAGTTGACAACCCTGGGTTCATCGCCAGAGTGTTCATAGGATCTTGGCTTTTCTCGGTCAGGGGTATGAATCGCTGATTAGAAAGTACACTGTGCGAGGGAGATGAAACCGTAGGCACACTCTCGGTGACACCCGTCTGACGACTCACTGGAGGAGGCATGGGGGAAGTCTGGTCAGGGGATTGTGTGACTGCTGGGTGAGGCGGCGCATTGTGTCCAATAGATGCCACTGAATCTCTCCTTTTTGCTAGTCCCCGAGGAATTTGCAAGGTATCCAGGACTCTGTTCATGCCCGACTCATCCTCAGGTTTCATTGGGGGCGGCTCTAGGCCACTGTCGTAGATGAATTGGCATAGTTGGTCTATTCTGGCGGAAAACAGCTCCGTGGCAGCGCGGAGAGACACTCTGAGAAGGTTACGGTCAGACTTGGTTGGCTGCGCGGGCAAATAACATGGCCAACAGCTTGATCCTGCGCTCGCCGAAACACCGGTTCCCCTTCCAGGTTTTATCTTCGCAGGACGGTCGTCGCACGGGACACGAGAGGTAATTCAAACATAGCAGCGGACAAGATAGAGATGGAGCGAGCTGGACCTACTTCCGCTTATCATCACCGTGTTGGTATTTGCAATCCTTTCCTTTCTTCTCGCAGTTGTGGCAATTCGGGGTAGCCCCGTCACACTGCCCAAATTGCGTCAGCCCGGAGCGACATTGTAGAGGTCCGATAAGAGACGAGCGCACATACTCTGATCTTACTCTCTCGACAAGGAACACAGGCGGTGGTGACGTGCTTCCGGGGAGCCCGCTTGGGCTTCTCCGACTGGGGCTGCATGGCGATTTCACGATTTGTTGGGTCGGTGCAACAGCAGCGCGAGAATGCCCCGTGGGGGGGTGGAGGGAGATCAGCGAGGTTGAGAAGAGAAAAACATCCAGTCAACCAACATCGACCGAGGGAAGTCGAACAGCATGCATGGTCCGAGATGCGATTCAGGGAGGGAGGTCATGAGGACGGAGGGCCATGGGACAGACACACACACACCGCGTCAATGTCTGCTGTCTTTGCTCTCGGGGGTCTCAGCCCGGTCGGCGACGATGCTCTGGGGAAGTGTTGGCGATCCTCTGATAGGCGGGAGGCCCTGGCGAAGCGGGGGAGATCCCCCACCCCACGGGCCAATCACCCTCTCGGTAACCCAAGCATCCCCCAAGGGAAAGAAATCCCGCGCTACTCGCCCACTATTTGCTACGAACAGCACTACCCTCGGCATGTATCCACGGGGCCCAGGCCCTTGCTCAGTATATATGGAGAACAGATAGGTACACATATCCAACACCCTCGCGCACATCATTCACACCACGACCTGGATCACAAGTTGCCGGTGTGCTTGAGGGCCTCGTTCTGGACAACCTCAATCCAGTATCCATCAGGATCCAGGATGAAGGCCACGTACTTCATCCGTCCATCAGTGAGACGCTTCTTCCAGTTCACATTCAGCGACTCGAACCGATCACAGGCTGCATGGAGGTCGTCGACCGAGACACCTACAGGTACCGACGGTGTTAGTGACAACAGTCTTCTCTCTGCAACCGGCTTCCTGGGACAAAGGATCAAGACTTACAGATGTGCCCGAATCCCTGCGGCTCCGAGTTACCGTCGTGGTAAACCTTGCCCTCCTGCTTCTCGGTGCCATAGTTCCAGGTCAGCTCGAGCAGACCCTCCCACTCGGAAATTGGGTTGGAGGCACCCTCCCGGAGTCCAGGGTTAGCGCCAGGGTAACCCAAGAAGTAAAGGTTGAACCCGGCATCCTTGTTTTCGACAGTGCGCAGTAGCGTCATCCCGAAGACTTCTTGGTAATACTTCAAACTGGCTTCGGCGTCTTTGACACGGAGCATGGTGTGGTTCAGCCGGTATGTGGACGGATCAGTCGTGGTGCCAACATCCTCATTGTGGCGGCGGATAATCTCGACCCAGTATCCATCGGGATCCTTGACGAACGCAATGTGGCGCATACGACCCTCTGTGAGCTTCTTCTGGAAGGGATAACCGGCATCCTCAAGTCTCTTGCAAGCGGCCTCGATGTTATCAACGGAGACAGCAATGTGTCCAAAGCCGCGGTGAGGCTCCGTGTTACCGTTGACCACGCTGTAGTTGGGATCGTTCTCGGTGCCATGGTTATGGGTGAGTTCCAAGACACCGTTACGGTCAGTGAAGTGGCGATCACCCTGGAGAGACTGGGGTCCGTCGTAGGCAAGGAAGTAAAGGGAGAACTTGTTGTCAGGGAAATCGATCTGATTGACCTGGTTAAGGCCCAGGAACTTGTAGAATTCCACTAGGGGAAGATCGATAGTAAGCTTCTAAGCCGCTTAAGATGCTGGTGGGGGGAGAACGTACGGGACTTCTTCGGGTCCTTGACCCGAATCATCGTGTCTACCGGACAAACACATTGTTACCTTCAGGTCATATTTTGTGTACAACAATAGAGATACTAACGCATAAACTTATACTTGGAAGTATCCGTCGCCATGGTTGCGAGTGATCGGCTGGTGCCTACACCCGCTGTAAGCATCAAGAATCAAGCCGAGTGGGGAAATAGATCGGTTCGTATTGTTCGAGAAACCTACCAGGAACGATCGAGAATCGTGGGACGAGGACCCTGCGGAAAGATGAGCGAAAGGGAGGAAGCGAGAACATCCAGGAAAGAGGGGGAGGGGTAAGACCGAGAGACAAGTTGGCTTGTTGGGTTTAGTGAGCCGCGTGAGGAGAGCCGAAAAAAGGGTGGGGGCACCACCACGCCTATGACGCTATCCAGGCCAGAGGGAGCTGCGATTAATAATAATCATAGTAATCATCCCAGTGCTCATTGGAGCTCTTGATTGGAGTAGATGATACTTTAGTTGAACGATAGCTTGGATCCTGCTATCCTTGACCAATTCTTTCAGGTAAACAACCGGTGCATGGTTCATCCAGGGTAGGCCAGCGTGGAGAACAATATATACAAGTCATGCAGTGGACATATGATCAGGCCGGTAAATTACGATGCTAACACCACCAAGCATATGATCTAGCCCAAGTTGATTCATACAGCGTACTGCTTGAGCATTCCTGCTGGGTATAGTCCCATGACTTCTATTATTATATTCATCGCGATTCGCGAGAGGAAAAGCAAGGCACGATGACGCTGCAGCAAGGCGGTGAGGCAGGCGATACCCCATACTTCTTTTCTGCCTCGGAAACCGCCAACTCTCCGACAGTCCGACCATCTACGCCCTCACTCACTGACCTCGCCTTGGCACATTCTAGTCGTTCGCTTTGCAGCATCGTGTTCCCTTTAAACCACTAGCGCAGGCCGCTCTCAGCTCCTATAAGGTTTGTGCTTTCTTTTTCTACTGCGTTCGTTCCGCTCCTTTGGCAAGGAATCCCAGGGATCGCCATCCTGTGTCCAACCGATCATCGCATTCGCGGCAGACATCGGCCTTGTTGGCTATTGATTGCCAACTTTCGTTTCTTTTTCTCTCTCGCTTCTCCTGTTCCTCCCACATTATGCTATTCTCGTGTTTTTACTTTCCCCCAACCCCTCCATGACCATTGGCCCCCAGGTTTGGCATTCCTCCGTGAGATGTACCCCCACGGCCTGTACCTTGTGTTCTGGAACGTCATGGATCATACCACGCCTCATTCGACCATGAGATGCGAACTTCGGGCTCAGGGTTGGGCCGGAGATCCCACTCGATTGTGTTCCTCGTGTCCCCCGGCAAAAGGAAATTAGAAGAGGGGCCTTATATTCCTCCTTGTGCATCATTTGTACCACTGCCGTTCTGTCTCATCGTGAATACGCATGTCTGTTTTCTGTCCTGCTGCAACGCCCACGCCTCGTCTGGACATCTGAAACCCCTATACTCCCCTTATCCTTCACATTTCCTCGAAAATCATAACCATCACTTTTATCCTGAGGCAAAATGGCTGAATATGACCATCCAGTGCAACCGGATATCCCGAGCCACAAAAACAGCGCTTACCTTGACCCTCCGTACCGTCCTTACTGGGCACGAAGTCCCGTCCAGTACGCGCAAGACCTTCTCGGATACTCAGAAGACCCAATCGAGTACGATTACGACGACCGCGATTACTGGGACAACTGCTTCTTCTTTCCGGAGGACTGTTCTTGGTCTCCGCCTAAGGGCTGGGTTATCAAAAAGGATACTCTCGAAGAAGACATCGCGCTCGGAGATTGCCACGAGCAGTACATCGAAGACAACATGATCCCCGGTCTTCCGGACATTAAGATGCTGGATGCGGAGGCGCTCAGCGATCTCTTAGAGGATAACCTGTCGCCTCCGGAAATCACCTCGATGATGTGCGAGCGCTCCTGCTGTGCGTCGAAGCGAGTCTGCTAATATGCTGTTTTCTGCAGGGTATTCGCTACCAATGGCGCCATTTTCGCATACGCCTCGTCTCTCCCATCTCGGCAGTTGCGGAACCTGAGCGCAACCTACGGAGCAGCTTACACATGCTACGCGAAGAATGCATCATGTGGTAACCTGACCGGCGTGAACCCAGCCAGTCATCCATCATCATACGTCACCACGCCCTCCGTCTCCCTCGGCGATGTCGGTTCTATCGTGTTCGAACTCGATGACCTGGTCGCAGTCGTTACCCGGATAGCGGACAAAGTCCTCCTTGCCGCAGTTGGGCCATCAAAACTAGGGGATTCCGAAGGCGTGACGACCCCCAACAGCGCACAAGGTCTCCTGAACGGCTCTACGCAGCCCGGAGCCGACCACGCGCCTGGACCAGACGCCCTGAATGATGGGCGCACGTATGCTAGCGTCGTTGCAGCCAACGGAGGCCGAGGCCATGGCGGGAATGGCCCTAGCTCCGATGCACAACTTGAATCACAGTACGAGATCGACCGGAGCAGTGATTTGGCTCGTCTCGCAAGTCTGAATCTCTCCACCTCACCATCCATCTTGCTCGCGTTGGAGTCGAAATCCGCGGCGTTAGGGAGATTCCTGAGCCAGAAACTCTCGGATCTCGAGAGCCCGGAAGACTTCTAAAGCACATGCAACTAATTCCCCTTTCCGATTCGCTGTATCAACTGCCTATCTATTATTATTCTCTTCTCGATTGTGTTTATCCTAATCCGAGCTCGCATGATTCTCCCCGACGTTTGATATCACTTTGAGCGTTTATACTTGACCAATATATCTCTTACCTTCTCCCAGCTATGTTACAATAAATATGTATTTTTGAAGACATTCGCCGAATACCCACCATAGATATATGGGGATACCAACTACAAGTATATAATAATAAGACTTATCCATTATGCATGATGTTACTCGAGAGACAAGAAGCATCAGGGTATAAAAAGTGAACCTCAGAATAACAGTCACTATGAGCGGCCTATGTCAAACTTCATAGCGAGCAATTAAATACATTAAGATCCAAAGTGATCATTAGATGAACAGAAACATATATTCATTGAAGAAATAAAGCTCGACGATAAATTCATTACTATAGACGATGAAAAGCAAGAGAAGTATCGAAGGTGGTAAGCTATCGATATGCAAGAACGGAACGCGAGCATACTCGGGCCTCTGATCCAAGCAAGGGATATTTCCGAGATGTTTAAGGCTAGATAGACGCCTAGGACTTTTGCTCCGCTGCGGGAGTGGTTGCTGCCGCACCGGACGCGGTAGGGAGAGTGCCCGAGGTACTGGTGTTGGTGCGAGAGACGGCAACAGGAGACGTCGGGGTCTGGGCTTCCTGAGCAGGAGCGGGAGCGGCCGCGGCCTCCTTCTCGGCGTAGGCGGGAGGCTGAGTGCTTTCGGCAGCGACAGGGCTTGTTGGGGATGTGGTGGTGGACGTGTGGATCGGAGCGCGGGTGGCGTCCTTGATGGCAGTCCACCATTTCTCGGCCTCGTTGGAGTTGGCTGCCTTGAAGCTCAGCTCGGTGTTCGTGTGGAACGCATTTCCGACCTTGCCGCCCGACACGTCTTTGCCCTTCACGCTGAACTTGGAGCCGTCGATGGCGCCGATGACGCAGTCAGGCAGGTACAAGGACAGTTCGGGTGCCGGGTCGCGGCGGAGATCGTCGTTGTCCTTGAACTCGTGGAGGTAACGAGCGGCAGTGACGACGTAGAAGCCGCTGCTGTAGCCCTTGAGCATGGCGCGGGACTTCCGCTCCAGGGTGCCCTCGATCACTGGCTTGGTGGCACGGTGGTCCTGGTTGGGGAAAGTGATGTTGGCGAGGGCCCTCGGGGGCGCATCGGGGTTGACAAGGATGTGGTCGTTTCTGGTCATGAAGTTGACCCATTCAAAGTCCGGGGGAACCCTTTGACCCGTGGCCAGCATGTCCGTGTACATAGCACGGTGGCGGTCAAGCTGGCCACCCATGTAAGTGACGAACTGCTCCATGGCACCCTGAACAGTCTGCAGGACATGGGCTTCGAACTGCTGGAAGTTGTTCTGCACCGCGATCAGATCCTGACGGTTGTTGTTCTCCTCGATAATCTGCTTGTTCAGGCGATGGGTGACACCACGACGCAGGATGTAAGGGTCATGAGCTGTGTCAATCTTGTTATGAGACGCAGCATCAAGCGTGGCCGTGTTCTGGGCGAGAAGCTCGATGTGCTTCTGAGTAACACCCCGAGCCTTGTCGACTGCCTTTGCGCCCTTCGCAGCGCCATTCTGCAGCTCCTTCGACTTGGCCTTGATCTCCTTGTGCAGACGCTCCAAGGGCGGAAGCACAGATCCCTTCAGGTTCTTCTCGGAGTCCAGGTACAGGTTCACCATGCCCTAACGCAAATCGTAAGCCGATGTCGTCATCGGGGAAGGATAATCTCCGGAATGTTACCTGAGTGTTGGCCCGAATGTTCTCAAACCAGCCAGCAACGCCTCCGGCGGTCTGAGAGAAATGATGACCTTCCCGCAGAGGGTCGCTCACAGTCTGCCCGCGACCATCCCATCGTATCAGTATAACCAGTGTCGTCACCCTTGGGTATGGCATCAGGAATGGGCCTAGCCCCGCGCACCTTCAAGACCTTCTCGAAATCCTTTGCCTGCGACTTGGACACCTTGGCCGTCGCGGAGACGTACTCTTCCAGGTATCCACACATGTGCTTCCAAGCGCGGAGACGCTCGAGGAGGAGATTCGTAGTCTAACACCCAGAACACATCAGCGATACATCTTGAACTAGGGTCCGTTTTCCGTTGCATACCTCATTGCTGTCAGACCCGGGAATGGCCTCGTCATCACTCATGGAAGTGCGACGACTGACACCCGTCATGGAACTGGTGACGGTGGCCGAACGCTGGGGGAGCTTCTGCTCCACGGGACTGGTTGCAGCCGACATGGTTACTGGCGGGGAAGGATTTTGACCGGGCTGCTCACGGAGGGGGAAAATCGACAAGAGGGACAAAAACTGCCGTCGGGGATCGCGGTGGAGGACACCGGAAGCGCGATCTCAGGCTAGTCGAGACGGTGGAATCGTTAAGAGGCAGCCAGCCTACGGCGAAGCGGAGGAAGTGGGGCGACACCGTCGAGGGGTTACGTAGGGAGCTTGGGAGATAGATATATAAGGCAATCGGCCAAAAGGACCCAGGCAAGGCAGGGGAGGGCAGAAGCCGATTGACCCCGAGCAATTAATCCTTAAGCGCCAAAAGCAATAATGAGAGGGCGACGATAAGGTCGGTGAACTGGCGATGAAGTCGTCGGGAACCAGGGTGGGAATCCATTAAAAGGGCAAGGGATCGACCGATGAAGTCACCGCCCGTGGATTTACCCCTCATTGCTCAGGACCAGGACCAGGGAATTGAACTTCCACCCACCACCGACCTTATAGTACTATTCCGGTCGTGATCATCACTGCAATGGCCTGGCCGGGTGCATCCCGCGACCCGACTGATGGTAGGATCGTAGGATGTACTATTACGGAGTAGTTGCTGGTCGACGCCCCTGGCCGAGTTGCCTGAGGCCCTGGAGCGATCACGCCATGCCCCGTTCGGAAATCCCAACTCCGCAAGCGGATCCGCCGGCATCGAAGCACTTTCTTTAGCCCGAGTCTAGCACCCGCTCAGCCACACTCTCAGGGGCGCGCCGCCGGTCGTGTGGCGGCATCCCAGCAGCGTCATAAATATTACTACAGAGTACTACTACTACGACTACAATGATACTACGGCTGTCGAGCGCAATATTGTGGACGTGCATCAAGATTCGCATGTCTATTGTGGTCGTAACGCTAATGCTAAGGTATTATTAACAAGTAGAAGAAATGCCCCCCGTGGGGATTTTTGGGTAACATATGCGTAACTCGTGCCGACGCCTGGTCATCAAATATTTGCTCGTAACGTGCCTGTCATGAACAGGTGGAAGAAAAAGACCCCATCCCGTCTATTAGTTGCAAACGCCGGTAAATGAACCCCCGCCCCGTGAACAAGGATGCGACAAAGAATAAAAAAACTCATCGGAGGTTGGTCAGGCGGAGCCAGCCGCGCCTTCGCCCGAAAAGCCGGGGAACTGACAGAGCAGAGAGGCTCAAGCTCTGCCGGATCCTCTCAGGAGATTGAATGTCCAACACTTTTAATGGTATCTGTAACGGAATTAGACCCTGGCTCGAGCTTGGACAAGACGCAGTCGACGGTCATCGTCGTCGTGACTAGAGGAAGTGGAGTGAAGGAGGCCAGACCGACTGTGAAGTGCATCGATAGCGGAGAAGTAGGAAGATCCGCGACCGGCAGTGCGAATGTAGGCCTGCTGAGGCGACTGAGGCGCGGAGATGACAACGTCTTCGGCGATCACAGCTTGATAGTCTGGCAACTCGGCATCGCAGGGGCGGACGGTAGTGCGGACAGCAGTGGAGTAACTGGGCACGCGACTCAGGGTCTCGACCTCGGCATATTGAGGATGATATGGGGTCGCCATTCCAGAGTGGATGTAGTCGTGATCTACCTCATCAGAGGGGCGTCGAGAGAGCTCGGGGCTTGTGGGGCTGTGCGAATTCGAGGCCGATGAGGGTCCAAAGTAATCCGGAGGAACACCCAGACGACGACTGTCAGCTTCGGGGTGGTCTTGGTCCGTAGGCGAGTGGTGGTTGTGTCCGTTCGCGCGGAGGATCGAGAGACGGGTGTGCAAGGCAGAAGCAGAAATGTCCGTGTTGGTCAAGGCATTCATGGAAGCAAGGTTCTCAGCCGACAGGTTACGGCTCAGAGTACCGAAAGGAGTGCCTGGGCCACTGCCAGGGCCTGGAGTTCGGTAGCCAGAGGGGTCGAGTTCGCTGTACAGTTGATCGAACTGATGCTCGCCGTACAAGGGAGGGGCCTGTTGAGCAAGATCATCTATGGCCCTTTGTGCCGTCTGGGGGGTCTGGTCGACCAGGTTATTGTTTTCGTCAATTGCAAGGTTGGGGGAGATGAATATCGAGACAGGGAGGGTGGCGCGAAGCTGCAAAAATGATGGAATTAGTTTCAAGCAAAGTTTCCGAAACGGCGAATTTGCGTACCTCGCTGACGTGTCCGTCGGGATTCAATAGCTGAACGCGGAACTTGAGCTTGTGGCGAATCTTGATGCCTCGGGTGTCGGTGTCCTGCAAGCATCGAGTCAAGGTTTTGGGTAGCTCAAGATGACGCGAAAACTGGAATCCTTCGGCCATCTCATCGATGATTTCCAACCCATTGTCCTCATCTAATTCATGTTCGTCATTGAGGATAGTCCTCGTGCTCTTATATGTATTGCGAATGGAATCGGGATCTTCTGGGTTCAGTGTAAGGTCGTGGCTTTCGATGAGTTGAGAGACGATTTGCCCAATTCTGAGTCCCTTGAGCAGGGGGATCAGCTTGAAATCCACCCGGATACTAGTTCCGAAGATAACTGCCTTCGTCGGTGTGCTGATCGAATATTCAATCTTGTTTGGCCAGACATTCTCCACCGACTATGATGCAGAGTTAGCGAGTGTCACCTGCAGACAGTCTCTACCAGTAAACGCTTACCATAGCGTGTGCAAGCTCAAGAGCACTGGGCTCCAGGGTCCGAATGATACGGAGCGGGCGGCGGACAATGATGTCCTTGGCATACTTGCGTCCGATTTCCGCCTTAAAACGGTAGGTGACGTAGGTGTCGGTAAGGCCTTCAACGCTCTCCGGCATGGAGCCCTCGAGAACGAGGTTGATGGGATACTCGTAGTTGCCCGCAGGCAGCACTTCCGTCTTGCTCTTACCCGCATCTCGGAATCGCCACGTCTTTTCGTAGAACACACGCTCTCTCCACGACTTCCTGCCTCCGCCGGCAGTACTGGACGGCAAATGCCAGCTAATGAGCTCGATCAGTGCCCCTCCTTGGAACGCTAGGGGCTCGCAGGCAGCACTTACCAAACCCGAGATATACCCGTGAGGTGGAGTCTGATGTGCTTGATAGACAAGGGCTCTGATAGACAAAGAATGAGCTTTCCGCTCAGATGGGCACTGGCGGCTTCCTCTTCTCCTCCCCGGAACACAATGTAATCTTCATCGAGACTGTTGTGCGACAGGCGTTGGTTAGTCGTCATACTCGGGAAGGATGCCGGTCCACCGGAGCAAGTGCGAGACCCATGACTCACCGGATATCGAAGTATTTCGCGTGACTGGAGCTGCCTCCGCCACCAAAGAAACTGAGAGCCATGACGTTCCAAACCAACAGCTGCTCGTGTGCAGCTGCTAGTAGTAGACTGGGGGGCCAGGGGGAATATATGGGCGATATGGATGGAAGGGAAAGGGAGAGTGGATGAGCGGGAGTGTGATGTATTTAATCGAACTAAAAAAGGAGAAACGTAAAAAAAAAGTAAAAAAGGTTAAAAAGGGAAAAAAAAGATGACGGAAAAAAAAAAATTCAAAAAGAGGTGTCCAAGGAACCACGACAATGCGACGGGACTTTGGCGCGAAAGGGAATAAAGCGTGCCCGTGATCTGCTACGGACTGTCCAGATTTGCAGGCAAGACCGGGTCGAGGACGGGTCCCACTATGAGCAAGCAGGTGGTGGTGGTGGGGCTTCACAAGCAGCCGTTTCCGTCACTTGCGTCTTTGGGTCTCTCGGAGAGTCTTTTAGGCCGGGTGTGGCAAGGCGGTCCTTGGGTAGGGAAGTTTTTGGGTTAAGTGACCCGGCGATGAGGCGATTACCAGATTACCAGCGGTGTTGACTAAGCCAGGCGATGATAACCGGTTAACTATCTAAAGATAGAATGACGAGGCTTTGAAAGAAGAAGTAATCAGTATCCAAGGTGAGACGGAGACTCGGACTGAGACTGAGAGACTACTCCGTAGAGAGGAATCGGAATCGGCAGCGGGGACAGATGAGCTTCCAAAGAAATGAAACGGGAGGTAGGCCGAAAGGGTTGGCAGCTGTCTCCGGCCACCCTGGGATGGAATGTGTGGGGACTGGGGAGGGCGACAGGACACAAAATTCAGAAGCAAGTGATCCGGGAGGAGGTGAGAATGAGAACGCAGAAACAGCGAACCGAGTAAGAGCAATGGAGGCAAAAGCTCAGCCAAAATAATACGTTACATCACAAACATACCGGAGAAATCGCCGCGGCCGCAGGAACCAGATGCCACCGGGTCCCTGTAAGAAACAAGGCTGGGCTGACTGGGCGGGCTGGGAACACCGTCGGAGGGGTGAACTGTCACGGTATGGAGCAAAGGGAAGGTACCCTGGACTAGTACTCCGTAGGAAGGCACGTAATCAATCACGACAGACGATTCTCTTCGTTTGGGTTGGATTGGATTTAATACAACGATAGTACTTCGGTCATTCGGTGTTGCTGGCCGAGAGACAGAGACAGACCAAGACTTTTTATCAGACCCAGCAAGGCCCATCCCCTGGGATCGTCCGGTTTTATCTCACGGAAGCATTGCTCGTAAGATCGGCCCTAGGCCTTGGCGGTAGTCCGGTTACCCGGTGGTTATCACAAGGCAAATGACATGGCGAGTCGGAGAGAATAGTAATGATAATCGCAAATGACGATCCTCGAGGTAACATTAATTAATTATCCTTTCCCCCCTCCGCCTAAAGGAGCAGCTCCCTGCTCCGGTGGCCTGCCATCGTAGGGTGCAATAGTAAAGTGCATGCCTCGGGATCATCCTTCCCGCATGATTCTCGATCTAGCCTCCTTGGGGCAAATCGGGTTAGTTATTCCGCAGGAACAACCGGCGTATCAACCCTCCAATCCTGAATATCATCCTTCTGCTCCTCCCCTCACCACAGCCCTGGAGATTGGAGAACCCTGATACGAGGCGTCCGCATCGGCAGGTGCTCAGACATCGTTACCCCTCCCCCTCCTTCTGTACGAGCGAGGCGCACGTCCAGCCTGCAGGGCTGTAGCACAACAGCTTTCAATCCCAGCTGCAGGACCATGCAAGAGATCGTGACCAATTCACCCTAGCATTCGTCACTCCTGAGGCCCCACCAGATGATCTGCTTATCATGCTACTCTGAACCCTGCACGCTCCCTCGGGTCGGTTTGGAGTGTCATATGTTGCGACTTTTCTGCTCCCCCCTTTGTGGACACGCCCCCCGTATTTCTGCAGAGGTTTCCTGGGTGGGTAGCATGGTGGCATGACATTACGATAATCAAGCCATGTGCGGCCCGACGTTGATAAGGAATAAAGTAGGAGGGGGATATCGAATAATACGGAGACAAGCATCTCGCGTACCACCTTCCCTAGCAACCAGGCAGCAGTACACAGAACTCCGTACCTCGAGGAAGTCGAACTAGACACATGCATCCTGGAGACAGCTTCGGCCCAAGTAAGCCGAGCTTCGCAAGCCAATGCCTGAAGTGGAGAGACACCCTCATTCCAATCTCTCAGTCTCGGGCATGACCATTGGCTTCCGACCACCACTCCACCACGGGTATTTTAGACAGGCCAGTTAGCCCACGCTACCGAGTGAGACCACCAATTACACCCTGACCCGGTCGGCACTACTAAGAAAGGGGAAAGATATGAAACCTTTGATAGGGACATCGCAATCGCGTAATTCATGCACGACGGCCACCAAATCAAATGGAGCCAGATTGGGCGCGTTTATTAGCGTTACATCGAGTCGCTGGACATGGCTGCGACACGCAAAGGGATGTCTCATACATAGTAGCTTGATGCGGAGATCAACCTCCTTGTAGGCATTGCTCTGCAGAACATGGGGGTTCCCGTGGTATGACTGATTCTACTCCCAGTCCGGTGCAGCTGCCGCTGACGATGATCTACAAAGCTTCGTCGTCTTCAGTCGGCGCCCCATGCGGGAGTACGGCGGCGGTACAGCGCATCGGATGCAGAATGACCCTCGGACCTAACCGTCACTCCTCTGCGACCTGACGATGATACATCCATACATGGTAGTAAGAATGCGCGGACCGGGTTTGGCGGAGCGACAGCTCGGTCTATCTCATGTGAAACTGCGTCCGGAGAGCTTCTAGAATCCGCCATACTAGTCGCAATAAGATCTCCCTGGTACCTGACCTTAAGTCCTTAATGCCCTGGACTATTGGTCGACCCGAGTAACCGCGATACCAATGGATGGTACGTCCGTACACACACCGCCATCGGGCGCTCCCGGGAGCCACCGACCTGAGATCGGGGAAACTCGCCCAACTCCGGTGGTGGCCACGGCGGCGACCCGATTTTTGGCGGCATCATAACGATTACGCACTGCTGCCACTCCCGAGCATGGTTCAGATGAAAATTGGCTGGATGACAAGGGCTTTGTTACCCGCAACCATACGGTGGTAACCAGAGGACCAGATAATTCCAGTTTTTTGGCCGTAATGATGACGCGTGGAGGGCGAGGAACTTTCGGGCCGCAACCCCCAGTAGCCTAGTAGCCACACCGCCAAGGGGGTCTTGACGCAAACCATGATTTCACAAGAACGCTCCAGACTTGAGGATAATCACGGGCGCCAAACAAGCCAGGCCCACTTCATCGGTGTCACCAAGTCTTGTCGATTCCATCGCATCAACAGTCCAGGGTCGAGTGGACAATTGGGTCGGATAGAGTCGGTGAGTCAAGGTTCCAGAACAGATTTTCGGACGGATGATGTGCAGGATTAACCTGTGATCACATCATTTGAGCCAGCAAAGTCAATAATGTGGATCAAGATAAGGAACTACTGTGTTAGGCCCACCCTAAGATTGGGGCTCTGACTGTCAAAATTTCTATCACTTCTACCCTACCTAATGAGTGGTGTCGATGGATGGTCATTGTGACCATAGTTGCAGCCAAGACCCTCAAGGAGGTGTGATATCTAACACTTACTAGATACCGGAAACGCCATCCCAGGGATGACGCAGCCCTAGCACGGACTCATCTCCGAGAGCACGCGGGTGCAGGCAACAAGACCAATGATATTTGTTATCGTGCATGGGGGTCACAGGCTTCCAAGATGGATGCTGCGAGTCGCCGCCAACGTGCAGTCAGCCATGTTTCACCATTTCTAGGCTGATGCGTAGGTATGAGGTACGGAAGCTAAGATTAGGTACGGAATGCCGTGGTCCGTAGGGCCTTGGTTTTCTTTTCGGCTTGCCGAGTCCTGTGGTCTAAGGCCTCTAGCTCCGTCATACGAACCGGTGTCTCCATTCCGCACAAAGCGGGCGAATCACACGCGACCGGAGCCTTGATACCTTGAGTTGTCAATTGTGGTGGGAGGGCGCTGGGATTAGTTGCTACGACACCGTGAAGAAGCGGTAGGCAGCGAGTAGCGCAGAAATACCTCACGGAAAGCCTCCTCTCTTATCCTGAGGCCTCTGGAGATCATTGGCCGGTGGGAGATCAAGCCACCAGCCAGCCAAAGGCCCTGATTCCGACCGTTGGTCTCGTCCGATGGACCAATGGACGACCTGAACTGAACCAGGGACGGAGCACGGACGCAATGCGTTGTCCGGTGCCAGTTGGATTTCCCGCCCGCGCCTTGTTGGTCCTTGGCTGCGAGCCTGCAACGTATCTGCAATACTACCTCCCCGGCAGAAGGGAAATTCACGGGCAAAAATGAATAACGATGATCATCGTGGATGATTGATATCTCCGAGGCGGAGGTTGCCGCCCGTCGGTCCCACTTCCATATGAATGCAGCCAAAGCTTGAAAGTTGAAAGAGCCCACAGCACACCGGGGTCTGGAAGAGGGATAAGGATTCTTGCGTGGACGGAGAATTCTCTGCCGCCGCGACCCAACGGGCGTCGCTCCTCGACGGCACGTGGCCCGAACCGAGACGATGGCTTTTCGCTATTTACCCGAGCTACGCGACTCTCATGTCATCTTATCTTAGACATGGGCCCTACGGCACTCTGGCCGGGTCTAGCATTTCGTCCGCTGGAAAATAGCTCGTCCTGTTCCACGGCATGACCCATCCTCCGGCAAAGGCTTTTGCAATTGGATGTTGCTCTACCCTGCCGGCCTGGTCGAGATCGACATGCTAGCAGCCTAGCACCTCGTGAGATGGTCTCGACTCGACTACCGATTAGATAACCCGGGCATTATCTTTTCTCGCCACGCCTGTTCAACCCTGGTGGAATGATACCAACCAATGGTTTCTGCTTATGGCGATTGCGAACAAAGGGGAGACTGTGACACGGGATGGATCACGGCATCCTGGCCGGCACTCGACCCTCCATCGAGCTTCCGTCGTCGGGCTCGCCGTCGGTGGCAGTTGTACATGACGTCTCAACGCGATCGTCCATATCGCTCCCGGGTTCTCTCATGGCCTGAGCTCCTCATCCGTATAAGACTATCAGCCACGTTACTTCGGTACGGCAACTACGGAGTATCTAGACTACCCGTACTTTGCAGACCCTGTCTCCACAAGGCTTACGCAGCATGATTGCTCATCCGTGAGCACTTATTCCGACCTTGTCTCGGAAGCATGATCCTCATGTCGCAGATGGTGAACTGTGAGACCGTGTTAGGTTTCATCCGCCTTGACATGATATTTATCCGGCAGACGTCATATCCTATTCGGCCAAGTAGAAAGTTGGGTTCAGTATATTCCACGGTTATTGCTTCAGATACTAAAACAAAACAAGAGGGTGCCGACATGGAGGGGCCCGGCCTACATCTGACCAGTCATAGCACAGCCACACGCATTGATTGCATGACGTGCTGCTGCCGGAATATACACAGTCCTTGCACATGACAATACCGGTGGCCGATAGCGATCCCACTCACACCCTCGGTCATTTCAAAGATGCTCGGCTGATTTAGCGACCCGACTCACCAGTCCCCTATAGGGTTGATGGTGCCCGTGTTGTGATCAATCTGCAAACTCAAAGCTTTAATCCTAGTCCTCATCGCTGCAAGGGCCTCGTCCGTATAATATTCGTGTCTTACCACGGAAGGCTGCAGTGTTCTGGGCCCACCGAATATGTTATCCTTGTCAATGCCTTCCAGCGAACAAATGCTACTACTGGTCAGTATATACCGCAGGCCGATACGGAGTGCTTGAGATCCGGTCGAGCTGCTAGTGTCTACCACAGATACAGTATCACTGGCAGGGTCTATCCGAGTGTGTCCTAAGAGTGGCGGACCGGTCGTGTCGTCACGAAACACCATAATTAGACAAGACCGCCACAGAAGGCCATAAGCAGAAGACCACACTGACCCTGTGGGCCTATTACCTGTATCGAGACCAGTCTGAGAATGTGACGCGACATTGGTGGCGACTGATACCATATCTGAGAAGTCTATTTGTTTTATTGACCAAGCTTATCTGCCACGCTCCACCGTTTAACAAGACAGAGCTTATCGGCGTGCGCTATCGAGAGCCTCTACACCGCACGGCGTACTCCGGATGGCATCTGGCAGTGCTTCGTGACAAGGACCCCACTGGTTCCCGACAGGTGGAGCTCACCAGAACCCGAAGCGACCTTGAGACCGAATATGGCCGATCCGATAAACCTTCCGTATGTGTTTCGGTAGACTCATCCGATGGGATGTCGCAAACCATGATTGCAAGCTATCAATCAACGAACAACAACAGAGACGGTGTGTCAATTTTCAGAGCCTAGGCAGTCTGATCCACCAGGTACTATACTGATGTGAATTTTCACGAAAACCTTCGATTGTCAGAGTTGTGTCATTCAGCAGGATACAGCTTGCGGAAGATCTCCAGGATGGGCCCAAATAAACATCAACGGACATGGCACATCGTGCTTCTTGACAATCTCTGCATCACCAAATTGACTTCAATTTATACTCTGCACACTACCACAGTATCAGCAGCAATGTGCATATCATCAACAGACATTATGCACTCAACATCCAACTACTACTACTCTTGCAAGATGCAGCTACCATTACACAACACTGAGTATCAACCAACATCGATATGGATTGCGATAGACCCTACGCTTCAACACACTAATTTCCAAAATAGCAATTAACATGTCACATGAATGAATACTATATGTCTCTATATGTAATACACTGCACCAACAAGACAGCAAGTCACCTAACTGAATCTTGTATACCCACCTGCACAAAAGAAAAGCAACCCATATCTATACAGAGCCCATCCATCCCCAACCACCTCCCCCTTTCCCTATCCCCAACCACCCAATAAGTACCAAACAATAAACAACAACAAAAGAAAGGAAGGTATCAACTCGCCCGCAAGCCAACACCAACACCAATTACCAATTACCACCACTCCCCATCCCACCGATATATCCACCCATCTACCTCCCCAACCCCATCATTTAACCCTCCAGGCCAGCCCACCCCAACCAAACCAAGACAAACATATAAAAAGCGAAGAGGTGGGGAGAGGGAGGGGGAAATTAAAAAATCCACCCCAAAACAATCCAAACCACCACCCCCACCGTCACCACAATCCCCGCGACCTTCAACACCGCCACCGTATCCCCCTGTCGCGCCATGCGCGTTAACCGACTCGCGCTGCCTTTCAGGTTCGTGGAGAGGGACGAGAAGACTTGGTTCTATTCACAGCCACTCATTAGCAAATGTCGTAAACATAACTGGTATAAGTTAAGTCTTGGTTTGGTTTAAGGTACTGTGCATTTCCAACAGGTCTCCAAATTCCCAAGCAAGCAAGCAACCAGCCAAACCAAATACCAAGAAATAGGTGGCGGGGGAGGGGGGGTAAGTCACAAACCGAATGATCCAACGTCTCCTGATCCCGCGCATTATCATAAATATCAATGGTGACGGATTTCAGCGCCGAGACTTTCGACGAGAGGGAGTTGAGGAGGGCGTTATTCTGTCTATTACCTCCCATCATTTCCTATTAGCTATCCATTCTATTCCATTTCACTATCTTGGGTGAGGTATCAAGAGGAGAGGTGTGGATAGCGTACTGTTCGCGTTCGTAGGCTTCGGCCATTTTGATTGTTCGAGGATGGTGAGTGGATGCGTGGATGTGATTTCTCGGAGACGTGGAATGAGATCGTGAGGCGTAGGTCGTGGGAGTAAAAGGGTATCAATGCTTGGTTTCTTGGATGTGAGGAGTGATGGAGTCCGGGATGACGCTGTGGAGGCTGTGGGGAGATAGGGTCACGTGATGTGTCGATGCCAGGCCGCGGCTCGAGTGGATCGGCCTACTTTAGTACGGAGTACTCCGTAGTATGGAGCTAGACGGGTGAATAGGGGGGTGAGCTATCTACATTACGTTGGAATAGGATAATGAGCAACATCACAGAATACTGTGATGCAGTATTTCGTGTTCTATGTGGCACCAAACCATGCCGGAAGTAATTGACAAACCCCAGACGCTATGCGATCAAATAAACCCAAGGCAATCACATCGGCCCTACCCGTCATCGTGCAATATTCAAAGGACCACTATATAGAGTAGAGGAGCATCAGGGCGCTCGCTCGGTATACCTTATATTCCCTGTGCATAGAAAGGAACAGTTCACCACCAACGGATCGAAAGAATGGGAGGATGACACAAGAAGTTTAAGGCTAATATCAGTGTACAGAGTGTGGGAACTGACCAGACTGGGCAGAAAGGGTATTGGGTGTGCTGCAATGAAACCAACGGCAATAGATGAATCCAACTGCCTGTTCCCGGTCACCACATATCGTCATCGTCATCGTCAAGCTGAACATCATCGCCAAATGTCGAGTGACCATATTGATAATGCCCCGGACCATATGCATTCCCATTCTCATAGCCACCTTTGCTATTCTGCGAATGGGCGCCGTAATGATCTTGCGAGTCGTCGTTATATTCGTACATTTGAGGATCGTCGTAGGAACTATCTGTATATTGTTGTTCCTGAGACTGTCCAGCCCAAGAGTCAGCAAAGCCAGTAACCACCCGCTCTTGAAAGCACTCACCTCTTGATATTGTTGGTATTGTTGTTGTTGTTGGTATTCCTGTTGCTGCTTTTGCTGCTGCCTTTGCGCCGCGGACGTTGCCAGCATCATGTGTGGATGCATCTGCTGAACTTTGGCCAAGTACGAGTACATGAAGTTGCTGAGCAGGACTTGGGAGTACAGAGCGCGTCGAGGGTTCGCGAGCTTGATGTGAGCCATCCGATAAATGGCTCTTTCTTCTAGGATCGAAAAGCGAGTCCAGGCGTAATCAACATCCGGCCGCAGCTCACGGACAGGCGGGTCAGGTGACAGGTTTCGGGACGCGCTCTTCTTGTGATGATGGTGGTGGTGGTGGTGGCCACTGTCACCACTGCTCTTCTTCCGGCTACCGCCGAAGATGGACGAGAACAACCCAGACTCTTTCTCTTTCTTGGATTCACCAGAGGTCCGTCGTGCATTGTCTTTCCGGCGCTCCTCTTCCAGCTTGGGATCCAGCCGATCCACGGCAACGCTTTCGCGTCCTCGCGGACTGGTATCGTTCGATGATGGCAGGGCATGCGCCGTCTCATGGACTTTATCCGCCAACTTCGCCTTGAGCTTTTTGGAATCGCTCTCCTTGTCCCGCTTCTTTTCCTTGTCTTTGTCCTTATCCTCGGTACCCAGCAGCCAGTGCCAGCTCGATTTGCGACCACCCTCTGACTCTTTTTTATCTTTCGACTTCTTGGACTCCTTCGATTCCTTGGATTCAGCCTTGCGATCCTCGAAAGTCGGAATATAGGAAAGATTGTCGGTCCGGGTGGTGTTGCCGGGAAGAGCTTGCGGGGTGTTGGCAAATTCATTGAAGCTGGGAGCAGGCTCCTTGCCATGTGTGCGTCCATGTAATGCCCGTTTACTGGAGCTTCGATCCTGAGCTCGATCCTGAGCCACCGTTCCTTTCGGAGGAACGCTTGGTTGTGGGCTTGGGGCAGAAGGCGTGGCAGAAGGCGTGGCAGGAGTTCCAGGAGGAGGCGTTTCGATAATCTCGGGTATCTTCTGTTCTGTAGGGGCCACGTTCATAGTTGACCGTCCATTGGAACTGATGCGTGAGTGCCATTGGCGAGACTGTTGCGGGGCATTTGCCCTGCTAGATGGGTCTGACAAGGCCGGGTCAGAGCGATCATTCACTGATTGTGAAGGTTCCTTGGCTGAGTCAATGGTGGAGCTAGCTGTCGTGCTAGGAGTCTGTGGTGCGCCTTGCGTCGGCTTGGCCGAGGCTTGAGCTCGTGTTACACTGGGAGTGGGATCGGTGGACACCCGTGCCAGACCCTGACTCGCTTGACCGCTAGACGCGGCAGTGGGCGACGTGAGCGGTTCATGTGTCTCGGAAGCCTTCGCCACGCGCTTCGAATATGGTGCCTTTTCGCCCTTCTTTAAGCTTCCCGCCTTCCTATACTGAGTTCTTGTCGAGCGTCTGAGGCTGTGTCCCGGAGGTGCAGGAGGAAGGATAGGTATATCTTCATCGGCAGAGATCCCAAGCTTCTGAATTCCATCGAGGATAGTCGTTGCGTTGGGTGCCCGCGGTTGTGAATCGTCCACTATAGTTTCTAGTTCATGGAGGTTGGGAGTCAACGAATCACGCTTCGATTGTGAACGTTTGCGTTCGAGTCGCTCGGCGCCATCCGTATAGCCCTGGGGGGTGTCGATTTGCCTGGACAACATGGACCGCTTTCGCCTCAACCCCCCTATTGATCCTTCACGCTCAGGGCCCAATGCAGAAAAATCGCCGGATTTCCGCTTGATCTGCTCGGCCTTGCTCTCCAGAAAAGACCTGAACTCCTTCGGAGCCAGCTCCGGGTGTAAACGGGCCGGAACCCAAAACAGTCGCGAGGCATCATTTTCGTCGTCGGAGGGGGAGGGCGCGATGGATGGCACGGAGAAACTCGGGAGATCGGGGTCATCGGTAGCTGCAACGTCCATAGACATCCGCCGAATTGCGGCCAAGTTACTCAGTTCCTGTGCTACAGCGGCCGGGTCGGACTCATAGTCGACATCGTTCAAGGGGAAGGAGGTGGTAGCCGTGTCTGTTGATCCGGGAGATGTGGTTGACGCCGGAGATGTCGGGCTGCTTTCTGCGGACCTGGCTCCGTGCGACCATGACTGCCCGTTGGGCGGCAGATTCTTAGATTCGTTCAAGCGAGGCTGGACTTGGAGTGACTGTGGGGAGGTAGGGGATTCGCAGCCGGCAAGTTTGGTGGGGATGATCGTGATGGATTCGCTCAACGGGGAGGATATGAAACTAAGGCGCCTGGAGTCCCGTTTGTCGTAATCGTCATCGTACATATGGCCGATGGCTTCGGTGACATGGTGACTCGGGTCACTGATCGACAGGTGAGGTACATGGCCTCTCCTCGTCGCATATCCTCCGCCAGGCTCAGAGGGGCTCGGTGAAGCCTGAAACCCGTGTTGTTATGTTTAGAATGAGTCCTTCAATAATACAATTGAAACAGGGGTCGGGGGTCCACAATGCATCGCTCAACAGATTATTCCTGCCAAGCCAGTCCTTTGAGGGGGGCAGAGCAAAGGCCGGGAGCCCCTGGAGCATTTGCAGGGCGTTCGGAGTGGGCAAGAGGTAGCAGGGGCAAATTTTGGTAGAACGCGGGCATAAAGAAAGCGACGCACCTGCATGAGAGCAAATTAACCGGGAGACCGGACAGGAGGACTACCCGGGGTTGGCTGAGGATCAGTAAAGTCGCTTGGTGGAGAGGAGGTCAATGTACCACCAGGGCCGTAAGACAACGAAGAGAAAAGGTAGTCATGGAATCATGGGAGCGGGGAAGAAGCGTCGACGGAGAGGAGCAACCACCAGGGTGACGAGAGGAAAGAGAGGAGGGCGATGACGGCTAGGCATCCGGGGGCCGAAGATGCGATTCTGGCTTGAGGTTTGAGCGAGAGGGGAAGAGAGAAAGAAGGAGGAGAGCGAGCGACGAGGCTGAGATGGGCAGCCGTGGTTCCTCGTGGAAAAGATGGGGATGGGGGGACTGGATGGAAATAACAGTAGGTTCGGTGGTGACCCGGTGCTGAGGTACCTGGACAGTGGACTGAGAGGAGGCGGCCGCTGTGGTTGGTCGGTGGGTGGGTTGGTTTTGGCTGGGCTCGCCGCGCTGGCTGGACGGCCGGGGGGAGAGCGAGGGGGAGGGGTTGACGGCGTGGATAGGTTTCAAGGAGCTGGATGGACTCCTGGGTGGGTGAGCATCCGGTCAGAAAACCATGAATGGCCAACTCGGGAGTGCCGATGCCTTGGAAGGGTGGAAGTGAGGCCGGTCGAGCAGAAGGAAGTATCATCGGTTCTCGACGCTCTCCACGGATCTTTGGGCAGGACGCACCGCCGCCCTCTTAGTCAGCCGTCTGCTCCACTGCCCTCTGCTGATCAATCGTCTGGCAGGCCACCTGTTTTCCCTGCTCTAAATAAATCTGATGAAGCGATTGACTACCCTGTTCAGTCCGTCGGTGCGGGTGATCGCTGATCAGCAATACCCCGTGCTCTTGGTGGGCTCCAATGCTCGGTAGCACGGTCTCTCAATGATCGGTGATCTAATCCAGTTTGCTAGGGCTCGGGGGGCTTTATCTACAAACTACCTGTCGTGTGGGCTGTCTAGACAATCTTTTTTTTTTCCCTCTTAGATCTCTAGAACAAGGGATTACTCCACGGCTGATTAGGCAGCCCTCACTCATGCAAAGATGATCCTTGTCCTTACAGGTCACTGGGCAAGGCACCCAAAAAGCAGTCACTGCCAGCCAGACTACAAAATCCTTCTAGTACAAAGGAAGAACAAAGAATATTGAATGGAAAGCCCGGCCCCACCAAATGAGAAGATGCGTCACAAGATAAAAGACAATGGACCATAATGCGATTATCATTTGGCATGAACTCTTTGCAACAAGCACCGTCCATCAATTAGGAATCTAAACACTGAAGATTGCACTGCATACATATATGTTTTCATTGCCTTTCTCATGGCGATTCCATCGGCACTGATCATCCCGTCTTCCAACATAGATCGACAGGGATAGCCGCCGTTTTCTTGCTTCAAACCGCGTGCCGCTCTCTTTGCCGACTGTTTAACCGACCTCGCCTGAGTCATTCGTAATCTTCAGCAGGTGCAGCTGACGTGCCTCTTTGCAAAGCTCCATCCTCGTATGATTAGGAGAGACTGGCTATATGCCATCAGATTCCCCCAAGTCACAGCCGAGAAAGAACAGTCAGGTTGGCAACTAGCAGTGTGCTCAATCGCGTTGCTGCGTTGTTTCTCGCGTGAGACCCACGCGAGTCTCGTGCCTTGTGTTCCTGACCTCCATTGGTCGAACGGGCCTCTCCCGATGACTTCGGGATGCTGCTGAGGGGCTTGGTCTAAAAGTCCAATGGCCCAAGTGAATGGTCGTGGTCGAGTTCTATCATTGCACGCCAATACCCCGAAGAATGTACATATGCTGATGCGATGAGCAGGGAACCTGGGTCTCTTTAGGACCTTGGCTGCTCACGACAACTTGATAATCCCCGGACCTTTCATCGGCAGCCACCCGTTCGTTTGTCTAACTCCATCATCCCTTGCAAGGGATGGGAGCATATCGGCCAAGCAGCCGGTCTAGTGGCCTAAAACCTATCCAATCAACCAGCCCATTTGCACGGCAACAAAGAGGGGAAATGCCATTTTTATTGTGGAACCGGAAGGTCAAAACAAAGCAGGGACAGAGTCTTATGTATACCCAAAGGCGGTCAAAACACTATCGCACCCGCATATACTGAAGCCAAACCATCGCCAAGAAAACAGACACAGGTGCGAGCTTCCCATTTCGTCACTTATTCGTTCAAGGTCACCCCGAATTTGCTGGTCAATCCAACTGGCAACTCCGGCACTTACACAAGAAAGCCGAAAAAAAATCTCTGGAACAAAATAAAACTAGAGGGGGGTGTCCTGAAAGACGGCTTGCGGGCTGATATCAGACATGAAGAACATAGAAACGTCCGTAATGGAAACAAAGCATAAAAGGCAGTTGCATCGTCAAAGATCATTCCGCATGAGGCGAACTAGGGTGAGAGGTCTCCTAGGCAGTGTCGACATAATTACTGAGTGCGATTGATTAGCTTCACGGACAAGACGCCTGGTGTCTGGAATTGCGAATCCGCTTACCTTGGGAAAATGCCCACCCGGTCTCCGATCCGCCCAGTCCACCAGTCCTCTTTCTTCTCAGTCCTTTTGAGAATGGTGATGACGTCCCCTTTCTTAAAACCCAAGTCACCTTCCTGGTCCGCGTCGAACGTGTACAGCGCGATGGCCTGATCCTGGCGTAGAGTAGGAGCTGCCCCTGTCCGCTGGCCAAAGACCGGTTTAGGAGCTGTGGGCCGGCTGGGCTTGCGGTCAGAGTAGACATAGTCTTCCTCTATCGGGGCAGTGTTGCTCCGGCTGCGGGTGAATGAGTCGGATGTGTCGGTGCGACCGCTGTACCGAGTAGTGGAGGACCGACTCAGCCCTCCAGCAGGTCGATCGTAAATATCGTCCGCCCATGTGTTTGCACGGCGTGGTCGGTCTCTGAGGTCGTCTGAGCCCGAGCCACTGAGCCCAGTGCGCTCGCGCCTTACTCCTTCCCCGTACGCCTCGCCCCGGCGACCCTCCCATACCACATCATCATGGCTATCATCGTAGACAGGGATGTCATTATACATCGCTCCACCGGACCGAGAATTGCCATAGAAGGCACGCGAGTTCAAAACACTCAGGAGAGGATCCGCGCCCGGTGGGGGGCGAATGGTTCCGCTGAGGAGCTGACGTGCCGACACCCGACTGTTGTACATCTTTTCGTTCGCATCCTTACGTTCCACCAGCATGCTTCCCTCCAAGCTGACACCTGCAAATAGACCCTTGGTCTTCGAGTATGAGAACACCGCTGCCACACCCTTCGTGCTAGCCGCACCAGCGGCCTCTGCGTTTCGTCCGACCGGTCCAGCAGCAATCGAAACGTTTCCACCGAGCGTCAGGGTTCCGACCTGCGAGAAAGTCCGAACGGCGGCGGCATCGTTTAAGATAAAGACGAAGTCCGTCAACTCAAATCCGATCTGACCTCCAAATCCAGCACCAGCAGTTGCGATGGCCGACGGAGCAGACCAGGTGCCGTCAGCTAGTCGAGCGACAACGACACCAGAACCAAAACGAGCTGAGCCCAAAAAGCCAGCTTTCAGGACCGTGAGAATGGCAAGGCCCTAAAAGAAGAAGCGATCAGTTGCGGTGCGACTTGAGAGCTATGGGCAAGGTGTTGGTTTGCTAATTACCTTAGCACCTGCTAGAATCTCTGGAGGAATAACTTTGTCAGGCCCAAATGCTTGTCGTGGATCGACGAAGGAGGCAAGAATTTTGCCCGCCTTTCTACACTCGCCTGTCTGGTTGTTAGTCCCAGCTGAACCACCTGTCAAGGAATTGCGGGGAAATTGAAAGGAAAGTGGCGCGAAACATACTTCCTAAAGATGAAGGCAACGGATTATGGATTCCGAGAGGCATTTTGACTATGCGCGTCGGAGAAGTAAGAGGACGGAGACAGGGAAGGGGGTAGAGCGAGAGAGTTGGGAGAGAAGGATGTTGATAGTAGTAGGATGCGCTGCGAAGGCTGTTCGTCTCTATGGTAGGGAGCGACCGGAAGTGGAACCCAGATGACGGCTGACACCGACTGCGGTTCGCAAACGATAAGGAAGATCTGTTATCCAAACTCTGCACCACACGACGACCCCGTGGAGTGTTAGGAGCGAGTACAGCTGGTTCTCGCAGTAGTATGTTCCTGTGCGATGAATAATATACTTCTCTGACTCATGGGAGCCAACAGCCGTTGGAATTGGGAGGGTAGCACCTCCCGCGAGCGGAAGAGCATTCGGTCAGTTCATTAATACGGGGAGTGTGGCTGGGGCCGCTTCGACCAGCTTCTTCCCTCGGTTGGATCGTGGTAGCTCGCCGGCCCAGTTCACTGGGACTGGCTCTCATGGAAATGAATCCAATGGATTCCATCTTCCCACTGTGAGTTTCCCTGATTGTTTCATCCCCTCTGTTCGTCAAGCCACTCAAGGAAGAAGTTCCGACCGACCGGAACCTGAGGCTGCAAGGACGGCACTGCCACCGCCGAGGCTCCGATGATCATCGCAATCCCAGCCGACCGTCCCTAGTGACATCGTTCTCGATTGGCCTGGGCTCCAATCGGTTTGGCCTCGATAACACGCATCTCTCAAGGCATGTCCCAATAAACCGGATAGGGCGTCGTCCATCGCCTTTTATCTTTCCGATCACAAATGGCTACAGGTTCGATGTGCATATGTCGAATACCCTAGTAACCCATCTGCTAACGGTCCTCCAGTGCGTATCTGCGTCTGTGGTGATGAGGGCACTGGCAAGTCCAGCCTCATAACCTCCCTGGTGAAGGGGGTTTTCGTTACGAATAAAATCCAGCCTATCCTACCTCAAATCACAATTCCTCCCACGATCGGTACCCCCGAGAATGTCACGACAACGACGGTGGTGGACACCTCCTCTCTTCCGCAGGAGCGTAATAATCTGGCCAGGGAAATCCGGAAGTCAAACGTGATTCTACTCGTATATTCGGATCATTACAGCTATGAGAGGGTCGCTCTATTCTGGCTGCCATATTTCCGCTCTCTGGGAGTCAATGTCCCCGTGGTTCTATGTGCGAACAAGTCCGATCTCGCCGCAGACCATACCGAGGCCCAGGTCATCGAGGAGGAAATGCTGCCATTGATGGCGGAGTTCAAGGAAATTGACTCTTGCATCCGCACCAGTGCCCGTGAGCATCGGAATGTCAATGAGGCCTTCTTTCTCTGCCAGAAGGCGGTTACCCATCCGATCGCGCCGCTGTTCGACTCTAAAGAATCCTCCCTGAAGCCGGCAGCCATCGCGGCGTTGCAGCGGATCTTTTACCTCAGTGATAAGGATAGGGATGGTTACCTTTCCGATAAGGAGATCAAGGAATTTCAGATGAGATGCTTTGAGAAGCCATTGAGTGAGGAGGATTTGATCCACATCAAGGAGACTATCCAGAGGACGCATCCTCACTCAGTCACTACTTCAGGTATCGACTGTCGCGGCTTCATACAATTAAACAAGATGTACGCGGAAAAGGGTCGTCATGAGACAGTCTGGATTATCTTAAGAGCATTCCAGTATACGGATAATTTATCATTGCAGGAAAACTTCCTCCACCCAAGGTTTGATGTGCCCCCTTATGCGTCAGCCGAGCTCTCACCTGAAGGGTACCGGTTCTTCGTCAATCTCTTCCTTCTCTCGGACAAGGACAACGATGGAGGTCTGAATGATGCTGAGCTGGCATCGCTGTTCGCGCCGACGCCAGGATTGCCGGCTTCCTGGGCGGACGGTTCCTTCCCATCCTCCACCGTTCGCAATGAAGCTGGACATGTCACGCTCCAAGGATGGCTGGCGCAATGGAGTATGACTACATTCACGTCGCCCAAGACGACACTGGAGTATCTAGCTTACCTGGGGTTCGAGTCATCCGACCGGAGCAACCTCTCCACCACAGCAGCCCTCAAGGTTACGCGGCCACGGAAGCGACGAAGGCGACCTGGTCGGGTGGGGCGCAATGTTGTCCTTGGCCACGTTCTTGGAGCTGCAGGCTCGGGCAAATCTGCGCTCCTCGATGCTTTCCTCTCCCGCGGATTCAGCACCACGTATCACCCAACCATTCAGCCTCGAACCGCTGTTAACACGGTTGAGCTTCCAGGGGGCAAGCAATGCTATCTCATTCTGGACGAACTCGGAGAGCTGGAACCGGCCATTCTCGAAAATCAGGTGAAACTGCTGGATCAGTGCGATGTCATCGTGTACACGTATGACTCGTCGGATCCCGATTCCTTCGCATACATCCCTGCACTGCGTGCCAAATATCCTCACTTGGAGGAGCTACCGAGTGTGTTTATTGCTCTTAAGGCAGATTTGGATCGGACCACCCAGCGGGCAGAACATCAGCCCCACGAGTATACCGCCATGTTGAATATGTCGAGCCCGCCCCTACATGTCAGCGCCACCTGGAGTTCCATCCAGGAGGTGTTTGTCCACATCGCAGAAGCCGCCATGGAGCCCAGTACGGCCTTCCCGCGCAGCGAGGAAGACGTCGAGGGCAAATGGATGGCGTGGGGGATCGCTCTCGGGGCGGTGGTTTGCGCCGGAGCGGCGGCGGTTATGATATGGCGGCGGGTCAGTGGTAGCGGGGGGTGAGGGGAAGTCAGTCCGGCGATAATAGAATTTCTGTGGAGTTAGATAGATACCCTTGATTCTTTATCGTCTAAATGCCTGGGGCTACCTAGGATACGATTTATCATTATTGCTCGCACGCATGGTGAGTTTAACCGGGGAAGCATAATAAACGGCCTAATTCCGGCGGGTGATCCACTTTTCATTTCAATGTGCCATGTCGGTAACAACAATGGAGAAGCGTAATAGGATCGTGTGCCCGGCGTGGGATTGACTTTGGGCTATGACGACTAGTGGGATTCTTGCGCCCGTTAGCAGCGCTGGGAGTGAAGGCTGAGCCTCTGAGGCCTGGCAGATGGCGGCCGGCCCCACGCGTCAACGTGAACGAACCCCGGAATGACCTCCCGCTCCCTCTTCTCTGGCTTCAAATCCCCGTCAGTCTCTCCCCAGGTTCAAGGCCCTTGCGCAGCGTCGTGTTCGGCGTATCTCCTAATCTCCGTCTTCATCTCCAACTCTGGGGTATTTAATCCAACCAGATCCAGCATCTCTCGAATCCTCGTGAAATCCTCCACGAGGTTGCCCACCCCCGCTCCGATCGATCCCTCGTCCGAGCCGGTAGCCCTCGCAGAGACCCGATCCCCGGTCCCGCCGTGTCTTGCACGACAACGACTTGCTTCCTCCGTCCGCCCCGATCGCAGTGCCAGGCACATGCCAGCCCTTCTCTCTGGACTCATCCAGCCATAACCTAGCAACGTTACGAGCCACCCTGAGTGGCACCGTCTAGGGTGCCGCTCTTGGGGGGAGGGAAACTCCGAGTCCCAACGACGATTGCCTGTCGAGAGCCTATCGCGCATTCCCAGGCCCCTGTCACACCACCCCCGAAATCCTTTTTAATTTACTAGCTGGCCAGTGTGTCTGCTGTCGCATCCGCAGCCATGTTGTAAGACTCGCCCCAATCCAGCTGAGGCCTGGTTATCAGCGTCTTTGGTCCCTTATCTCCGCCTCGTGGGCGCATCATAGGCCGGTGTTGGATTCCCTGGTGGTCAAACAGCGCTACAGCCCTTCAGCCCTACTTGCGCTGTGATGACGACTCTTTTGCGTCCCTTCTTGTGGCTGACCCGTTGAATCAGCGTCCTTCCCCCACCTCCGCCTCGCTACACCGTCCCCGTCGCTTATGCGGCCGGAGCGTCGAATGGCATGGCGGTGCCCGTTGTAGAAACCAACAATATACTCAGCCATCCGGAGGGTGGCTGTTCCTTACAAGTCGGTGAAGGTATGTTGCCGAAGCGGTGCGCTTTTGCTCATGCGCGTTGACGCAGGGTCTCATGGAATTGCAGATTGACTGACCCTCATGGCGCCGACAGGTACCTACCACCTCAGAGATAACCTCCACTTGGCCACGCCTCCTCCTCATCCCTCCGAAGCCCCCGTTGTGAATCCCAATCCGCTCGCGACCGTTCCGACCCCTCCGACAGCCGGCGTCAAGCTCTCACTAGTTAGCATTGGTAGCCGGGTCAAGACTCCCAACCCCCCTCTGAACGGAGCCGGAACTGCACCTCTGTTTGGAGAGGGCAACCCAGCTTTGGCGGCCCCAGTTGTGAAGGAAGGGTTGAAGAGACGGAAACCAAAGAACAACATCATAAAGAGCAGCTCGTCATTCGTTTCGCGAGTCATCACACATGAAGCGGCCACGAAACGATTGAACGATCGAAATCCGGACGGGCTTTTCGCCTTTGCCAACATCAACCGAGCGTTCCAGTGGCTAGACCTCAGTGCAAAGCAGAAGGAAGAACCCGTCACCAAGATACTGTTCACCAGAGCGCACATGATCAGCCACGACATTAATGAGCTGACCAAGAGCTCGTCACACATAGACGTTGTCATGGGTTCGTCGGCTGGCGACATCATATGGTACGAGCCGATCTCGCAGAAATACGCGCGGATCAACAAGAACGGAGTCGTCAATAATTCTCCTGTGACCCATATCAGATGGATACCGGGTTCGGAGACTCTCTTCATGGCCGCCCATGCCGATGGCCAATTGGTGGTATACGACAAGGAGAAAGAGGATGCCCTTTTCACACCAGAGCTGAGCAGTCCGTCTGTTGAGATGGTGAAGTCGCCGGGCCGACAACCACTGCAGATCTTGAAATCCGTCAACTCCAGGAACCAGAAAACGAATCCGGTTGCGCTGTGGAAACTTGCGAACCAGAAGATCTCACAATTTGCCTTCTCTCCGGACCGCAGACACCTGGCTGTCGTCCTGGAGGATGGCTCGCTGCGAGTAATGGATTACCTTAAGGAAGAGTACGCTGCGGTTCCAATTATAGTCCCCTTGCTAGGATAGCAACATGCGAGCTGACATTGTGCTAGGGTTTTGGATATTTTCCGGAGCTACTATGGCGGACTGATTTGCGTCTGCTGGTCGCCCGACGGCAAATACATAGTCACCGGAGGCCAGGACGATCTGGTGACGATCTGGTCATTGCCAGAGCGCAAAATTGTCGCACGTTGTCAGGGCCATAACTCCTGGGTCTCTGCGGTAGCTTTTGACCCGTGGCGCTGCGATGAACGGACATACCGGTTTGGTAGCGTCGGTGACGATTGTCGATTGTTGTTGTGGGATTTCAGCGTGGGAATGCTGCACCGTCCTAGGGTAGTACGTTTCTCACCGATTCTCAACGTGACATGGCTATTATACTGACCAGGTTATAACAGCATCAAGTCAGCGCCCGCCAACGCACCAGCATGGTAGTTCCCAACACCCAACAATACAACCGCCATCGAGCCGACAGCGGAGCAAACCGAATGAGGTCCGATTCCCAAGAAACCGCGAACACGTACAACAGTTACGATCCCACCGTTCGTCATCCTGTTGAGCCCAGGGCGCGAACAGCCCTCCTCCCACCGATCATGGTAATCCACATCCTGCAGCTTTCTGCCCTATAGAAGCTAACCCAAGTAGTCTAAAATTGTCGGCGAAGACCCGATTTGCTGGCTAGGATTCCAAGAAGACTCTATCATGACCTCTTCTCTTGAAGGTACACGACCTTTCCACATCTCCAGCCTTTATCCTCATACGCTAACAAACCCTCCAACCCAGGCCACATCCGTACCTGGGACCGTCCCCGAGAAGGGATCAACGACAACTACAGTTCTTCGCCGGCGATCAGCGCCAGCATCACCGGGTCTCTCCTCGCTGACTCTATGATGGGATCATTGTGAACACTGCAGCAACACAACACTACCCAAATTGCGGTCGCCCTGACGTAGTGCTATTTCCGTAGCTGCTCTGTAAGAATGCCTGTAAACTTCTAACCAGGAATAATATACCCATTGGAATCAATACCAATACCTACCATGCTTCCATCTGTGGTTGGACAAATACGTAACTGCCATGGCACGGAACCGTAACTTTCATCGATGCATACGATCTATCCATCCAATCCACCCACCACATTCCTTGTTTGGCTTTCGTATCGGGACGGGATTCTCCCAAACTTTCTCAGACCGTGTCAGTTAAAATAGTACCTGTCACACACATACCCACGCACCCAGTTACGCCGAATATCTTCCTTTCTCTTCCTTACCTCTCCCACATTAACCTATCGACTACTCCATACTACCTAGCCAAAGTCCTCCCAATCATGTGTAACAGTTACACCTCTCCATACCAGTGAAATGACACCCTTTGTAACCCCCACCACCACTACCACAAGGCGAGCGAGAGGCATCATTAGGCAGCTACATATGTACCAAACAGGCTACAATGTACGGTCAGTCAGTTGGATTCCCAATCGGGCTGGTGTAAGTAGCACGGGATAAATACTACGGAAGAATCTGTGACATGTTCGATGATTATGCGAGTGTGTCAATGAGTTAGAGGGACTAGTGAAGTTAGTTTGGGATATTGATTATTTGCATGTATGTGTGTATGTATGTGTGTATGTATGTACGGGTGGGGCTGTGCTTGGTTGTTGGTAATTGATGGTCGGGGAGTATGATGAGTGGTAGATGATATCGTGTGGTTACTGTAGATGCAGTGTCCTCCTTGCAGGATATTGAGTTTGCAGTCTGCCAATGCCGTGTATGGCTATGAGTTTCGCGATAGGTTATTATGCCGCTTTGGAGGGGGAAAAGATTGGTTGGATTAATGATAAGGTAAGTAGAGAATGTAATAATAGTGCCATGAAATCCATCCATACATCATTTGAAACTATAATATCATCAAGAGAACCATATAATGTACCAGATCGTTTCACTCGTGTGAAGACATAAAGGATAGACAATAAGAAAGGGGGAATGTTTCGGGGAAGGGGGATCAAGGCAGAGGGGTAATAGCAAATATGACTGGCGTCACTCATCGCGGAAATATCATGACGCCAGCTGATTTACCTGCGTGCCATGTTTTAAATTTGGGTCGATCGTGCGAGGGAACGACGGAGGGTCGGGTCGGGTCGGGTCGGTTCGGTTTCGATTCGGGAATCGTCATCGATCGCGTCTCTGACCGCTGACCGGATCGTGTAACGCGAAGTACCTGTTCTTTCACTTACAGCATCTCACCGAGGACGCCCATCGCGAGCGCGCCAAAAACAGCGACGGAACCAGAGAGGGGACCGGTGTACGAGGCGGATCCGGCGGACGAGGTGGACGCGGCAGCGGTCTGAGTGGCGCTGGTGGTGGCGGAGGAAGCTGTGGTGAGGGAAGACGAGGTGGTTAGTCTCATTCGTGTTGCACCCTGTATGTACTCACCCAATCTTGCGGAGCTGGAGGGGGTGGTGCTAGATGATGGTGAAGTAGTCTGGTGGTTGATGCAGGGACGGGAAGTGGTTCTTGTGATAGTGGTGCTGGTGCTTGGGCGGATACATGGTGCTGGTGCTGATGATGTTGATGGTGATGATGAAATAGAATTTTCCTTACTTGTCTCAACCTTGCCAACCTTGGTCACATTGAACTGCTGGGACTGGCTCAGAATGCCGGTGTTCGTGGTGGTGTTGGATTCGGCATTGAGTTGATAGCCGTTACTATGCGCATTGATTAGAGTCGGATCACAGACAGGCGACTGGGTTCTGAGCAAACGTACGCAACCGGGATCCCGGTGACTTTGTCCACGGTGTAAGAGTTGTCAGAGGTCTTGACATTGGCGATCTGCTTGCTGACATTGGGTTGGCTGTTCATGTTGACGAGCACGATGGTGAAGTTCGAAGGGTCGGATCTGATGCGAGGCCAAGCTCAGTTTCATTGATTGCTTTGTAACAGTTGGTAGATGGCTCTTACGCAACGGTCGTCCACTTGATGGTGTAAGACTTGCTAAAGTCCACCTGGTCGCCGGCCATAGGCTGGGTGATTGTAATGGCTATGGCATGCTGGCGTTAATCCAACGACGTTCTAATATCGGATCATGGAGGTTCATACCAGAGGCCGAAGCAGCGAATGCCACAAGGGAGATAAGAATGTTGATGAAACGCATTTTGATCGTCTAAATTGGATAGTTGCGGGTATCACAAGCGAAGGATATGAGGTTCGAAAGTCTTCAATAAGACTAATGACGAGCTAAACGAGCGGTCTCAGGCTACTTGATATATCGAGAAGTTCAATGATCATGAGCAGGGTCGAGGGTGCTTTATAAGTGTAAGGATAAGAGATACACCGCAACAAGCCACCTCATGGCCAGGGTCCATCGTCTACCTGCTTGGGCCGCTTTGTCGCCTCTTACTTTTCCTAGCGCCCCTGTTTCCCCTACAATATTGACCGATAGGAGAGGGGGGAAGGAAGTAGCAGACCCAAAAAGCTAAAAATTGTCTATTTTGGGCACGACTGCTGCCAAGGGCCCGGCTTGCATGCGAGGGGGCCGCAGATGATCTGTCCTGAACCCTCGGTCCTGCGCTCCTCGTCTCCGCCCCAGGAGGCTCCAGGAGCTTTGATCCTGCATAGGACGCGTCTAGGTGGCAGATCTTGATAGTGACTGCAGGGTGGAACCCGATAAGAGTCTCGGCTGATCGAAAGATGATTCGCGCCCAACAAGCACAGGGAGCTCGTGTTGCAGTACGTGCTCGCTTCCAAGGAGAACGAGGGTGATCCTCCTTTCTGAAATATGACGTCTTGTCTCTCCAAGGAGCTCCCCTTGGATGGTGTGCCCCTTTGGTTTGCAATATGTGTGTGGTAGCAACGCAGGGCCACACAAATTGCCGGATAGCTGAGGAAGCTTTCCGATTGCATTCACAGAAGCTTCGATCCGCTACTGCAAGCTACAGCGCAAGGTACATAAGGGTTCACTAGTGCCGATACCCGGCTGGTCTTGACCGGATAACCCGTTAGCCATCCAGTCAATATCGCAGCCAACGCAGAACCAAGATTTAGGAGAAGATCAATGCGGTAAGATTGGCCTTGTTAGCGAAAGAAGCTGTGCCGTTTCCTCGTAAAACAGTGAAACGATTTTTGCGTCCGACCAAGCTCCGTTATTGCACGAGAAGTGATACTAGACAACCAAAGCCAGTGATGAGTATCGGTAAGCATACATTCCTTTGAAGCTGGGAAACACCGCTTACTGTTCTCTTACTGTTGTCTTCAGAAACGGCCTGGAGTTCGCGACCGCGTCCTACACATCACATCCTGTACTAGTGATTAAGGCCATTGGACAAGTCACATCGTGGCGACGCAACAACTCAGCTATTGAATTTTGCTCCATGCAGTAGCTCGGTTGAGACGCGTGTTTGGAGGTACGTGGAAACCCAGGACGACCAGGTAGCTACACGATCAGCATGCATGTGAAGCCTGCTATTATTAGCTGGGCAAAGTCGGTTCGCGAAGCCCGCGCGAGCTTACTTATAAAAGAATATGTACGTCATAAGTCTCAAGGGTCGCGTTTGCTTTTTATAGCTGGTGATCACGATGGTGGTAAAGGCAGGTTGGTGGCACCGACACCTGGTTGGAAACGCTTGAGAAGACGAGATTGACAATAAAACAAACATACCTACCATACCAGGCATGTGATCCATCCCCAACGCAACCGCCAACCTCCACCGACTGCCATCGGAGAGGATGCCGCTTGCATCTCTCACCTTGACATGTCGTTTTCGCTGATAAGAACCTTAATCTCGCGGCCTAATCAGGTATCGGCGCTTTGGACATCACTTATAAAAATCTGATTAACTCGTCTCCTTCCGGGAAGTTTCTGATCGTCTACAGGGAACGTACTCCGTACAGAGCTGTCAGTGAGATATGGACTACGGGGTAGAGTTTCGGTCAATTGAATTGATTAATGACAGGTGCTGTGCTGACATGGACACATATCAAGCCTTAGCTAGCAGGTACCCAGCTACAACATCGATCTATTCAGCAGCCATATCTATATTGAGCCGTATCGGATTGTCAGTGGCATTTTGACCAGTATATCATCTCCGGGGGCGTTTGTGATAGATATATTGTGCCCCCAGATCAACTCTGGTAGTTTCGAAATCCTCACCAAGCATAGGGATAGGTTCCGTTCGGCAACCTGCGTGATGTCTCTGGGGTTTCGGAGTCGATTCCTCCTGTCCACAAAAGGGAAACAGCGCGATTTCTACAGATATCTAGTGCATCTAATATCACTAGTTCCGTCACTCGTTGGCCTTATTTACTCTACGGCTTCCTTCTATTCTCCGTCCAGGAATAGGACCTGGGGCAGTCGCCCACCAAAACATCGGCTCATGCGAGCTGCAGCCGGATGTTGACCGTTGCCAAAACTCACTGCCAATCCTGGAAGCCTGGAAGAGCCGCATGGTTGTCTCCACCCTACCAAGATTTTGACCCATCAGATACCCCAGACTCCTAAAGGATCTGGACCGCCCGAGTTGATGCGTCTTTGCTGCAGAGTTTTGACTCTCTTGACGAGGGTGCCAACGCTTATTGGTCCAATCAAGGTACACAAAGAGATGGCCCAAATAACGACGAGGTAGGCCTCGGAAGAACCACCAGCCGGGCTCTCACCAAAGATCCCCTTTGATTCCGCGAGAGATGCAACGAGATAGCCTACCTCGCCTCGAGCTACCATTGCAAGTCCGAGGATCGACGGGGGATAGAGGGATTTAGGCTTGGGAGGCGAGGAAACGGACGGCGCAGGCTGCCCTGGCTGACCTGCATGTCCTTTCGCAGGTGTATTGGAACCTGCTCCATCATGGCCTTCATGCCCGCCGTTCGAGTCTGGGCCAGATTGTTGTTCTGACTCGTTCCCACGCGCGACAGGCTGTTCTTGAGAGCGGTTATCCGCCTGGCCGTCACGATTGCCCTGATCCTTACTACCCTTTCTTCCATACTCTGCTTTGGGCATATGAGTGCAGAACAACGCCACATAATGACAGGGGGTCGATAAAGCGCGGATCACGTTCGATACTCGTCCGAAGGAGAGTCTAACCAACCATATCCCTGTGACCAACTTTCCAATGGACATGAGAACAGCATAGACTATCCCTTTCCATACCACGATCCCATTGAACATTTCAGTGATGGGGATTGCACATCCAATCGACGCCTGAGTTGCATTAGCATGCCATTCATACGATGAAGAGGTAACTGACAAAGAAGAGAGGCGTCAAAACTCGACTGACAGGTGGGGCGTAGTATTTCTCATACGCCAATTTCCCAGTTGGGGTCTTTTCGTGGGGTATGCTTGGAGCTGCAGGATGCGTGGATCTGCCTTGCATGTCCTGAGCAATGTTTCCACAGCTTGATTCAGCAAAGTCATCAGTATTGCTAGTGACATGGCACTCTCTTTGCAAGTTCCCTTCAAAAAAATCATCAATCCACGAAGTCATGACGCCAGCGAGATACGCAGCGAACAAACTGGATGTTCCTGCGTAAGTGGCCCCGGCTATCAACCCGATCAAGAGGCATGTGTAAACCAGAAAAGCAAACTGGAGCGTCTTCATGACACCCGGTATCATGTCTCTCTTCGCGAAGATCATGCGCAAGATTGGTCCGATGCACAATCTGCATCCCAGCACCACACCTACACCGAATCCAAGGGAAACGATTATGGGTCTAATGACGGTCACTGGACTGAACGAGTTGCTACTTCCGCCGAGGTTTGTAATGATCTGGACCATAACCAGACCCACGACGTCATCTAGCATGGCCGCACTAGTAGTGATTGTACCAAGCCGTGTCTTGATGAGCCTAGTAGTTGAGAGGATGGTGAAAGTGGTGCCCAGACTGGTTGCGCTAAGGGCCGCTCCGGCAGAGAAAGCCTGGAGCGGTGTCGCAGAAACCAGCTTCATGAGGATGAATGATAAAGCCATTGGAGTTCCGATGCCGGTAAGAGCCACGGCAATTGACAAGAAAAGGTTTGCTCTTACGGATGGAAGTGATGTCGACAGACCACCCTCGTATACGAGCATGATCAGACCCAGGTATCCCAGCTGCTGGATCGCTGTTTCTGTATCGCGGTCGAGCCATTTCCCCCCGGGGGTTCCCCAGAGAATGCCGATGAACAGCTGACCTATCAGTCCACAGTATAGGAGCTTGTCCAGGCAGGCATTGACCATGTTCAGAGCTAGAAGAAATCCCGCCAGATTGAGGACTGTGGAAATAGACGGTTCATCGTAAGGCAGAGCTGTCTCACTGACAGCCATACTGGGCTTATCCTTCGAGGTCAAATATGGAGGCAGTACGGACGCAAGAATGCGGCTATATCGGGAAGAGTAGTGGGTTTTGGTGGTTTGTTAGCAGTATCCTGAACACAACAGACTCCATCGGAGATAACGCTAATCCCTATTCAAAGGTCTAGAAAGGACCAGATAGAAAGAAGGATCTTAGACCAGCCGTCGAGTGATAGCAATATTGAGATAGACCTTTGAGATGGACGATGAGGAGAAAAGTCGAGAAAATCGCTGCCAAGTGCTTGTGCCGATGGCGGCTATCGTCCGCCGTAGCCCGGCATCAGGAATCTCCGACAACTTGCTGCATCGTGGCAATGAACTTGGAATACGCAAGACATCCTGGTTCTGGGCTCTGAGATGAGTGGTCGAGTTATATTGTTCATACCGACGGCGTTCTCGCGCTATAAGCAATATGAGCAGCCAGCAGAATGCAGCATACAATTTTCTGCAGACTCTCTCGCATATGCTGATGAGATTCTTCGGCTTCTCTGCTTGCGATAGAGACGACTTGATTAGCCTCGGTGGCTAGGCCTAGAACAATTGGGGGAACAGCCAAGGGAGTCAATTATCTCTACCAATTATACCAGTACCCAGCGTCTACTCAATTTCGCGTGGCGACAACCACGCGAGCGACATAGCCTCTCTGGGGTTTGAGCCTCTGGGTAGAGAGCTACAATTGAGTTATAAGCATATGACGTACCTGCGTTGGCCAATTGTTACACAAGCTGGGTCTGCATAGCCCCTCTATCAGTCGCTAAGAGTTCTCTGCTCGAAGCCTCCGCTTGATGTGCAATGGGAAGTGGGGGTCTGTCTAAGGAACGGGACAAGACGGACCCTGGATCCGATCATCTGAGACGTACTGGGATGCCGCTGGTCAAGAATCTAGGGATGGTGGACCGCCACGAGGGTGCGATGCTCTGCTACAGCTATCTACTGGTCCCGCTCCCCCTCGCAGTTATCGGAATGTTCAATGTGGGCCTGGATTCTGGCGCTAATATGGGTGGACATATGAACGTTGCCAGACCATAACTACTAATTACAGAAACTTCTCTCTGCCAACCCTAAGGACAGGAACATTGTGCTGATACTAGAGGGACAGCTGCCGTTTGTGATCCCCTTGACTTCATATGCTGTCTCGCTCACTTCGAAAGCGGCATCTCAAGTCTCTCTCCGACACCGTGGTACGGGCCCATAGTCGGTGCATTCCTTGGATCGCCATACTGTCTGTGGAATGAAATTGCGCTAAATCACGGAACCCTCAGGATTCCTCACCCTTGCAAGCATTATCCTGAAGAAGCCAAAAGAAACAATGAAGGGGATGTCAACAAACCCAATGTCATGCCGTCAATTGGTTCTCCGCAGAGTGTCTGACAGAAACAGTAACGGAGATGGCTTCTCCAAAGCCCAAACAAATGCAATTCCTGTGGTTGAGCTATGTGTGCTGGCGCAACTCGAGACCGTCGATTCGCCATGCCTTGGAGACACTTTGGCTGTCATAATGCTGGTTTCTCAATATATAAAGCATTTCCTTTCGTCTCCCTTCTTGAGGTTATCCGGCCCTCTCGCGCATCCCAGTCGACCACCAACTGCTTTTCATTCTTTGTCCCCCTTTCGTACTGGTTTAGTCTATCCTTGAAATCCAGACCAGTTTTTGTCTTGAGCCATCATGAAGGCTCAAACAGCCACGCTCATTTTATCTTTCTGCAGCTCTATTCTCGCGGTTCCTATCCACAACCCAAATGCCAAACGTGATCCTTCTCCGAGTAGCCAGCCCCAATGGCCTTCCGATCCTTTTGCAAGCGGATTCCCCTTTACGCCCGACTGGCCCTTTCGCGGGCCCATGGAGGGGCAAAGCCAGGCTAGTGGCGGCATAGCTACGCCTTCTAGCACGCCCTCTAGCCTTCCTTCTGGGGCTCTCCATGGAATCAACCGACCCACGGGCACTGCCGTTCCGAACTTCTCTTCCGACTATCAGCAGTCGCCCGCACCTCCTCACAACACGGCTCCTTCCAGCCCTACTGGGACCTCGGTGGGTACCCCGGGCGGCTATACTGGTGCTGGACAACCTCAGGGACAATCCCAAAGCCAGTACTCCCAAGGCTATCCCACGAATGGTCAGTATCCGGGGGGTTCATCCAGTGGTGCTCCTAGCGGTCAATCCTCCCAGGGCTACCCGTCAAATGGCCAATACTCTGGTGGTTCGTCCATTGGTGCTCCTAGCGGTCAATCCTCCCAGGGCTATCCGTCAAACGGTCAGTATCCCGGGGGTTCATCCAGTGGCGCTCCTAGCAGCCAGTCCTCCCAGGGCTACCCGTCAAATGGTCAGTATCCCGGGGGTTCATCTAGTGGCGCTCCTTCTAGCGGCCAGTCTTCTCAGGGCTATCCAAATGGCCAATACTCTGGTGGTTCGTCCACTGGTGCTCCTAGCGGCCAGTCCTCCCAGGGCTACCCTTCCCATGGCCAGCGCCCAAGTAGTTCGTCTACTAGTGGTGCTTCTAGTGGTAGCCAACACTCCGCAGCCTCATCGCCAAGCAACCAAGCCCCGACAAGCGTCGACTCTGCAGGCGCTTACGAAGACGGATATTATATTGGATACACGACTACGAGCCACGCATCTGGTTATCGGCCGACTAGCACCGCTGCGAGCCAGTACTCAAGTAGCCAGTCTACTGCGGCCCCCACTAGCCAGCACACTGGGTCACCTTCTGGGGGATACTCTTCAACCGGTCAGTCAACTGGGGCTCCCACCAGCCAGCACACTGGATCTCCTTCCGAGGGCTACTCTCCAAGCGGTCAGTCAACTGGGGCTCCCACCGGCCAGCACACTGGGTCATCTTCTGGAGGACACTCTTCAAGCGGTCAGTCAACTGGGGCTCCTACCAGCCAGCACACTGGATCTCCTTCGGGAGGTCAACAATCTGAGGGCTACCCCCCAAGCGGCCAGTACTCAGGAGGTCAGACTACTGGGGCTTCTACCGGCCAGTACCCAAGCAGCCAACACACCGGAGCCCCTTCGGGAGGTCAACAATCCGAGGGTCACCCCTCAAGTGGTCAGTATTCAGGTGGTCAATCTACTGGATCTTCTTCTGGGGGCCAGCATCCTCAAGGCTCCACTTCAGGCGCTCAGTATCCGGGTGGTCAGTCTACCGGAACTTCTTCTGAAACCGGACATAGCACTGGTGATCAGTATACTGAACCTGGATCAAACACCGGATACCCTGGTGGACAGGGAGCTGGAACCTCAAGTAACGGATACCCGAGCACTGGGCACTCTTCGGGCACCTACCCTAATACTGGATATCCCGAGAGTTCTTCTGGCGGGACCAGTTATCCTTCCTCTGGACACACTACGGGAAGCTATCCTGGTACTGGGTCTGCTCAGGGTGCCTCCACTGGGTCGAACTACCCCTCCGGTCAGTCCCATGGCGAATACCCTACTTCTGGACAATCATCTGGACTTTCGAGCAATGGATACCCCGTCGGACAGTCGACTGGTTTGTCAAGCAACGGATACCCCATTGCTGGGCACTCCTCGGGTACTTATCCTAGCACTGGATACTCCAAGGGATCTTCCAGCGGATCCAGCTATCCTTCCTCCGGACACACCACGGGCAACTATCCTTCTTCTGGGTATTCAACGGGTACTTATCCTAGTTCTGGGTCTTCTCAGAACCCTTCGAGCGGATCTAATTACCCTGTTTCTGAGCACTCTACGGGTTCCTACCCTGAGTCGGGATTCTCAGGACATTCAAGTGGATCCAGCTTTCCTTCATCGGGGCACTCCTCAGGCAGCTACCCTGGTTCTGGACAATCCACTGGACCGTGGGGCAACGGATACTCCAACTCGCAATCTCAGGGAGGATCCCATGAATCTTCGCAGGGTCAACATGGCTTTTAAGGTTTTGTGAAGGAATATATGAGAAAATATCTACAGGACACCAGCAAGTTGGCTTAAATGTTAGCAGCGTATTTGATATATCTAATGATAATATGTTACGTTCTTTGTTGTTATTTACGGAGTATCTAACGGTGTTATAATACTCTATCATGCATTCATAGGACAGACGTCTCCCAATGATGAGTAAATACCTATTGATCTACGACAACAGAACGCCAGGCATCCTACGGAGAATGTGAGAGATTATATCATCTCATAGTCCAGAACCAAGTGCATGAATTGCAATGATCGTTCTTATTAAGGGGTGAAACGTAGACTTGACCTATCCAAGAATACAACACAACATCGTTGGCTTCAGAGCGCTAGAATTGAAACATCAGCAAGTCAATCTCCATGACCCGCCGTTATTCCTTAGGAAGTATATATAGCCTATAACTTTGTTCGATGTATCGTCACAAACGGAATATTTCCCTACCCGACACTATATATATCACTCCACCTCCCGCCCACGGCACCATCTGCATCGCGGGAAGTGGCATGGCAATCATTTATATATAAATAGGAACGGAAGCACTAGAGTACGCCACTATTCTACTACTCATTGCCATTAATCAAGTAATATCTCCACAATGAATGAACGGGGTCATTTTCCACCCCGCCCCTTTTAGTGATAACAACAACATATAATCCCACCAGAAGCAGACCAATTTCCAAATCCCCAACCAGGTACAGAGATAATCCCGTCCATATCCTAGATACGTAAGCTAGGTAGGTAGGAGCTAGTATTTGCTTCGTAGATCATACGTAGATATGGAGATAGCTACGGAGTACCTACCACCCCAATCTATTAAACATCAACCCACTTCACATGAGGCATTTAACCCATCCAATGCCCACCCACACTCCATCCCATCAAGCCCCTTTATGCATGTTACATCCCGCTGACACTAACAAACCCCCGGACACCCTAGCAAGCACCCCATCCCTGAAAGTTCATGCAAGGGGGGATTAGACAAGCTTTGCCTATCCAAGGCTTGTTGGGACTTGGCTTTTGGGGAGTTTGGTTCGTCATTGTTGGAGTCCTTATTCAACCGTTTTTCTTGGTTCTAGGTGATATCTGCTATATATACATGAATACTATATATATGATATACATAGTCGAGAATTATAAGGCTGGTGGGGTGAAGGGTTTCTATTTTTATTTCATCAAGGTGTAATCGTCTAGTCTGTATCTTCAGTTTTGTATGTATTTATCGAGCTATGTATGTATTATATTCACGGATGAGAAAAATATCGTACATAACCCATCAGTGATATTTCTTGAGGAGATGATAGGAAGGTCCTCCGCAGTGTGTACTGTCACCAATTTACTCCAGCGCACCTACTGGGTACTGGTACCTGATTTAGTAACTACTTGGGTGGGGGCAAAGCTACTAGGATCAAGGCATGCATGCAGCAGGGATGGGGGGAATGATCAATGAATGAAATGACGGATCAGATGACGAGTGACAGACCCAGGATGGATGGAACCCCTGCAAGTCACTACACCGCCGGACTTTGACTATCCGGCTCACCGCTACTACTATATAGGGAATAAAAACGTTCCCTGTTGGCTACGATGTATTTACAGAGTACGGACCGGTCAGAATTGGGTTTCGGGGTTGGTTGGGTATCGATCTAGCTGCTTACTACTCCGTAATTGACTAGGTGACTGGTAAGGGCAGTTGACGACAGGGCACAGCACAAGAATCCATCGCATTCTGTGCAGTTGACGTAACCCCGATTAACTCTTCCAGCCTCCCCCTGTCTTACCCTAGGATCAAGGATGATCCACTGCAGATCGGAAGATTCAGGTCTCCACAATGATTGTCATGACTCAGAACTCATCAGAAGGACCCGCGGTCTATAGAGAAACGCTGCAGCAACTGGCTCTATATACGCGAGAAAACAGCATCGCTGGTGAGCTCAACGCAAATCACATACAGCGGCAAAATGTACAAAGGTGCAGGCAATCCCGGCCAAGGCCCAAATCGAACATGTAATCTTTATAATTGGATGCTATAGTTTAGTGTCTCTCGCGGACTGCTAAATAGAACAAAGAGAAATCAGGCATTTATCATCATCTCTCATCAAGGTCATGAAGACGTGCTTGTCACTCAGACGGTGTGGAGGTGGTGGTAAGGTGCGCGAACAGACCGCAATGCTATATAATAAGCCGCGTCCCATCAAGGCCCTATTGCACCCATGGCGGCACATAGAAATTGGCCTCGTTGTTATCGCCCATGGACGCGGCGTTGGGGTCGTATAACCCCACGGCCCAAACGGCATCCGTCGGAGGTGTCGTCATCGCCATGCTGCCCGGAGGCGTGCTCATTGGCTTGAACGCCTCTGCAGTCGACATGCCAAAGGCGTCCTCAGCTGGAAGGGGCTTGGCGTCCAAGCCCATATTAGCCTGGAGTTGATGCTCCAGCGCGGCCGTTGACTCATTGGCGGACTTGAGGAAGTCATCGATGTCGATCGACTCCAGGTTGTTCGACGCCAGGAGCTGCGCCTGAGGAAGTCCGATAAATGAGGATGCCGAGCTGATGCGGTAATGGTCGATATCGGAGCCCTCGCTGACGCTGTTGAGGTCGTGCAGGTCGCTGCCAGTGCGCCCCAATCCAGGCATGGGCGCGAACTCATCCGCTTCAGAGATATCCCCGGAAGAAGAGGGCGCCGGGAACCCGGGGCCCATGGAGTTGTAATCGAAGCTTGCGTAGGAGGGCGCTTGAGTGCTCGTCGCAGCCGGAACTTCCGAGGAGTACAGAGGAAAGCTCGACCAATCGACTGGAGGAGCGCTGAATGCGGTCGATCCCAGGGACATGTCGCCCTCTGGTGATGTAAAGAAGGGCTCCTTGTATGGATCTTGGAATGCCACGCAATTGACAGGCGATGTTGCGGTAGTAGGGAAGGATGAGTATGACGACACATCGAAAGGTAACCCAGAGGTCACAAGCTGGTCAAGAGGCGTCTTCATAGGCATTGAGACCGGTTCGGGAACGCCAAGGTCGCCGGGGTTCTCCGTTGTCTGAACTTGAGGGAAAAAGGACGAGATGTCGAGTGGGGGAACGGTTGTCGGGACGTTGTCCGGCGAAACGACGGGAGCACTCTCTGGCGAACCATGTTCGGACTTGACGCGGCGATGGAGTCCGTGAGGGTGCGACGGTTCTGCAGGCTGGCCAACGAGACCTTCATTGAGCATGGTCGGTTGGGCCAAGGGCAGGTGGTCCACCGAGCGGCGGGCCACGTCGGACGTCGCATGAATGGTGTGCGACCGGGGTATCGTATAGGGCAGGCCGCACTTGTGAGCCATGTCGTTGTGTTTATGAGCCGGCTTGTGGTGACCATCCCGGAAAATAGTCAGGGTACTCTCCGATTTGGTCGACGTCAGCTGCGGCTTCTTGGGCTGATCCAACAGAACCGCAGCTGGGGGTTGAGGGAAGCCGGTCTCCGGGACGGTATCCAGGTGGGGTTCCTTCTTCAGCGCACAGGTGCAGCGCTGTCCATGAGAGCAGCCACATCTTGGACGGGAGTCCTCTGTAAAATCCAGATCAGAAACAATGAACCAGTGTACCATGCCCATCATGCTCACGCTTGAGATCCCGCTTTTCAGCAGCGTGGGGATCTGAGTCATTCTTGTGGCAATTCTTCTTCTTGTCACCACACTCGCACTTAGTGTGGGTTGTCCGTGACTTGCGTAGGCCGCGACAGTGAGCGCATTGAGAGACCGGACGGCCTTTTTTGTTGATGTGGGTCAAGGGGCGGTCTGCAGCCAGCCACGTTAGCGATTGCGACAATTTATGATAGCTCCATTCCAGGAGGATCGCCACTTACCACTGTGGTGACAGCTGCTGACACGGTGACCCCGGACGCAAGCTTCACAAGCCCACTTCTCGCCATCGATAAGCATCGCCGCGGTTACTGGGAAAGGAACATGCGACGATTCGCGACGATAGAGGTATCAAATATATGGGAAGGGGATCGAGTGAGGGGCAGAGCAGTCTCAGGTCTCTGCGCCGAATTGGTGTCTTTTTTTTGAGTTATTGATATCAGCCGAACAGGAAGACCTGTCGGGAAGAAGGAAAAAAGCCGTCAAGGCGAGTATTCGAGGTCGAGGGGTGTGGTCCGTCGAACCGATCGGACCAGCAGAAACCGAAGGCAAACTCCAACAAAGCAAGGGTATCACCAGCGAAGAACCCAATGCACCAAACGAAGTCACAGAAACGCCGTTCCACCTGTATAAGGGTCGAATCGCAACTGAGGTCGAGGGATTGGCCCGAGAGGGGGGCAAATAAAGAGGCGGGCAGAGCGAGGTTCACACAATGCAGCACCCAGGTACCAGGGGCGGGCGGGCAGACGATCCGGAACAAGAAAAGCCCAACAGGAACATACAAAAACCCAAAGAAATTAGGAGAGGGAGGGGGGGCCAAAGCCTACGCACCGTTTGGCGCCGGCCGTGAGACAGGACACCAAATACCGGCTGTGGCGGCCAAGATAAAGAGAAAAAGCGATCGATCTCGGGGCAGAGTTGCAGGAGTAACTCTGTGAAAAAGAAGGGGAAAGGAAGAAAGAAAAAGGGAAGAGGAGGAAAGGCGGGAGGGGAGCGGGAAGAAGTAGTCGTTTGGTAGTCAGACACTCGAGAGTCTGTCTGTCCGTCTGTCCGTCTTGTCGTTTGGGTTTCGGCGAGGGTCGAGGGGGGGCGCGGCGAGTGGAACAACTCGGCGGCCGCAAGGGAGTGGCGCGTCTGGTCGCTCTGCCTGACCCTATCCTCGGTATTACCGTTTCGTTTCCTTCCTCCACGTTCTGCTGCTGCTGCTTCGGTGTTGATCGGACCCTGCCACGAATAGCATCCCCCCCCCTCTCCAGTAGTCATCCCGGACATTATTTGGTCCTTTAATCATGTATACTTGGATGATCGCTAAGTGTTGCCTCTCGCAGTCGATCTATCTATCGATCGGGATCCTTCCTCTGGCTTCCACGTACGAGGTACCATGTACCAACGACAAAAAGTCCATCCCGACGCAACCACCCACACAACACCAACCGCTGCTCCACACAGCCCACGGGCCATTCCATGGATACTTGGCCCTTGGGCAATCAATTGTTTAACGAGCCTCGTGCCGGAGGGCAAAGCTGTCACACACGCATCCATTCTTACGCACATTTACTCTCCAGGTATGCGAGCCTAGATGTCAGCCTTGTGGCTACCTATACTTCACCGTGAAACCTTTACGAATCGGTTGCCTTGTCCCTGGATCTTCCGCTGGCCATCTAAAACAGCAAGCCATCCACCATCACCTGGTATTCGCGTTGTACACATCAAGTGCCATGCCGCTCCATGTCAGCAGGAAAATTTTCTGTCCAGAGCAAGGTACCTGAAGCATGCAGCCAGGGTGCTGATGCTCGGTGCGCACCGCCGCTACCACCTATCTAGACTGGTCCAGAGACCAGCCCGTAACATACGGTACCCAAACCAAGCATTTCGGGTGAGATTGAGATCTTGAATGCGACCCAGGTACTTCATGTATGTATGTATCCACGCAAGGGATCTCCGACGTAGCAGCCTTCGTGGGCATTTCTTCCGGACTTGTCTCCGTCCCCTCGTCATCCCTCCTGGTCGGTCTTATCTGGCCGTGATTGTGAAGGTCGTGAGTCGGTTAGCCGCGCTTCACGCCAGGCCAGCCCACCGAAATTAGCCCGGCTGCAAGAGGTTAGATTGCTGAAAGGAACGGTCCTTAGGTCTTAGGTTAGGGTTCAGAATCCAAGGCGCTGAGGGGCCTAAAAAGCTGCGTTTCCCGTTAGTGTGGTCTGGAGGCTTCATGGAGACGAACCAAACTCTGTCGGGGGCCCGATGGATCCTGTTACGAAAACTCTGGGGCAGGACAACCGGGCCGGTGACTAGTAGATAGTTGGACCAGTGACCACATAATTTTGTCCTGGGTTGGCCTGAGATTCCCCGAGACCGGCCTGGAAGTGGCTGGCTTCTACTCCCTGCTGAAGCAGAGTCATGGCCAGCATTCAGTATCAAAGTGATGCTGAGGCATGGTTATTTCGGGAAAACTTTTAGCGTCAGCAGGCATTGTACGATCCGCGACGTGTTCCGAACCAATAACTGCCGATGCTAATGCCTGTTGCCTTGGGAAGAAGTGATTGAATGGGCCGGCGGGTAGCCATCCAGTGGGAGTCGGCCATTATCTACGGAGAGTACTAGTAGGTATCACCTGGGCGGTCACCCTTTTGCCAGTCCGTGTTGCCACATACACGCTCTCCCAGCAATGACTTCTAGAAAACCAAAGTCGAGTCTTCCATGCAGCTCATTCTTTTCGCACCAGCCACTCATGCGGTTCTGGCTGGGCATGAGGGCTTGCGAATGGACAGGCACTGCCATCCGACCATGGTTGACCCGGTGGGATGAACCAAGACCGGCCTGGAGTCTGTGCCCATAGGCGGTTCATCCTTTCATGCATGTGCCCTGGAACCTGTGCCTGTCCTCTGCCGAACATTCTGTACTCCGTACTCCGGGCAATTGTGCACATTGGGGGTTTATTGACATATTGCTTATGAAGACTAGGGGTAATAATGTCGGTGACCCCGTCCGCTGCAGTGTTACGCCCTCGACGAGCACAGTAAGTAGTCACCTCCTTTTGAGGCCCGCGAGGTACAAGTGGGATGCCGGCTCGCTGTCCCGCCGTACTGGTGGGTATTGACGACGTACCGTATGGTATCGGTGTGGAAGATCCTGACAGTTTGGAACGACACTTCCATCTTTCCATATGATCAACGTGGAATTGCCCACCATTGGGGATCGGGGCCTGCTTTCTTTTGCGCCCCCGAGGAAGCCTATCAGGGCGCCAGGAAAAAGATACCAATTCCGCTAGCGACCCGGGTTTACATCACTGATCAGTTGTCCCCTTAGGGCCTCAGATCGCATCGCCAAAATCACGGGTTGTTGGTGTCTGCGGGATGGCGTCACTGCTTCTCGTTCGGGGCAATTGCAGCGGTTTCGATGGCCGGTCATGCGGCGGGGCCTGATCTACACAGCGCTGGGTGGCTGTTCTGTCCACCAATGATGCCCTCAACCTGGCCATAGTCGGGACCCCTCGGGGCATGGAGAGCGCGCCCTGGTACTGGTGTCGTATGGTCTGGGTGTGCTCCTCGTCAGCCCGCGAACGGACGGGAATGGTCCTCGGCTGCAGTAAAGCGGTACCTGGAACTGCCCTACAGAAGTCCGTACCTCTGCCAGGAGCCAGGGCTGAATCCCTTCCCAGGTATTGCAGCAGAATGGGTCGCTAGCTGAGGCTACTTCAGCAGGACCATCTAGTCGTGTCCCAGGATAGAAGCCATGCTAGCCAACGATGCGAATCGCTGAAACACCAACACCCTGGCAACGCGGGTGATAGGGCAAGAAACGGTTTAGTGTTAAGTTACGGAGTACCTGGAGTATGAAGTCTGAACGCTGAGGGCTCAGCAGGAGTCCGTCCATATTAAGACGGAACGTATTGTGACTCTGCGCCTCCACCGTCGGAGTAGTCCGTTACGGTTCTTGTTACTGATTATTACACAGCGGGAGCCTAACTCGCAACTAGCAATTAGCATGTTCTTTAGTGCCAGGCTGACCTGCCTTGTCTGGTGGATCATCAACCCGGTTCACTCCATCGATTCCCCAGACAGTTCCACTCCCCAACGATCCAATCCTCAGCCGATCGCCCTGATTCAATAATGCCCCCTCCCCCTCGATCCGGGAACAAAAGCAAGCAAACTATTAATGCCAGAACCATTGAATCGATTGTTCGATATGGCAGATCACCCATCGGCGAATTTGCGCCCTGACACTTTCAATGCATGGCTTAACTTTAGGTAGGCAAGCTGGTAGCTTAGTACTAGCTTAGACACGACGCGGTGGGCCTGTTTCAGCCTACTGCGCACCGGTCAGCCCCAGCCAACGGACCGTGCCCGCGATGTGGAGGGGAACTGAAGCTATTGCCAGTGGTGCTTGGTTGTGATGGAAACGGATTCGTGGAAACGGCTTGGTCCCCGATAAGAAATTATTGCTGAAGAGTCTGGGTCACTATCTCGATTCTCGAATTCTAGATACTATCTAAGTATCGGCAAATGGCTTTGTCCTATCCCGTATTGGGGATCCGGGGCCGATTAGGCACATTTTAGCGACTCTCAACCCTGGGTGTCTCGAGGTACCAGTGATGCAGGGGGCGGTTGTTGGTCGATCGGTAGTACGACCACCACGGCACCAGGAACAATGGGTTTGTATGTGGCTTTCAACACTTACCGACTACCGAGGTGCTAACCAATCCTCTCTTTGAAGGATAAATGTGAAGGGATGAGTCTACGGGGGTATGTCCCAGCTATTGAAGATTTCACTATTGTCATTCTTACGACTGACTTGTTGTATGAGGCCGCTGAAATGCGACGTTACTTGGTTTTATCGGGACGTCTACAAAACCCCCAGTGCAACGAACCTTGCCATCTAGAATCAGGCGCAGTCAGGTCACCGTCGCAAGGCACCACACTGCCGTAAGGGGTACTCGTGGCTGCGCGAAAAAAATCTTCCTTCGTTGGGGGCCACGATCTATCGGTGAACTAGGCTATGATACCACGTTCATATGCTGGGAGCTTCGGACATGACGCCCCCCTTAAACCGGGGACGAAACTGAGAATTCCCCACTGCAGTGCAAGTTGCTTTTTCATCACCGGGTCAAAGGAATCGCCGACGTGGCAGAGCTGAGTCTACACATTCGCTCAAAATCAAGGGTACCTCGAAGGGGCTGTCGAAAGAACGATTCAGCCAACCATTGGAGCTTGACCTGGGATGCTGTACGGAGTACCCCGTAGGGCCAGACGCATCGCAATTAAAATGCCAGATGATGTTGGTTCGACACTCATTAAACGACGTGGAGATGCGGAACCAATTCAGGAGGGCAAGTGCGCTTTTGCTGGCCACGTCGTCGATGCAAGAAAGCCGAGCCTATTACATCGACGCGTTGAGACTCCTCGCTCCGAGTGTTATGACAGACCCGAAATAAGTTTGCGACGCTCGCATTGCTTCTCAGAACTTCGACTATGACATGAGAAAATGCACACCAAAACGTAGAAGACCGTGTCGGATATTTAGAGCACGGCACCAGAGAAAATGTGCTGCCAGTCAGCTTCTTGGGAGGACAGACGTCATACATACACATACAGTCTCACGTGAGAAATCATCACACGAGGCCGTACATGAGAATTGAAAGCAGAGAAAATTGAATAGAGATGCTAGATGAGTGAGAATGAGTGCTGCATGAGTAATTCCCCGTTATGGGTGATTGTAATCATTTGCGAGGACCATCTGCCCCGAGCGACGGTAGGTGGTGAATGGTCACCCACGAGCCCCTGGCAATTGCCTCGTATATCAGGTCAACGAGGGGAGAATCGGAGGACAGGCCCGGGTTCCTGAGGCCCAAAACCCAGGCGAAATCGATTCAGACAGGCTCTCGAATCGGCTGGATCGACTGCGCCGGACAGACTGGGGGCGAGCGAAGAGGGTTGGTCGAGTTCTGGGCCGGTGGGAAATAGTATTAATCCGTCGCTGGACGCAGAAACAAAAGGCCGGCCCTCCGCGTCGGCGCGATCATCCCAGTATGAAACTATATCCTCGTCCCCGAATCGACATCAGATTCGGTGCGAAGGACTGTCTGCCATTCGGTCGCGAGATCATGTTTGCTGAGTCCTGCTCGTCGCCGTCGGCCTTCGGCGCTAACCCTTTCGAAATTCTCCCCGCCCAGGTAATTTTAGCCTGTAAAACCTTGCCTGCTGTTCGCGCGTCTTCCGTCCTTCAACTCTCTCCCTCCTCCATCATCCGGAGCATCGCTCCACCATCCACCCCCGGTCTTCTCTGGCGCTTCCATCCTCTCCTGCCACGATGAACTCCCGCGAGCACGCCGATATGCCTCCGGCTCCTTCCTACCCATCCCCCAACGCGGCGCAGATGGGCCAGGGCGCCATGCAGTACTACAACCGCCAGCTGACCGCCGACGAACTCCTGTCCGCCGAACTTTCGCGCGAAACCTCTGGCCCCGGCCTCGCCGACGGCTCCAGCAATGGCGTCCACCATGGTCAGTCGATGGTTTTGGGCTCGTCCAATCCTGGTGGTGCTGATATGGGCCGTCCGTCATCTCCCGACCAGCACCAACAACAACACATGCTCCAATTCACCCCCAGCCAGCAAGTGGGTGTCGACCCCAATCACGACCTGAGCTACGGAGACCAGAGCGCGAGACGGAAGAGATCCAAGATCTCCCGCGCGTGCGATGAATGCAGGCGCAAAAAGGTACCCACGACACGCTTTTTCTTCACCACCCGGACGCGACGCGGCTCAGTGGTCTAACCTCTTCCTCCGTAGGTTCGTTGCGATGCGAGCTCCGAATCCGGTGTCGAGACTTGTTCGAACTGTCGCCGGCTTGGTGTCGTATGCCAGTTCAGTCGTGTGCCCATGAAGCGTGGTCCCAGCAAAGGGTAAGAATCATGATGCGCGTTGGGCTTCACAGGACAGATGGACGTGATGTACTAACACCAATCAAAGTTACATCAAAGAACTCGCCGAACGACTACATACCCTCGAAAGCCAGATGCAGCCTGCCATGGTCCATCCTGATATGCCATACCAGACGATGAACGAGGTCTCTTCTCCGAGGGCCTATCAGGACTTTTCGCCACCAATGGACGCTGGCCCAATTGGTCGCAAGAGGACATACTCAGTATTCGAAGGGCTCCCCAGCTCATCGTTTGCGCAGCCGCCCTTCAACCCTCGCTCTCAGAATGCGTTTGGTTCGTGCCCAATTTCGCGTCAACATACGGGTTCACTTGACTAACTGTACTAGAAGCTGCAGAGAGCTCCACGGACCCTTGCAATCCCTCGGTTGTGAACCATACTGCGCCCAAGCCTGGGAATTTGTTCTGGTCAACGGGCAATGAGACCGAGTTGCCGCCTGGCCTCGAGATACCCGAAGTGCCTAAACAGGCCTTGGATGAAGACATGACGCCCTTGGACGTGGATGAGAGCGCTCTCAATGCGTAAGTTACATAGCTGAATGTGGCATTGTCTCCGTTGGTCAGCGCCCTAACTCCCAGCAGTTACTATCAAAAGATTCACCCGGTACTTCCTATCCTGCCCCACTCCAAAGAACGTCTCCTCGAGCTTCTACACCAATGCAGTCGCGAGGTGCAGGAGATATTCTCGTACAGTCTCTTCACGGTGACACGTACCAATATGGATCGTGTGACGGGCCTCTTTGAAAGGGTAACCTCGTTCGATAACGCGCAGGATCTTCTCCTGTACTACACCCGACAACCGGCTCTAGTGCGCCCAGCAGGCGTGAACTTGATCTGGCTTCAGACCTTGCTTCTCATGATCCTTGACTGTGATTCACGAGGACCAGACAACTTTGTGATGAAAGATGGCGTGCCAAAGCACAGTCTCATCCACTCTGCTACCAAGCTTGGCTCCGACATGGCGAAGGCGCTCGGTCAATTGAAGACCAAGCGATCGTCAGATCCAGATGTTGATTCCGACGCAAACCTTGTGAGACGCAGTTGGGTATCTCTAGCCATTCTGAGCCGCTGGTATTCAATTAGTGTGGCTGATCCTAGTGTTCTGGGCACCTTTGAGATCGGTGGACGGGAGGACGAAAGGGTCCTCGGCTCAGCCACGGCGGGGATTGGCTGTATGTCTGACCATCTCCTTTGTTTAATTTGACCCTGTTAACTAACCTTCCTACCTTCTAGCATACTCCACATTCCTTGTTGAGATGGTTACACTTGCCGCCCAGGAAAACAATATATGCCAGACGAACACAGGGCTGGGCCGTATGGTTGCGGCGAACTTGGTCGCATCGCTCGAGCGTCTAAGTGAGATTGGAGATTTCCGCAAGCCTCACGAGCACCCAGAGGACGGCACACCTTACGGATTTTTCGAAAGTTTACAGAACCAGCTGTACTGGACTGTGCGGTTGTTGATCAAACGCCACATCTTCGTCTATAGCCCTTATGAAATCATCTACGCCGCCGAGGAGGTCATCAACGAGCTACACAAGGCGAGCATGCAGTCCCGACTATCCACGCCGTTTGATCTGCATAGTTTGGCTTTGGCGTCCATGACACTTCTCGAGGCCACTGTGCTTCCGGAACACTCGAACCAATGCTGGGAGGCACTCAAGAAGGTCGAAGAGATCCTGGACTACCGCTCCAAACGGACCACCGAGTCCGGGGAGTTCGGTGACATCTTCGGCACTCCAGGCTGGGATGCGAAAATCCGCGTCTTCCTCGAATGGCGACGCACGAAAGCGCAAGAAAACCAGCTGCAGGATCCCAGCCTCGGCAAGAGCGGTTCTGCCGCCCCGCCAGTGATGGGACCCAACGAGCAGCGCTCCCTTCAGCACCTCGCTGACCTGGCCGTGGGTGCAGAGGGCCAGGTGGCCGCCAACGCCTCTCCGCCCCCTGCCATGTCCTCGGCCGAGCACAACATGAACGCCACTTCCCCCAACCTCGCCCCTCAACCGCAAGGTCACATGGTCGTCGACTTCACCCTTCTCACCAAGGAAGGCTACCTGAACGTGTTCTCCGGGTTGATTTACCGTCGGACTCGGTAGCCCTGGGGTACAGTACAGACACTAAGATTGCACAAGTGTATTCTTCGTAATGGTTCCTTTGGAAAATTGAATCTGTTTTTTTGAGCTGGAAGTTCTCTTCTCATATATCCCCCAGAAAAGAAACTTATCAAGGTTACCTCCCTATTTTTCTTAATGGTTGTTTTTCCATGACTAGCGTATTCTTTTCTAAGGCCCGTGTATTTTTATCTTTCCTTTCTCTCAATGGATAACCTACTTGCTTGTCGTTAGATTCATCTCTATCGATGTGTTTTACGGGCCGATGGATTTGTGCGTCGGCTCTTTAAATATGATATTAATTAGCAGTACAATCTGTATCTTTTTTCCTTTATCAATAAATCATCATAACCCATCTCAACCAGCACATTGACTTGGATACATAGTAGCCATATCACATACAATCAACAACCATTCGCAACGGTAACCCCCTTTATCTCCCAAACGCAATCCGTTGCCAAATACCCTCCATATCCTGACAAAGCTGGACAAATCCATCGTCTTCAAGTTGACTACAGATCCACGCTTCGATACTAGCCATTCGCTCGGCGGTCGGAGCGGACATATATGCTGAGAGATCTGTTGCTGTGGGAGCTTCTGGGACTTTCATCTGATGGGTTTTTCCGCTGTTTGTCGTTATTTGGTGTGGGTTGGCTGGTTCAGTGTGGGGTTGTGTGGTAGAGGGATAGGGAGGGTTGGGGGATTGTATGTTCGTTGCTGGGTATGGGGGGTTGGATGTTATAGTGGAGGGGGTTATATTTGGTTCTGAGTGAAGGGGGTGTTTGTCATTGTTGGGGTGGGAATATCGTAGTGTGGTGATTGTTCCGTTGGAGGTGGCTGGTCTTGGTGGGTGGTTTGTGGTTTTTGGTGGACTTGTATTTGCTGTTGGTGGAGGTTAGCACGTGTACTGTTTATAACAAACTGAGATCAGTGTTTTCGTACCACGATTAGCCTTGGTGGATGTAATTGTTGCCTGTGAGAAGGTGGGTGGATCCTTCTTCCTGGTACTGGCGAATGGAAGGTCTCTTTTAGGTGGTATGTCTAAGGGTTGAGTCTGTTTTGCCAACAATGAAGATGCGGATGTAGATGGCCTGGGGCGATTGTCTTCTGGGCTCCCCTGGGTGATGGGCTGTGAGAAGTTGAGAGGTGCCTGTGCTTGTGTGGGGTTATTTCGACTGCTGATTGATCTAGTGAAGTATGTGTGACTGGTCTGGACTGTGCTGGATGATGTGGTTGGTACTGAGATGCCTGCAATGGTTAGGCCTTGAATGCACGTCGGTAGGTGTATAAAGTCTTACCTGCTGTTACGCTAGATGACGAACCTGATGCACTGGTGGTTGGGGTTTGTTGACAGAAAGTAACCGGATGAGATGCGAGTGGACCTGGCATGCTCGATCCATATGTTGGCTGTCTAGTTATAGGTCCTGATTCAATTGACCCCGAGTTCCATTGAGATGAGGTTAATTTCCGCATGGAGCCAACACTGGCCTCCGAGAAGGGACACTTCATGTCGCTCAGAATGGCCAAGGCCGTATAAAAGTCGTGATCGAAGGAGAATTTTATCTGGAAGCGGTGGACCTGTTTACAAGTTAGGGATAAAACTGTTGATAGACTCGTTTTCCTACCATGTTTGCTCTTGGATACTTTACTGCAAGGCAGGGTAACTTCACCACGACTGCGAAGATTGGCTTTGACGCTGTGATTTGGCTGGACTGGGTTATATTTCCGGCTTCAATAGCAAAGTGAGTAAGATCTATCTCTTCCTAGTGTCACGCTTGATAAGCTTGTTTGATTCTGCTTCTCAGTGCGGTGGGAATCACCAGGTTTCCATGGACACCAATGACCTTCAAGAGTATTCTGTCTGGAGTGAAATTTGTCATCGTGCGCCTCTCAAAAATGCCGACTAGATCTCCATTTCCCATGACATGGCTCCAGTGTAATGGACCTCGGTGGTTAAGTGAGGTCGTTGTATGGGAGAACTTGGCTAATGATAGACGAGCGAGAGTCGTGGAATCGGGAGGCTGTTGAGACAGCGGATGCATCATATCGATTGACTTGTCCGGATAGGCAGACAGTCAAGTATTATATTGATATGCTATATAGAAAGTGATATTATAGGCACATGATGGTTTATGTGCGGATATGTAGATGGGGGGTATTCGGACGGAAGTAGAAGACATGGTGGATGGACTATACCGGGTTCGCCAAACCCCGGGATACGATACTAAAGGTCATGCTTCTGGGCCTGTCAATAAGGAGCTTTACCAGGTATTTTTAAACATTCATATTCATATTAATCAGGGATTATGTCTCGAGTACTTCATAGAATCCGATACCGGCCAATATGTCAAACAGTTGAATGTCTTGGAGAAACTTGCTGGTGAACCGATGGCCAGCAGCGACAGACCTCACTCTGTCTGTACAGTCCCTTGTGCTGCTGCCCGTCCCACGGCGGGTGGAACTGAGGACAGAACATGCGATAGGCCAATGCAGCTCGGGATGATCGACGAACGCTGATCGACGCGGCCTCGTAAGCCTGATATGCGAGGCATCCATCATTCTACTCATCCCTGCAAACCAGGCAAACCGACGGGAACGGCACTCCGGAAGTAACAATAATCCGGACACGCGCCTGAGGCCCGAAGAAGCAGCGCGGACTTTTGCCTGCGGATGGACCAAGGACGGATCGATCGCAGGATCAGCTTCTCTTCATATTTACACAGCGCCCTCTCTTCCTGGTCTTCGCCAAAGGAATTGACACCCGATCCCAGAATATATATCTATCGCTGATACTGGTCGACAACACGCGCAGTGACTCCTTCTCATAATTTCCTGAGCACTTCCTACGCGAGCGTCTTATGTTGTTGTCCCGTCGCATCCTCTTCGGTTCCCAGCAGGCAGTCCTCCGATAGCTTCATATCGCGACCAAGCTTCCAGACCGTCGCCGGACTACGTTCCTCGAACCCAGCACGCGAGCATTCCGCCCGGAAAACGACCGAATTTCGATTCTACGCCCACACTTTCGTATCATCGCAGCAAGGGAATTTTGAGAGGATAATTGGAAGAGACGGAGGAACGGGCTGCCAACAGACAGCGTTTGGGCGTTCGACTTCAGTTCGGCGCGTCTAACACAAAGGTTTCGCGCTTAAACTGCAGGCGGTGTCTTTGGCCAGTAGGCTGGGTTAGTCAGGTCACCCTTGGTCTTTCTACGAGGCATTCCAGGGCGACTTGATATAACGGGCTGCTTTCTTGGAAGGCATCTTAGGCGTGTTTGAGTCAGGCTCAACATGTCTTCTCAGACTCCCCGCACATCTCTACGAGGCAAGTATTCCTGTTTTCCGCCATGCTCCTTGTCCGTAAGCTCGATTAACATCTTGTAGAGGGCTTGCGGCAGGCTCCAAAGGCCAACCAGCCATTCATTCCGGACACTGCTCCGGTTCGGCGCTCACATACTCAAGCCAACCAGTCTCCGCAGCCAACGCCAATGTCCCAAACGCATTCCAACTCTCCCGCGCCGAATTCAAACAGTTCGCATTTCCCAACTGAGGGCTGGGATGGAAAGGAACAAAAAGTGCCCATGAACACACGCGAGGTAGCAACACCAGGCAACCGGCCGGGCCTCTTCCTCAACCTGCACGGCAAGGTTGCTAAACAACCCGACTTCTATGATCCTTACTTCCCCCTCAGATACCTCGAGGTTCCGAAAAGTGCGTGAGCCTTTCCTGCAACCCCACGTTGGTGTCGTTGCCATTGCTAACACGCTCGGACAGCGGACCATATCTATAAACGTGCGCATTATGGCCTCCAGTCCGGCATTCCCGATGAGGTCGATTTCGCATTGTACCACCTTGTCCAGATTTCAAACCAGCGTTGGGACAAATTCAAGTTCGAGGGCTTTCCGTTGCTGGCCGAGACATTGATGGAAAAGGCCCTGGGGGTGTCGATACTCTGCACGGGCGTCAAATGGGAACTCCAATATGACTTCCGTCAACCCATGGAGCGTATCAACATGCTCAACTCGCTACATGGGACACGAGATATCCTCGAGAGAATCAGGAGGATCCCCGTCACGCTGCCTACTGATACCCTCGAAACGGACGAGTTCAACCATCGCCTACGGAATGTCAAAGAGGCTACATTGGTTCTCCGAAACATGGTTCTGCTCCGAGAGAACGCGTTTTATGTTTCACGTTATGCGCACGGCCTATTGAGGGATTTCCTGGTCATCTTGATCAACCTTCCCAATCAGCCCCGTCTGAACGAAATCAGGAACGACGCGTTAGACATTGCCGAAGAGGTCACCAAGTTCATGAGGACCGACCCCGAAGATCCCCTCTGGCTTTCCCTGCTCCACTGCCTCGAGTCCTCAGATCGTGCCCACGTCGTCCGGGCGCTCTGGGCGCTGACCCATTTTTCGACCGAAATTGACGAGCCCGAGGCAAACCGCGCATTGGAACGCATGCCGAAACAAACCCTGCAACAGATGTACTTCCATACTCTTTTGGATTTGGACAAAGACGTCCTAAGCGGGGCGCTTGACTTCTGGTATCAATACACGCTTTCTCGCGAGAACATCGAGACTATGCTTGATATTTTCGACTTCCCCAGCGTTTTCGTCCCACGAATGATCGCCCTCCTGACCCACGAAGCGCGACCCAGTAAGAAAGAGACGGTTCTTCAGGAAGAGAAAGTCGCCCCGCCGCCATCCGAGATTCCCCGTGTACCAGCAGAGCTTTTGAAAGACTTGATGGAGTTACAGGAGCCGGAACGTAGCTCCCGCTGGCTGCGCTGCTGCTTCGTTGAAGATGCGGAATGCGAAATCACCCAAATAGCTCTGTGGCAAGCGTATCAGAGCCGGTTCGCGGACCCCCGGGTTCCTGGGGGCGGTGTCCTTCCAGCAGCCGAGTTCATCAAGAACGTCAGCACGACTTTCACCAACGCCCAAGCACAGGTCATCAACGGGCCCGGTGCGGCGACTCGGTTCATCATCAAGGGCATCCGTCCGCTGGAGACCGCCTACACGTTCCAGGGCTTCCCGTACCTCTACTGCAAGTGGGCGGACAACACGAAACCCACCAAAACCTGCCAGCGCGCTTTCGCTACCCCCACCGACCTGCGCAACCATGTATTTGCCGACCACATGGAACTCAAGGCCACGGATACGCCGGGCCACTATAACCTGGACCCAGCGGAAACCCCGATCCACACGTGTCACTGGGACAACTGCACCCGGTTCCGCGCGTCTGGCCCTAGTGCCAATACCGCCATGGTCGCCGGCCATGTGGCATCGCACTTACCCGAAGAGCGCCCTGCCGATGCCGAAGCGCCCGTTTCCAAGCGTGCCGTGCTCCAAGAGCGCATCGTCCGCAAATGGTTCTACATGGACACGCCTATCAACGAGCGCGGCGAACCCATCGGCGTCGCCTACAAGGCAGCACTCGTCCTGCGCAACGTCGCCAGGAACCTGCCCATCGGAATGGCACAGAAATACAACGGACTCTCCTGGAAGAAAGCCGTATTCCTCAGCCATCGTCCGAAGATCGTGGAAACATGGGACCGGAACCGGTCGTTACGCAAGGAACTAACTGAATTGATCATGATAATAGAGAAAGAGGATTACTACTGACTGATTGATTGATTGATTGATCGATTGAAATGAACCTGGACTGACCTGACGAAACTTTCCATCATCATCATCATCATTATCATCTCACTACCTACCTACCTACCTATCGCATTATTTACCGAGGTTCTTCTCATCTTTCTCATTTTTTTTGATCTTGCTATGTTGTACAAATACCCTGGCTTTTTTCAATTTCTTCTTGGTCGCTTCTGGACCCCGCGCGGTGATTATTCTATTTACCTTCTTCTTCTACTTCTTTTATCCCTGGGCAACTGACCCAGAGGGCCTGTGTAGCCTCCTACATATCCTTCTTATCATCTGGGCGGCCACACAGCCTTTTTTTTTGGTACTTCGCGTATTCGGAGAGGAGAAGTGAAGCGATATATTCTTAAAACGGTGTGAGTGGAGTGGAATGGGGTGGAATGGAGTGAAATGGACGAACTGTATTCGCAATCTGACTCTTTAAGGCGTCCGGGTCACGGTGATGTGATGCGGTAGAACAGGACAACGGGGGCTGTCATGTCGTTTTATGTTTCTCTTTCCTTTTTTTCCCTTTTCCCCCTATTTTGTCACGCCAGTCCAGTGCAGGCTGTGTGGTTTATTTCGAGCAGTGTATAATAGGCGGAGTCGGTGGGATGGATGGTCAGCATCATGTTCTTAATTGTCATTCGACAATAAGTCTTTAGAGTCGTATGTGCTAGCATATTCCGGATTGCGTCGGCTCCTTTCAAGGATGTGTGTACACTGCATCCACACCCCGTATAGTATCCATTTCTCTCAGATCTATTTCACCCAGTAGGTAGGTAGGTAGTGATATCACCGATTCACCAACGGATCATCAACATTAACATAAAACTCCGCCACGAAATCCCCATAACTCGTCCACGCCATCTGCGCGGGTCCGGGCGCCGCGTAACTGAAATCCACCGCGTCCCAGACATTCGGCCACGTGCTGTCTACACTTTCGGGCGTGTTCATGGCCGCGACGGCTTGGTCGAGGCCGACTTGAGTGTCTGTGTGCATTCCGGGGATGAAGTCTTGTGGGGGTATTTGTATGGGGATTGGGGGTTGTTGTTGTTGTTGTTGTTGTTGTTGTTGTTGGGGTTGTTGTTGTTGGATGGTTGTTGTGGTAGAGGGGGAGAAAGCGTCCGTGGCAAGTAGCTGTGCGCGTCGTTCGCGTGCACGCGCCATGATCTTTTCCATGGGTTTCCAGAGCATACCGCGCTGGGAGTCAGCGATGAGGCGACCCAGTTGGTGGAAGGTATCTTCGATGGGATCCCAGAAACGTTCCATGACGGATTGGTCGTCGCAGACGCAGAGCTCGGCGAGGGCGACGGCGAGACAGTGCCAGGGGGGAAAGGCGAATTCGAACCATTGGTAGGTGGCGAAGCGGGGGTCGGAGCGGAGACGACGGGAGAGGATGAGGACGTTGACGGCGAATTCGAGGAGGCGGTCGCCGCGGACGTGCGGGGGGGTGAAGTTGGGGGCGCGTTGGAGAGGCCGGAGGGTGATGAGTTGCAGGGAGGCGTGGGTGCATTCGGCGATGGCGCGGGTGAGCCAGTGGAGGGGGATGTGGTCGGGGTTGGAGTGGTGGAGGAGTTTGGTGACGGATTGTTTGAATTCGAGGACGAGTTGTTGGCGGATGGCGAGCGTGGTGATGGAGGGTTCCATGAAGTCGGAGAAGTTGAGGGATCGGGCGACGTATTGCGATTTGTGCATCATCATGGTGAAGGTCATGTCGGTGAAGCCGGGGGAGTCGACGGGGTTGGCTTCCATGTTGGGGCTGAGGTCGATGTCGTTGACGTTGGCTGGGGGGTGGGATTCGAGCCAGCTGGCTTGCATCATTGGTTCGGAGGCGCGGTCCATGGAGGCTTGGACGTCGAGGAAGCCGATGGCGATCCAGAGGCGTCGGCGGAGTTCACGTTCGAAGGGTCGGACGTGGAACGGGGGGTCGGGGAGATGGAGGGAGAGGGCTTGTCCGATGCGGAGGGCCATGCTGAGCATCGTCCACATGCGGCGGCTTTGGTCTTGGGAGCGCAGTGCGAGCTGGGGAGGGTTAGTGGGATGTTTTCGAAGGGGAGGGAATGGATACGTACGAGGAAGAGCACGTAGGCCTGGAGGACGGTGAGGTCGTTGGTGGTGATAAAGTCCGCGCGGGCCAGGGCTGTCTCTGCTTCCTTATGGTATCGTGCGACCATGGATGACTTGGGGATGCCGAAGCAGCGCATACTCTCTTCGTCAATGAGACTGCACGACGCTGCGTAGTACACCGAATAGGCGAGCGCAGTTGGAGCCAGATGTCCCGGCTCATAGTCCAGATACGGACTTCCATCCACGAGAAATGCCTTGAGTGTTGGCCGGTGTAGGATCTTGCAAAGCGGGTCTACCCTCTGCATGAATAGACAACATAGCTGCTGATGGGTCGGCGAGGAACACACAGGTTCACTTTTGATCCCACCCCCGCTAGCCATAGTCAAAAGCCGACGATAGCTAATGAGATTCCTATTCTCAGCATCATGGTCATCACTCTTTGAGCTCCGACGCTCACTCGGATGCATATCCGGCACCTATCTAGACAATTAACAACCCAGCCACAACCACGAGACTGCATCACGACTCACTCACCTCATTCAAAAGATTAGCCCAAAACGAAGACCCGAGATACGTATCAGGCGTGCGGACCCCCCCAGCCTGCGAATCGTCGTCGCCGAGCGAATTCTCCCCATCCTGCGAGCCCTCCTCGACCGCCGCAGCCAAGATAGCCCGAGCAGAAGCTTGACTGCCCCCACGAGCCAGATCCCGAAGGATACTTTCCAGCTTCGAGACGCGATCTTTCAAATTCGCATCCTGATCCCCGGGTCGCTCTGTTGCCAAGCGGCCCGATCTGCCACGAGGCAGACGCGCCCGCTCAACCGGGACACATCTCGCCCCGAGACGCTGGCAGTTCGTGCACGGGTCCAGCTTATCGCATTTGACTTTACGCTGTCGACAGGTTTCGCAGCTCAGCCGGACCTTGGGCTTGTTGACCGGTGCGGACCCTGTTGGGTCGGTGGGATTCATTGTCCTGGTCCTTAGGGCCAATTCCGTCCCGGAATCGGGTCGAATACGGGATGATAGCTGGGTGGCAGACGCTTACGACAGCGGGACATGGTTCATTTGGACGAGCGTGGTGATTGAAATGGGTGGAGGAGTGGTGGATTGGATTGGATTGGGGATGTTGTTGATGAGCCGAGAGCCACCCGATGGATCGGTGGCGAGGCCTCCGCGAGACCCACCCGAACCATCCTACGCTCTTATATTGTGCCGTCTGTGGATTGTTCAAGGAGACAACGCGAGTGTTGTCAGCTACAAGCAGACATTTTAGCTACAGGGACTGGATGTGCCTGCTCCCAGCCATGACCTCGTTCGTAATCCTTGTGTCGATCATGCGACCGAGATTTTGCTACAACCACCGAACTCCGAGGCAATTCATATCATGATGCTCTACTTCGTATACACCAGTGTGAAGAACATAGCACGTACGGCATGACTACATAAGCTTATGAATCCATAACCCCGCCCATTTTACAATCCAAATGCAATGTCCATCCCTGGTCATGAGTGATGAGAAACAAGATACCAAAACAGGGAGGTAGACACTGTAAAAATGGAGAAGGAAACGTAATAACACGAGATCACATTGAAACCTGCCGCTGAAGTCTAAAAGATAGACGATAAACACCGATATGTGCAAAGTAGACGGATGCGAGCCGACCCAAAGGCCTTACTCCCAAACATTAGAAAACAAGTCGTCGGCTCCGCCAAACCCGCCCGCCGGTTTAGAGGATGCGTTCTTATTAGTCGTAGTAGTGTTGGTCGTGGTAGACGAGATCGGTGCCGCGCTGGCCCATCCGCCGAAATCTTCATCGGCCGCAACAGTTGGCGCCGGCTTGGAACCCGCAGACAGGGCCGGGGCGCCCCAGCCTCCACCAACGTCATTGGCAGTCAGCGTGTCGGGGACCTTCATCATCGAAGATGGAGCAGCGGGAGCCGCAGGCGCGGGTTCCGGCGTACTCCAGGCATTGCCTCCCCATGGGTCAATGGTCGTGGGGGGAAGCACGTTTGCGACAGACGCCGTGGTGCTAGCGGGCTTCGGAGCTGGGGCAGGAGCGGGGTTGAGGTTGAAAGCAGACTTCAGATCCTGCGGAGAGGTCGATGCGAACGGCGGTGGCGAGACGGCAGCTGGCGCGGCTGGGGCCGGAGAAGAAAGTCCGAACAGATCGTTGGAGAGAGGCGACTGCGGTGGGTTCGGCTTGGGAGGCGGAGGAGACGCAAAACTGGTGAATCCCGCATCAAACCCATTGGAGGAAACTGATGTGGTACGGGACAGCGGCTTTGGTGGGGGCACGACAGGAGAAGTGAGGCTATCAAAAAGACTGCCACCGCCGCTGTTAACGGAAGCAGTAGGCGAAGAGACCTTGGGGGCTGCCGGTGTGGACTTTATGCTGGCAAAGTTCGCCAAATTGGCGAAGGGCGAGGGTTTCTCGGCGGGTTTGGGGGCCGGAGGGGACGTGGTTGATGGAATACTCAATCCGCTAAAAGCATCAGTCAGACCACCCATGTTTGAGGCCGATGCGGAGCGAGCCGGGGGAGAGGCAAGATCTCCGAACGAGGATGTGCGCTCATGATGCGCCGGAGCCGGCGGAGCCTTCGAGTATAGTGATAGAATAGACTGCTTCAGATCGGGTCTCGACATTCCGGTGGAACCAGCAGGAGTCGACGCAATGCTGGCTGGCCGACTGCTGGGGGCCGGCTGAGTGCTGCCGAAGAAGTCCAGTCCCAGGAGCGAATCTCCAGGACGGGCCGCCGGCTTAGGAGCAGGCGCCGACTGTGGTTGTTTGGGAGGCGCCCGAGGGGTGGGATCTGTGGTACTGGGACGCGCGGGAGGGGAGATATCGTCGCCGAAGAGGTCGATGGATGCTTGCTGGCGATGGACTGCAGGCTGACTGGCCGTCGCCACCCGCTGAGAAGCGGAGCGCTCAAGTTTCGCCTTTTCCTGTACTACTGCAAGAGGCTTTTGACTCAAGTTAATGCTATCCAATAGTGCCTATCAACAAGGGGTGCAACTAAACCACCTACCACATCGTCATCCCCATCATCCAAGGTCGAAGGGTCGGGCATCTGACCATCCATGACCCAACGCTTAGACTCGTACTTTGTCCGGATGAAGTTCTCGATCTTCCTACTCACGGTGTCAATTCAGCCACACAGTCACCCAGTCAGATAATATGCGGGGAAGATATCCACTTACGCTTCAGAGGGAACATGACCGGGAGCCAATTTCGCTTCCCAATACCTGCCAACAACCATGAGTCCAAGGTCCCAGAAACACACGAATTGTCGCGGAAACAACGCACTTGTTTGCCCTAGAATTGCCCCATCTCACAACACTCTGCAGTTGTTCATCCGTCCACGAGTCAAGGTCGACGGATTTCACCCGACTAATATGGGTGCCCATGCCGCGATGAATGCCCGAGCACCGGATACAGATGAAGATTCCCAGATTCCATGACGCCCATCGCGGATCTAAAATCAAGAACTTATTAGCCAGCGATCGCAAAGCACATATGTGCATCCGCATTGAACGGAGACATGCAGCGCGGCCACAGAAAAGTATATGGGGAATTGCGGAGGGTCACTAACGCTTATTGCGCTTGCAATCGGCACATGTCTTGTTCTGGTCGAGTTTCAACAGACTCTTGATGATCTGCTGGTTCTGAGCAGCCTGGGACGGCGTGGCACGTCGAGACATGACAGCTAGGGACGCAGTCCGAGTCGAATTACCAGGGAATGCAACCGGAGAGGAGGAAAGGAGATTAAAGGGGAGTTGAAACGGGGGACGTCAATGGGCCACCAAGTGGCGGCTTGCGGTGTCCCGCGCGCGCCTCAGGCTGCAAGGCGGTGGGTTCGCCGACCGGCCACGGCACGTGCCAGCGGCCGTTTGATGTTGATTACGGAGGATATCGAAAGTTAAGGTTTCTCTCATCTCTCATCTCATTTACTTCAACACATACATACACTAATCTACACCAAACCCCAACCACACCACCCCCTAATTCCCCTCCTCCTTAAACCGCAAACTAATACTATTCACACAATGCCTCTCATCCGTCGGGGTCGGATACCCCTCACCCTTAAACACATGTCCCAGATGCCCCCCACAATTACTACAGACAATCTCCGTCCGTTCCATCCCAAACGAACTATCCGTATGTCTTGTAACCGCCCCCGGAATAGAATCAAAGTACGCGGGCCAGCCACAGCCTGACTTGAACTTGTGTGATGCTTTGTACAGGGGCGCATTGCAACCGGCGCAGTTGTAGACGCCCTGGGACGGGTAGTGGCCGTCGTATTCGCCCGTGAAGGGTCGCTCGGTGCCTTTTTCGCGGAGGACGCGGAATTGTTCTGTGTTGAGATGAGGTGTGTTAGTTGGGGGGATTAAGTGAGGGGGGGGGGGGGGGGTGGGTGCCGAGGTATAGATACCGGGACTTAGGACAGCTTGCCACGCATCCGGGCTGCGTTGGTCGGGGTACGACATGTTGCTGTCGTCTTGGGTGTTGAATTTGGCGCTGGAACTGAAGAAGGATCCGAGGAAGGGGATCGTGGGCGCGGCTCGCAGGACTGTTGCGCCGGAGATGGGGCGAGGATGATGGCGGAGGGATCGCGCGGGCTGCGATCGGAGGGGTACGGTGAAGATGCGAAGGGGAGAGCTCAGGCCCGGGAAGCGCATGAGGTTAGGGCTCAAGGGGCAAGTTGGAGGGATTCCGTTTTGGTGAGTACTAGCGATCACGATCTCGGACGTGAAGATTGAGGGGAAAAGATGGTGAGGGGCCATTGGTATGGTCGCCGCTATAGCTCATTTGCCTGCGATTTTACGTCATCCGGACGGAAGCACCTCAACGTCTACCTTGGTATATTTTGTACACGGGCTAGAGCCCGTGTCTGCCTCCTATAGATTATATAGTAGATACATTATTTGCAAGTTCACGTGTAGAAATGCATGAATGTGTGATGTATGCATGATTGTATGTATGTATGTATGTATGTATGTGTAGTAGATATTGGCCACAAAACGTCCCTTCTCTAGATCCGCATTCTAGGTGAACGCTCCAAGCTCAAGTATGGAGAGAACCAGAATAGCAAAGCCTTAGCGATGCCGCACAACACCCACAACGGTCAAAACTCCAGCTCCAATTTCCACCCTCCAGCCTTCTCTAGCCAGCATCTTCCCAACAGCTGGACCCAGGCGTGAGGTGCCGTCATGGCTATGCCTTCCAAGACCGGTGACAATGCGATAGCCACCCTGGGCTGGGTCACCACCTCCTCGCATGTATTTCGCATCGCCCAGAGACTCCCACCACTCCGACACGCGTGCGCTGGCGATCCGGACCGCGTCCTGTACCGACACTCCATGAAGGTCGAGCATATTCCATGTAGACTGGGAATCAACCAGGGCGTCGGCGGCAGCTGCGGCATTGCGCTTGGCGCGTTCCATATGATCCCGCCCCACTGCAGAGTAGTACGCAGCCGCACCACCCATCAGTCGATCCGACTTGCCGCGCCTATATGCGATTGATGCCTTGGTTAATGCTTCGGCGCCTGCCGCAAAGTGCAAGCCCGCCGCGCTTCTCGCTCGATAGAGATCTCGGGTAACCGGTATATTAGCGGATCGCGTAGAAAGCACCTCCTCTTCAACATCCACCGGTGGGGGTGGCGCCGTGATCTTGATCATCTCAGACATGGAGGGGGGCACTGGGCCCGTTAACATGGCCGCTGCGAGCTCGCTAGCAGCCGATACAGAACTTCTCGTGATATTGAGCAAGCCCGCAAACGTGAGTGCTGGGACCGAAGAGAATTCTTGCGTAAGTTCGGCCACCTGCGCAAGCAAAACTGGATCCTCATTGATGACCCGTTCATCTTTCGGGGCATGCGCACTCGCAAGGGCCCGTATTGTAGCGGGAAGGGAGGCTCCATTGGCATGATAAGTCGAGCGCACCGTTTCCTTCTTGAGGATCGGTGAGGTTCGCGCATGGATGAATTCCACATCCTTCCCGGCAGCATCCCATTTGTTAAGAGTGGATGTGCCATCCAACTCAGGCTCGGATCCTAGGGGCGACGAAAACTCTTGTTTGCGGCCCGTTCTGTTCTTGGCTTTGCGCTTGCGTCCTTGCTTCCTACCGGCCTCTCCAGGACCGTCTTCGAAGCCGTCCACGCCTTTGGGAACAGCAACCGTCCGCCCATCCTCATCAGGCGCCTGCTCGTCAAAGAACGCGAGGTTCAGCAGGACGTCCATTGAGCGGTCAACGTCCCCATTGGACTTCTTCAATGTGTGTTTGATCGTAAAGAGGTCCGCCGAAGGAAACATCTCCGTCAGATAGCCGATCTTGTCATCGTCGCTAGCCCCAGACAAACAGATAGAGCCGTCCGCCCCAATAATATAGGAAATATGGTCTGATGTCGTCGAGCCACTTTTGCTTCTACTGTTTGAGCTCCGCTCACTCAGACCGAATGAAGAGAAACCAGACGTGAGGCTCGAGAGATCAGCTGCGCGCGACGGGTCACCCTGTGATCCGCTGCGCTCCGAGAAAATCCCATCTGCTTCTGGGCCATTTTCTGGGCTTAATCCGGACGTGCCGGAGGGATCGAACGGTAGATCCTCCTGTTCCCATGCTGATAAGCGGAGAGCATCTAAGGTGTCGCGAAGTTGTTGAAGCTGAGTAGGGACCCTCAGATCATAGTCAAAAGCAATAGCCGTAAGCAAGGCTGGATCCAGAGGCGGGCAATACGTCTTCTCCAGGTCCTAAGAGCGAGATTCAATGGCCGAATTAGCTATTCACCTGTATAGCCCGGGCCATCGCATTGGCGAATGCGCCCACAAATGAAGGTGACCAACCTGCAACGGCTCATCACCCTGATCACCCATGTTCAAAAGCAATGATATGAAGTAAGTGACTGGACGATTCTCTGTTCATGCCTCGGTTAGTGAAGAGCGAGGGTGTCTGGTGCTGATTGCGACACGAGACTGATCCTGAAGAACTTCGTTGTGGATGCGTCAGGCAACTTTGCTCTCAAGGCTTAATTCCTCGAGCGGGGGAGGATCGCCGCAGGCGTAGCTGACATAAGCATCCTGCGATAGCCACATTCCCTATCATTCGAGTCGGCCAAATTCTCTTTCAGCATTTTATATATAAGGGAGAAAGTGTTACGAGCCTGATCTGGCTCTTCATTTTGCAAGGGTCGCTCTACAAGGGCTCCCGCCCCTACTGTACGACCCTCCGAGTTGTGATCCCTCGGTCCTTATGCCACCTCGGTAATCACTGGCAGGTTTGGTCTGAGCTGGCCAACCCAGTCTTTGAAGGAGATACGGGCTCGGTCGGCACTGAAAAAAGTGCGGGTACCGTCGTTGGGCCTCAAATTGCCGGCGAGCTGACTCGAGCGGTCGATTATCTCCACCCTCTGGCCCCGGTGAAACAGGAAGACCATGTGCAGAGATTGTAGAGACAGTTCATCCCGAAAAAAATCTAGAACCTGCTGCCAGGAGCGCTCGATATCGTCTCTATAGATTACCGTGGACATCGCTTCGTCCGTCAAGCTGATGGCTTTCAGGGTAAGGGTCTTCAATGTCGGCGCGGCGCTGCGTACAAGGCGTTGGAAGGCATCGGAAGCGATCTCGATTTCATGGAGATGAAGCTCTGCAAGGCGTGTGAAGTGAATGCGCCGCGAGATCCCGGATAAATCAGGAGGGCTCAGTTGGTGGTCTCGATTCCATGTCGAGAAAGTCAGCACTTCAAGGCTAGGGGCAGTCGCTGCGAGGATCTCAAGAAGATAGTTGAGGATGATCTCTTCCGATTGAGCTCCGAATGTACAGATGCAGAGATGTAGATTCTTGACATGATTCAGGAGCGGCAGCAGAGACTCATACTGCTCAGGGGTGAGAGTCAAGTATTGGGGGGTCAGACCACAACACTGATGACGGCAAGTGTACAACTTGGTGATGCCTTGGTTGGATGCGATGGCCGCTCTGGCAAAAGCCGAGAAGGCCAATGCGTGGGACCTGGCGACGCGGGTGTGAAAACCACCAAATCGTCGCAGCGGGTAGGTCTGATTGCAGTTGAGCTGTTCCTCTAACCTGCGCAGGCCAAGACAGCGGGTATCCGTTTTCGATGCGAGATGGGAGACATGGCGATATCGCAGTCCGAAGACGGCGAGGTTTTCAAAGCTCTCCAGGCAGATCTTGAGCACATCACTGAAGGTGTCAGCCTCAAGGATGCTGAGATGATCTGCTACTATAGCTTGATAAGTGGCATAACTGCTCTCGACATCCGCAGCCGTGAGCGCCTGGCCATTCGGCAGCCTTCTTCCTATGATGGGGGAGGAACTGGCTATTTCGGCGTCATAGAGACCTCCAAACAGTTCCGGCACAACCCACAGTTCTTGGACTCGCCGCCGGAAGAAATCATGGGCGGCAATCTTTTTCAGGCGACGGAGACTATCAGTGGTCACTAAGAAGGTGATGGTCTTGAAGACGCGGATGGCAAAGGCATCGAGGGACTTGGCGTACAGACTCCGGCACGCCAAGCGAAGAGCGCACCAGTGGGACTGCTCCAAATAGCTGCAAACGATGCTCACGAGCTCGGTGGGGAGGGATAGGAGGGACATGACCTGACGTGTATAGCGAGGAGAAAGAATCAGAGAATTGAAGAGCCAGAGAAGGGCCGATGGGCCTGATAAATAAGAGTCTTCATCGGCGAGGTCCCCTGTTTGTCCGATCGACGATCCTAATCAAGTCCCGTCACGGCCGCTTAGTGCTTACAAGAGACTGTGCAACCTATTAATAGTCTCTAGAGGTCTAGACCTACTGGCAGGGAGCACAAGAAAGATAGTAGAGCCGATCACTGATGCCAATACTACAGTAGCAGTCTCTTCAACGGCACGACCTTCTCTGTCCCCAGATTTGATGATGGAGGGTCCCGGTCAAGTGGAGCAGCAAGCCTCGGGTCGTCCCTTGGTTCCACTCGGGACTCTGGGTCACCGGGGCACAACTCACGAGGGATTCCCCACCGACAGCTGTCTATCCGACCTACTCTTATTCTCAGATTTAGCAAGGATTGGGTTCTGGGGGGAGAGGGTGAATCGATAGACATTCTCCCAATCAGTAAATGGCTACTTCCGCTAGTATATCCACATGTCTTTGGCCCTGACTACTCGAATCTAGAAGGGAATACGTACGTACAATCACAGCAGCATCAATAGGACTCTTGAGAAATTAACAGGATGTTCCTAGATGGAATTCTTCTATGTCTTGTGAACAGGGCAGTGGTATAACTCTATATCTTCATAACGCGTGCAGGTTATATGACCGTCCGTCTCCTTATTTGTACTTGGCCATGAACTCAGAGTGGAACTTCACAATCCGCTCAACCCAGTCCGTTCCAGGAGCCAGGAAGGTCGTGCGGAAGTGCAGCGTGTTCTCCTTCTGGCCGAAGCCGGAGCCGGGAACGACACAGACACCGGTGGCGTCGAGCAGACGGAGGCAGTAGAACTCGTCGGCAGCACGGTTCTCGGCCTTGGCGGCCTGGATGGCCTTAGGGGGCAGGGTGATGGTGGGGAAGAGGTACATGGCACCCTAGATATTGGTCAGTGGACATCGACAACATGGTTCGATTGTGGTTGAACTACGTACCTGAGGTTCCTGGCACTCAACTCCCTCCATGCGCTGGAAGGCTTCGTACAAAGCAAAGGCGCGCTGCTTCAGGCCATCCCGGATGCCGTTGTACTCCTTCTGGTACACCGCGTGACTGGGCTCGCCCTTCTTGGGAGGGTTCACCATCAGCTCGACCAGGCACTGTCCGATGACCGGCGGGCAGAGCATGATGCTGACATATTTGTAGATCTGAGCCGCGACCTCGGGGTCGAATCCGACCAGCTCGAAGTAGCCACCACGGTGACCACATTCACCAACCATGCCCTTAGAGACACTGTGCAGGGAGGCCAGCTCCACGTTGTCGTACTTTCCAGGCACCTCCTGCTGCAACTGACGAAGTCTCTTCTTGAAAGAGATGAACTCGCCCGTAAAGACGTTGGTCTGGTACACCTCGTCCGCAATCACCACCAGCTTCTCCTCGGCAGCCAGGTCGAGCACGCCCTTGATGTCCTCAGCGCTGAGAGAAGCACCGGTCGGGTTACCGGGGTTGATAACGACGATGGCACGCACGTCGGTGCCAGCAGCCTTGGCCTGCGCCAGGTTCTCACGGATGGCGTTCACATCGGTACCCCAAGCCTTGTGCTCTTCCAAGTGGTAAGGAACGCACTGGGCGTCCAGGAGAGAAAGAGTGGCGGTGTAGAGAGGGTATTGAGGGATGGGCACGAGGACTCCAGCGCTGGGGCCATCGCAGATGATGTTCAAAAGAGTGCTGACACCGGAGGAGGCACCACCGGTTAGGTACAGGTCCTGGGGGTTGGCGGGGAAGCCGTCCCGCTCCTCAATAAACTGGGCCACACTTTTACGGATGATGGGGGCACCCTGACTGTGACTGTAAGCACCGACGCTCTGGACGTCCGCAAGGAGCACCTTGGCCCGGTCAATGACATCCTGCTGGTAGCCGAAGGTGGTACGAAGAGCCTCGGGGTTCTCCAGCAAGGTGGGGTTTTCGAGAAGACTGAGCACCTGGCGGAAGAAGCTGATGGGCTTCTGGTCCAGCTGCTGAGGGTTGCCGATGTTGGCGAAAATCACGCTGTCAAAAGGCAACGACTTGTCCCCCTTCTCCAACTTCACACGGTACTCCTCCGCCTTGACAGCCAGCTCACCACGGACGGCATACTTGGCAGCCTTAACATGGGGGTTGACGTTGTCCAAGGTCAAACGACGCGGGGCCGAGGCGGTCAGGGTGCGCTTCGTGGTGAGGGAGATGGTCATGGTGGAATCTGCGACAGTACAGGGTATGGTCAGTTAAGTTGCGTAACGGGCCCGCTACTAGGACATGAACAGTGCATCAGGCCGGAACGGAGGAGCAGGTCCCCTTTGTATGCCAGTATAGGGGAAGCCGGGAGTCACAAGATTGGGCTGGGCTGGACGGGGCCCCGGGGGGTGTCTGATAATCCCGAGCATGGGGGGGAAGGTCACGCCCAATGACAATCAGAGACACGGGAGGGGGAAACCAAAAGAACTCACCCCTCAGCCCAGAGCTGGCGGGTAGGCTTGCCCTGGAGGAGAAGGGGCGCGGGGTGTTATGGCATGACAGCCAGGCACCACCATTCGGCCGGGAAACAGCGCATCGCAGCGGAGATGCCCGCAGCTGAGAGGCGAGCTTAATTTGCCAGGTCATGATATCGACAGCTATGCGCCAAAGTCGGCCAATTGCACGATCAATCCTTCTCCACCGTGGGGGCTAGCGGGGGTCACTCGCGACGGATTGCTGCTTGAAGCAAAGAAACGACAAGTCCGTCTAATAGGCCGACAAGGAAAGTCTCCAGGTGATCGTGGGCCAAACCGCAAATCCCCAACGGAGAAAAAAGAAAGCCACGAGGGATATCCCACGGGGCGGTGAGGAGATGACTCAGCGGGGTCCTCCCACGGGGGTCAGGAACCGTAATTTTGGTTTTATCTACATGATAAGGCCTGGTAGACGGGGTGATGCTGATCGAGTCCATGCTACGCATCGACACTCAGAGTGTGTCGAAATGGGCTTGGGAACACCCGTGGCTTAGGTGGGAGACGCACCGCCGTGGCCGATGACTGCGCTGCCCCCATGGCTGACCAGTTACGTCCAGTAGTTCAGGCCAGCCATCCCACACCCTCGCCGGGGCGTCCCGAGCTTCGGCTCGGCTATCTACAGGGTGCCTATCAGTACTCCGTATCTAGGTCCCTCCCTACGCCGTGTCAGCGAGGATAACTTCGGCCCAGTCTCCACAACGAGTGCGAGTGCTCAAGGATATGTTGCCTTCGGTCCTTATAAATATGATACAGCAGCTCCGCTTGCTTTAGCGCCCGCAGTGATCAATGGTTAACAGTCAAAAGATGAATAAGTCACTAAGTATCTCATCTAGAAAGTCATGAACCATATGGCGAGTCAAGACATCCACTCTAGCTCCGTTCACTTCCGCGCAACCGCACGGCCTGGCCGTACTTTTGCAGCTTCGTGATCAAAGCATCGCCATGTTTCACCACATCCGCGTACTGCTTGTTCTTATCATCCGGTCGGTTCGTTTCAATAATGCCATTGACACGATCGATGGTGCAAGCGATTCGGTTGCTCGCGATGAACTTCGCAAGATCCCTGTAATTGTCAGTCTATGTAATTCACGGGTCGTGGTCCGATCGCGGACTTACCGATCCAGGTAATCCACGGTGACGCCGAAGTCGCTGGCCATGCTGTTCAGGCCAACAACGCGATAGCTCTGGAGCAGTTGCTGGTACGCGCGCAGTCTCATTTCCCGCACAAACCACGCACGGTGCTCATGCAAGTACCGGTCCTGGTTCAGGAAGTTGTCCTCCACTGCTGCCAACGCCAGGAAGAAAGAGCGGTAGTTGCCGGTATACAAGCTGTCTACCAAGTTTGCAAGGGGCGAGAAGTCCACGGGTGTCTCAGCCTCGGCCTGGATGCCAGAGCCCGCACCCAAAGTGGTCAGGTTAACCACCGTAGTAGCCGCGGCTGGCGTCGTTCTGGAGACCGAAGCATCCTTCATCTCCTCGTCCTGGGCACCCAGTCCTGAGGAAACCTCGCCGGTCAAAGCAGCCAGGCGGTCTTCTCCAGGCCCGAGAATGGCCTTGATTTCGGGCGCATCCACAACTTTAGCCTTGAAATCGACTCGCTTCAGCGATAATGAGCCGGCAAGAATCGAATAGATGACCAAGGATGAATAGCTGCAGAGTTCGTAACTTGTGAAGGTTGACAAGCTGTCGAGCAGCAGAGGGGCAGCAATGTTGTAAGAGCGGACAGTGAGCAGGTGCAGACCCTTGTAGGCCTTGAGGCGATTTCTCCGGTCCCAGTCGCCGCCACTCTCGATAAAAGTGTTCGCTCGCTCGATACTCTTCTTGACGAATTGAGAGTCACCGAAGAAGAGGCCGATCCGGACCATAGCAAGCATCAGATCAATCTTGGTTCCGAGGAATGTCGTCTTCTCAAGGAGGGCTTCGTGGGATTCAATAGCTTTGTCCTGCCAGACACGATCTGGTGTCAGCAAGTTGACCAGCATGTGAAGACTGCCTCAAATATCCTCAAAAACATAGCTTTTCGAGACGTACCTTATCGCCTACACGCGCCCAGAACTCCGCACGCTTCCCCCGTGCGGCCAGCACCTCGGTTTCCCCAGCGGCTTCTTCCGCCTCATCTTCCTCCTTCTGAAAAGTGTCCAACTCCTTTCGGTTATCTTCCACCAGCGATTGGTAAAGAGCTTCATCCCAAGGAAAGTCTATTTTCTGGGGCGACTTTCGCGAAGCCAACATATTCGACGTAAGCAGGGACTTGGCCGGAAGCTGAGGGACACCCTCGCCGGAGTGATTCAGGATGCCTTCAACGGGGTGGGCAAGGTGTCGGTAGAAGGGGGCCATCTTGTTCTCGGTTATGACATCTTGAAGCTTCTTCAATGATGTCTGTCGAACTGGTTGCGGGCATGCTGGATTGGAGAGGTTGAAGACATGTTGGGCGAGAGTGAGGTCAGGGTACTTTATGTACTGCGGATCGGACCCCATGCTGGCGATGGGGGATATAACGATACACTAGAGAGTTAAAAAGGGCAGGGAGGTTGGATAGCAGAGGTAAAGAGCAAAGGTGGAGGGACTGATGAGTAGAGGATCTGGATAAGGTGATGGATGAGGCAGATACATCACCGCTGGGACGTAGCTGACCCGAGCTCAGCTGGGGAAAGGTTGTTCCGACGCCGGGACCACATCCAACGGCTGGTCCAACTACGGTCGGTCTCTTGTCAACATCTTCGACTATGCCCGCGGCCTCTTCAGCTGGCTGCACAAACGGGACATCTCCAATCTGGCGGTGGTCTAGCAAAGTAGAGGATCAGCCTAAGATGCAAACAGCCACCCCTTCTCCTCCATCTCCATTGGAATAGGCATCCTCCGACTAAGCCGGGCTGGGTATGAGGATCTTTACTCCGCAGTTAAGTATTCCATTGCAGCTGCTTTCCACAACTTACGGACTACATACAGCGATGTCACATTCCACCGATCAAATGTACGAAACCCGGAATTTGGAGCCAAGTAGACGCAGCACCGATGGCCACGAGTCAATCAAAGTTCTATATTATATGTAGCTGTTCTGTTGTACTTACCTAGAATCATCTACAGGGTCGGATGTTCGACTTGCATGCTGAAGTTACGTTACTTAGAAGGTTAGTGAACGGCGGATCCCACCTGCGCTCATGGCAGACCAATATCTCTACCAGTCGCTATGAAGCCCCGAGAATGAGAGAACAAAGGACGCGAGGTCATGCATCGCATACCCCTGCAGGGATGCAGAAGCCTCTCGTCAAGAGTGCCACCACCGAGGCGAAAAACAGAGTGTGGGCTGGAGTGCTCAAGTAAAAGCCTTTCAGTTAATATCCGGGGTCTAATCCATGATTGCAACCGAGTTACTATTCAAGGTGTGGCGGAGTGCCACATCCGATGACAGTGTTTATTGTTGGGTCTGGTATAGGGCGTAGTCTACGACCAGGAACAGTAGCTCGCAAGTGATTGCCGGATTACGAAAATGAAATCGAACAAATTATCAATCGCAAACACGTGCATGGTAGGATGACCACCTCCCGGAGTTCTCCGTCCCAAAGAACTACTACCCGCCAACCTGTTGGGAAACCTTATACTCCGTACGGAAGCGTCGTATCTATATCATCCCAGTTACTTATCAGGGATCTCTAATCGAAATTTGCATCGATGCTCGGTCTTTTAGCCACTTTCCGTGCAGCTGTAATATGCTGCATGTAGCATGGAGCTCTTATGTGTGATGGGGCAAAAGAAAATCAAGCCAGGGCGAGCAACCGGGAAGGCTGCCTTAGGTCGCAAAAGAATCTCGGATTCGCTTCGATGGGATTCGGCTGGTCGAAGCCAGGATGAGGCCTCAGCGAATAACAGTCTGCATCTATGGGGTGTGCTACTCCGAGGTGGGACTAGCGTGGCATCAACCTGCTGTTGAAGTCAGTTGAAGATGGGGTACTGGCTCCACCGGGCGTATCTAACCCGCGGTGATAATACGCTAAGGCTGCTAAGGGAGGGGCCATACAACCTCAGACTGGAACTAAACGTGGTACTGGAAGAGCATGGATCAAAGAGGAAATTCATCATGTGCCCTCAATGCCTCCAGGGCTATGAAAGGTTTTCTTCCAGTCTTCGTTTCCTTGATTTTGCTTTTCCCATCTCACTTTCTCGTTTTCTGATCCTGTATTGTCACACCTGCGCCAGCATTATATCATCGTTCTAAAGAATAAAGGCACAATCGCTCACTTACTATACTGTGTTCCTGTAACTTCCTAGGCCTTCTTTCTGGTATCTCTACCAGTAACCGTCCAGAACTCGCCAGTCACTGTTCTTTCTCACCTGGCTGAATAGATCAAGCCAGGATTTTGAATCCGATCTTGGCATTATTCTTACGGAAGTCATCATGGAAACAAAAACGGACGTGCAGTCCAAGGTTGATGTTCCGCCTGAAAAGGCTCCTGGTTCCCTCGAAGCAGTGGCTCTAGATGCCACTGCAGCAGGGAAGAGTCGCTGGGAGCGCAGTTGGCCTACAATTGCTTGTGGTGCTGGTCTATTCTCCGATGGCTATCTTAATGGAGTATGTGCATTCACGTCTGCCCTTCTACCTCAATTGCTCTCCGCACTGTTCCTGACATGACTTGTTTTTAGATTATTGGACCTGTTAATACAATTCTCAAGAGGCTCTACCCCAAAGAATACGCCGATTCCCCTGCCAGCCAGAATGTCTCTTCCATCACTTTCGCCGGCACTGTGGTCGGTATGCTTATTTTTGGGTACACAAGTGATCACTGGTCGCGAAAATGGTCTCTTATGATTTCTACAATTATCCTTTTCATATTTGCAGCCTTATGTGCTGGGGCCTATGGATACAATAATAGCCATTATGGCCTATTTGCCGCTCTAACGGCATACCGTTTCTTCTTGGGAATTGGAATCGGCGGCGAGTACCCTGCAGGGTCAGTCGCAGCAGCGGAGAACACGGGTGAACTAAAGGAAGGCCATCGAAACCGATGGTTTGTGATGTTCACTAATTTCCAGATTGACTTCGCCTATGTCGTCTCCGCCTTGGTTTCAATGATCTTGGTCTTGATCTTTACCGAGAACCATCTACGTGCGGTGTGGCGTATTGGATTGGGACTTGGTGTCATTCCACCTCTTAGTCTGATTTATCTGCGATTGAAGCTGGAGGAACCCGAGGAGTTTAACCGGGAACGCATGCACAACTTTCCTCTTTGGTTAATTGTGAAGTGAGTATCGTTATCCACTTGCGTCCTATTCGCAGAGCAGAGGCTAAGTCACTTCTCGCAGGTTTTACTGGAAGCGCCTGGTGTGTATCCCTCCTTCTAGCCAATACACAGCCCATGACTGACCGAGGACAGTTTGTGTGTTCACTGATTTGGTTTCTTTATGATTTCTCTTCCTATTCCTTTAGCATATACTCGTCTGACTGGATCGCAATCATCCTGGGAGACTCCGCCCCTCTCTGGAAGAGCTTCGGCTGGACCACACTGACTTACTCTTTCTACATCCCCGGCTCCTTTTTGGGAGCCTTGACAAGTGACTGGATGGGACCACGCAACACTTTGGCACTCGGCGTTTTGCTGCAGGGCATTGTTGGCTTCATCATGTCTGGCTGCTATGAATATCTCTCAACGCCAAAAAACGTCGCCGCATTCGTTGTTGTATTTGGGTATGTCATAGATCTTCACTGTCATCGCTTATCAGCTGATATGGAAAACTAGCATCTTCTCGAGTCTTGGTGAGTTTGGTCCTGGTGACAATATTGGACTCTGCTGTGCCAAAAGCAGCGCCACTGCTGTTCGTGGCCAATTCTATGCCATAGCTGCCGCTGCCGGCAAGATAGGCGCCTTTGTTGGCACCTACGTGATCCCGATCATCCAGGACAACGCGCCTAACAAGGTCCGGTCCGGTCAGGATCCTTTCTTTGTCTCCAGTTCATTATGCATCTTTAGTGCTGCACTGGCATTTTTTCTTCTACCAAATATCGGCCAGGTACGTGCAATCCACTGTATTGAATTCAATGGATCAGGCGAGAGGCGGCTAACGGCCTCTAGGACACCATCACATACGAGGATGAAAAGTTCCGTGCTTACCTCGAGGCCCACGGATACGACACCTCGTCCATGGGCAATCGAGAGGAGCAGTAGTCAATGTATCCTGCCACCCGCCCGCCTTACGGATCTGCCAAAGCCATAGGCACTGTTTTCAGGGCCAACACCAGCCTAACTAGTGCCAACCCTTCCTTGACCCGAGCGACATCCCAATCTAGGACGGACAGCCCTTGCAACATTGGATAGAAAGCCCAAGCAGCGAAAGCGATCACCAAGAATCTCAGCCAGGAACAACTAAGCCCAAGCGACGCCGAGAAGACAATTTGCCCAAAAGCGCGATTTTGGTAAACGGTATAGCCCAGAGCTGACCCTTGAAGGGTACTGGGTCTGATTGGTGGTGTGCCTGTAATGAGTTGATGGTTCTTATGTTAGTGATGTAGTCTGAGATAGAAGAAAGAAAATGTTTTCCGATCGCAACCGGGACCCTTTGGAGAGCCGACGTGGAGAGAGTGGAATCTTGTGATTGAGCGCACGGGGAAGAGGACGAGCTCGGATGCTCCGACCAGCCGAGGTCCCCCAGCGAGCCAACCAACAACTGATGGGACGATGGTCGATCGCCGGTCATTCAATTACCGATCCTATCATCCAGCAACCTTGTCCAGGACTGAGTACTAATATCCTTTGCTCCGCCCCTCCCCCGTCTTTTCTTCCTTCGACCCTCGGTGTGGAGCATCCATTTCCAGTCAGTATTCCGTTGAATCGTTGAATTCTGAAACTCCCCCCTCCGTCCGCCAGCCGGCCTGTCAGTTTAGCTTACCTTGCACGCTCCCCACGCCGTCCCGAGATCGCGCGGAATTCGACTCCCGCCTTTCTTTCTACTCTTTAACTAACCGACATCCCCCGGCCCTTTATCGCGGTCCAAACACATCCCTTGACGACCTCATCAAAATGGTTGCCGACGCCTTGGTCTACCATCCTGCCCTGGCGCACTACTTGCGCTTTGTCGCAACGACAGGTACGTGCTGATGTTCTATCTTCCCCGCCCTACTGCCTCTCGGCCGGGAGGAGACCAAAAAGTCCCCTTGACTCTTAGGTCCTGTCTCTCGCGCATCGGCACCCCATCATCTATGCTGCTCTTCAGGCAGTTGCTGACCACTCTAAAGTTGGTCGCGATAAGCTCCTTCGTACCCTGCAGTACTTCTCTCGCTTCTACGCCTGGTACCTCCTCCGCACCAACCGTCCCCAGTCTGCCATCGACCCTTACAATGCCATCAAGAAGCAATTCGGAACAACTCGGAAGATTCTGAGGATTGGAAAGTTCGTTGAACATCTCAAGGCAGCTGCGCTCGCCTCAGACAACAAGGGCCCTATTGATCCCGTGCTTCGCTATCTCTCCGTCGGCCGTCAGCTCGGATACGCCGGCTACCTGTCTCTCGATACAATCACCGTTGTCGATACGATCGGGGTCCGTAAACTCGCTTCTGCCAAGCGGCTGCAGGAGTCTGCTTACCGCTCATGGATGGCGGGGCTGGTCTGCAGCGCTCTTGCGGGTGTGTACACATTGTTCAGGTTGCGGGAGAAGGAGAAGACGCTTGACCGCAAGGAAGGCGAGGGCGTCGTGGAAGCGAAGAAGCTTGAGAAGTAAGTGTTCTTTGACCCGAATTGTGGGCAATGAGATGCGTTACTAACGTGATCCTGTCAGGGAGCGTTCTGCCGCCCGTATTCAGCTCATCTCCGATCTCTGTGACTTGACTGTTCCGGTTTCCGCCCTCGGGTTTGCATCGCTTGACGATGGCATCGTGGGTCTTGCAGGTACGGTCAGCAGTTTGATCGGTATCTGGTCACAGTGGCGGAAGACTGCGTAAGCAGTCAACATTTGAGCTATGCCTCATGTATGGAAGGACCCAACAAGGCCAGTTATGCAGTGTCCGTTGGTCATCACCAAGCGCTATCTGCATTTATCGTGATACTGTGGATGCCTATTGGCCTTGAGAGTGCGCTCTATTGCATCCAGGCTCCCGACAGTCTGGTCAGAGGGGAAGAAAGAGCGCACTGAGACGGTGCAGGAGTGAATTATCATGTGTTGGATCAGCTGGACCGTTTTACCTGCGAGGCGAGTTCCAGTCTTATTCTACGGTTTTATGTAACTTAGAGATTATTCCCTTGTTTTCTTAGCCAAATAGGAGGCTGTCCTCTGCTGCGTCTGTTTATCATCCCAACCAGTTCCTTACTACTTCCTCGGATTCCTCTTTCTGCAAACTTTCTATTTTTAGTTGTACGGCTTAACTCCATGTACTTTGCTCCCTGCTACAAGTTCAAGTGGCTGTCGAACACGTCAACTCGCCGCGTTTCGCATGTTGAGCCCCTTGCAGCCCTCGGATTCAGGCACTCAGGCTGGCGGCTACCCGCAGCACAACCGCTGGATTCTAATTTCTCCCAAGGTACTCCAAATGAGTAGATACTCCATTCTCCCCTCCGAGCTCCCGTTGTTTCAACCCCGCCCGGTGGCTACACAGTACACAGTATGGCGTATACAGTATGGCTACTGGAGCTGGTTGCCACCTGTTCAGTCTCGTCTGGCCACCGATTATCCCTTTCTCGACCCCCTAGTTCTTGATCTCTGTCGAACAGATACTGCTTGCGTTGGAAGGCAGTACAACATGACAGACACGTCCCATCTCATTTTCGCCATTGATTATCTTCATCCGGTGCTACTGGCTACATGCAACCTGCTATCTTGCTGCCTTCCATCCCTTTGATGCCGATCAGCCTTCCTTGCCATCGCTTGCCATCACTTGAGTCAATGACACGCTGCATTATCTGGGATCTACAAGGGCTTTGCTCGATATTGCTTCGACCTGCCAGTATTCGGAAGCTTAATATCATATTGGCATTCTCCGTTATCTTCCACCCATCAGCATGAGGCCTGGACATTTCATTCCTGGCCCATTCCAAAGCCACTCGCCGATCATTGTCCATGAGCGCAGCCAAGCTTTGAAGCTGCAATCCCTCCTGCAAGGGAGGCGTATCTGGACCCACTATGTACGTATCCTATCGGAGAAGTGTGATAGCACTCGGGTATATTGTACAGTGTACCAAGGGGTCGACAGGGGTCAGATAATGGTCTTGGGATATGGTATGTACAACGACCTCTCCCCCGACCTGTGCGGCCAGGTCAGGTCAGAATCTGACTTGTATCCTTCACCGTCTCAAACGGGTCTTTTCCTCAACAACGTATTGAGTTCAGGAGTTGATTATACCCAGCGTCTAGCGGCGTAAAGATCCAAGGGAAAGCTTCCCTATTCAGACTCGGGGACTGAGGCATTTTGCCCCGGCCGGACCCAGTCAAGACAGCTATTTAGCGTTCGCACAGGATGTTGCATCCATTTCTGGATGTTAGCAATTTCAACCTCGTTCTCTCCGTCACAGGTGAGTAAAGCAGCACTAGGATACCTGCGAAGAGCTGACATTTAGCGAAGGCCTCTACATTCTCCTATTTGGGTTTATCTCACTCAAGTTCAAGCAAAGGTGGTACCTTGGTGAAGCTCGTATGACTCCATGTGATCTCAGACTCGAGGACAGAACTAACATCTACATAGTGCCTGCCTTTCTCATTGGGATTGCATTTGGGCCGATCGGTGCCAAATTCTTGAACGTATCCCAATGGGGAGGCAATGACGACAATGAGACCAGCGAAATAGCCTACGTGAGATGGCCTGGTGATATATACTGAACTTGGCTAATTGTTCCAGGGTTTGACACGCCTAGTTATTGGTGTTCAGTTAGTCAAGGTCGGATATGAGCTCCCCAAGAAGTATTTGAGACAACGCTTGGTGGAGATGATCATCTGCCTACTTCCGTTGATGACCATATCATGGCTTGCAACCACAGGCTGCGTAAAACTTATAGTCCCACGTATATCCTTTGTACGTTGATTTCTTCCTTCGCCAGCGCTATGCTCTGGGTGCAACTAACAATCCACAAAGCTTGCGGCACTCATCATAAGCGCTTGCGTGACGTGTACGGATCCTGTTCTATCCCAGGCAATAGCGAAAGGGCCTTTCGCTGACAACTATGTCCGTCGACCACTACGAGAATTCATCTCTGCGGAGGCAGGTGGGAATGATGGGTTTGGGTTTCCCCTCCTGCTGCTTGGAGTCTCTCTTCTACGATATGCCGAAGCCCCGGCCAACACCCTTAGCCTGGAGGAGTTCGACCTGGAACGGGGGTTGCCCGATGTGCTTGGAACAACTGGGGCGGGGCGCTTCGGCGGCGGCGCTGGTGTCGCGTTAAAGCACTGGGCCATTGAAGGGGTATTATACATGATCCTTTTGGGTGCCGCTTACGGTGCCTTTGTAGGGTTTACGTGCCAGAAGCTTTTGGGGAAAGCATCCCAACGGAGGTGGATTGATAATGAGAGCTTTACATTGGCTCCCGTGGCAATTGGGTTGCTCATTGTTGGCACTTGTGGCTGCTTCGGCTCAGATGAGACACTTGCTTGCTTTATTGCCGGGTGCGTCTTGAACTGGAACGGGCTTTACCATGAAGAGATTCAAGCTCGACACGACTCGTTTAACACAACTATTGAAACGACGCTGAATTTCTCGGCATTCATGTTCCTTGGAGCGACCATGCCATGGGAATCGTTCCAACGGCCGCAGGATACGGGCATCACGTTGTGGAGGCTGTTTGTACTCGGCTTCATGATCCTGGTGTTCCGGCGCATCCCAGCCATTCTGGTGGGATACCGGTTCATGCCCAAGGTCTGCAGCGACTGGAAGGAGGCGCTGTTCCTGGGGCATTTCGGGCCGATCGGTAAGTTCAGTCATTAAATTACTCTATATCTCGTGCTAACATTGATCTAGGTGTCGGCGCAATTTCATATGTGCAGTATACTCGCCGACTCTTTCCACCCCCCGGCCAAAGCGATAAAGAGATCAACAATATGACCGCCGCTATGGTACCAGGTATGGACTGGCCCCAAAGCGTAGAGATGGGGGTACAGATTCTAACCGATTGCGATACAGTTGTCTACTGGCTGGTCCTGTTCTCTATCGTTGTTCACGGGCTATCTGTCCCCGCTCTCAACGCCCTCTACAGAGCCTTCAACGTGCCCCGAATCTACGACCACCCTGTGAGCGTAGTCCTCTTGTCTGAGAACGAACCTCTTCCCAACAACAGCACGGTTGACCCTCAACGCCACTCGATGATCATCAACAACCGGTTTTCACGCCCCTCCGAGAGCGACAGTGAAGAAGAGAGCAAAGAGGATACGGAAACTATGCTTAGATCTAGAGAGGATAGTCCAGCTGGAAGAAGCATAGAGCGACTCTCGACGCAGTCCGAGCGATCAGAGAGAACCGTGAACATGAGAAACATGGTGTGATCTGCTCTCCTACGGCACAATCCTCGACAGATCAATACAAAGCACAAAGGGTCATTCATCTCTCATTCATTGTCATCATCATCAACACAAGTAACACCACCCCCGACCCCTCACCCACCTAGCCCATTATGAAACCATCCCACGAAACTCCGAATCCTATCCCCTCCCTTCAGTTCAACATCAAGCCTGAGCTTAACTTAAACAGGGCAAGACTACAAACCGAACATTAGCCACCATTTCCAACAACCCCCAGAACAAACTCCGAGTCAAGTCAAGTTAACTTACCTTTCCGCAAGATACACAAGTCTTAGTATCGCCAGAAATGGCAGCTCCACAAGAGGGACAAGCAGGGTGACCTCCAGCCATTTTTTCGGTTCAAATTTGATCTGTTGGTTCAGAAAGAAAGCGAAGTGAGATGTGTGACTGCATACAGGACATGTCATCAATCAGTGAACATGTCTACAAACAAATACCACCCCTCACCACTAGGATTCCAACTCACCTGGATGAATTTGACGGAACAACAAAGCACGGTGAGAGGGGAAAGAGAAGAGAAGAGAGGTGAGAAGTGAAATGGAACGAAATCAAAAGAAAGCCTAGGGTTGATTGGCAATACGGAAGCGACGATTCACTCGATTTGTTGTCAACCCCGCTGTGTGAGGCCCCGCTGGTGCGGGATCCGGGACACCTGATTGGTGGTGGTGATAAGGCGCGGTGGGCAGGTGATTAGGATGGGTGATGCCCCGCGGGTTGCGTGAAGATCGCCATCGTGCATGTGAGGTTATAGGAGGAGTGGATTGGTGGGTGGTAAATTTTCTGGTGTATAGGACGAATTTTGTTGAAGGACAGGTTTGGTGTCACTCTGGAAGGTATTCTGATATGTCTTGCATTGTTCTCAGATCGGTGTGTGGTGTGGCATTTACTGGTTCTAGTATGCTTTCAGGTATATCTATCGAAATATCGTTCTGCATAGGGTATCACAGCCGGGAATCGCTTGCATGTCTACTTGGTACTCTGTGCCATAAATGTCTGAAAACCGGCATCCTATGGCACATATCCTGCGTAAACATATCTTTCTTCCTCTAGCTACCCTTCCTCTGTTTCTCAAAACACACACACACACACTCTCTCTCTCTCTCTCTCTCTCTCTCTCTCTCTCTCTCTCACACACACATCCCCTTCAAATTCTGCGTCTTCCTTTTCCTGAGCCGACTAAAACAAGCGACAAGAGCCCAACCTTCGAGACCACGGCCAGCTCAACAATCTAGTTTGGGGGCACATAGCCAATAGCCCCGCCAAGATAACAGTATCTCTTTGTAGTCTCCTTAGGATTAATCTGACACAGCCACTCGCCACCCAGTCCCGAGTTATATAAAGCTAAAAAAAAATCATTGGCTGGTATCTAACCGCGAGGGAGAAGGTCGCGACATCGCTCAGACCATCTGGGAAACTGATGCTGTAGATGCTATTGTGGCAGTCGAAATCCACGCTGCTAGTGATCATGTTGTTTGAGTTCCTTCAATTAATCGTGTTTGTAAAGATCGTCTGCGCAAGCTTTGCTGCAGACAAGGATAGCATTATAGGGGAAGCACTCACCAGGTAATAGCACAGCGATTATTATTTATATTTCTGTCCACTGGGTTTTGAACGTTGTGTCCATCCTGCCGGGGTTTCCGTCAGCGGAGATCGAGACATGAGTTTCACTCAGTGTGATAGTTGGGCCCTGGAGTTATTGGGGGAAGGCCATGGCCGTAGTGGTGGTGTGAAGGATGGTCAGGGTAGCGCACTTCTCTTGAGGTTGGTAGTCGAGTGCGTTGGGGTAGATTAAATCTGCTCGAGACTTATCTTAGGTCTGCGGTGGGATGGTAACTGTTCAGTTTCTGCGGTGATGCTCTGGAAGGTCTCGTTCCAACAGCAAATCAGTGTCCTTTATATCTCTGGGTACGGGGACCTGCACCCTCCGTCTAGTGATGCTCAGAGGCATCCTGACACTTTTAACATCCTTGTTGACCTGAGGAAGAAGCGAATCTGGATGAGAATGGCATATTCGGGGCTATTTCTGAGTATGATCGGAGTCCTTAGGTGCGTCTATCTCGTCAGGGATGATCGCAGTCGAACAACTAGCAGTACTGCTTACCCTGCTGTGAGCAGTGAATACCTAGAATCTAAGATATCAACCGTTAGTGAAGCAAGATATGACTTCTGGTCGATATATAGACTGGACCAACGCTCTTACCGCATGGTAAGCGCGAACTTGAGGTGAAATCAAGACTGAGTCGGTGACGGCACCAGCTGTTGATTGCCGTGATGCTTTGATGCTGGGCTATAATTATGGCAGCTGAAATGTATGCCATAGTTGGTGGAAGAGGCACGAGACGTGAGTTGGGATTGAGATATAGAAGGTAGTTCTAACTGACCGTGGGCTGTTTCTATTTGCGGCAATGCCCGATCTTGTTTTGTTAGACAGGGATTCGCCCTCGGCCATTATCAAGGGTCAAAAGAGTACAAGACACACAGTGACTAATACATGCACAGGTCGGCAGACCGGGCTGGATTGAAAGGGTCTCGGCCACCGACTCTCCAGTTTCCTAGTTTTGTTACTCCCTTTGTTCGGATCATGTAGGCTATTCCGATACCTTCCTGTCCAGTGGCATGATCTACCGATATGGCCAAGGCCAGGGAGGCTGTGACTGTTGCATCCCAGTAGCTAGCATAATCCTAAGAAAGTAACACTTAGTCCATTCTCAAGTTCTTTTGTTATTCCCTGTTGGTCAAGACATATCGACACCCAATCCATGAGTTTCTGTAGTGCAAGTCAAAATATGTTCCACTGTTTTGTCTTTCAGTGTATGCATGTGTGCCTGTCTACGGAATGCCAAAATCACTGGTACAGTAGGAAATCAAACATGAACAAGAGCTCCCTTGCCGAGGCGAGTCGTATATCTGCGAGGTCTGGACAGATCACTTTAGTACGGGATCTATTCCAGTTTACAATTGTTGAAAATATGCATCTTCTAGACATATGAAAAAAGCAATCGAGAATACAACCTGGGAGTAGATTTACCCGACGGTCGGGTTCCGAGTTACTTACAAGCCGGACTACTTAATACCCATTGAAGACGGTATTGCCTGAATGACTCCTGGGTGGGATGGAGTCGTACGAATAAGGGGTGGTTGCCGGTCAACTCATCGAGGAATATGTGTATAACAATATTCAGTTCTTTATCGGTATCAACAAGAAGTGCAAAAGTTGAGCTCAATTCTGAGCATTATTGATAATACAAAAGCTACGTTTATGTCCTGGTGCTATGATGTTGAAGAACTCTGTATGATTCTCCACGGGTAAATGAACAATATATTTAGAGTTACAATGAGCGGAATACTGTCCCTAGAATCCTGATTTACAGACGATGATACTAACATACCCGTGAAGAATCATGATGAACGAAGAGAAGTTGGAAGTGATAGTAGTGGTCTTCGTACCATGACCCCTCCCTTGAAGCGACACGCAGGTATCCACTACAGAATCTTCACAAATCCGAGACGAAGTTGTCACGCAGATTCCATTTTACTTTCATATCTCTTTAATTATATTACACTTTTCCCGCTTTCGCTAAAGGTCATGATGGTCAGTGAGCATTTGCCAGCTACTTAAAGATCAAATGCGAGTAAAGAAGGCTGGAAGCATGTGAAAGCCTACCGCTGATTTCCCCTCCCCTGGAGCTATTCTGTACATATATATTGTTTGCTCACGAAATTCTGATGGTAGGACTCTAACTACTGCTCTAACTACCACAGGCAGAAGATGTATTAAAGAATTCTCACGCTTAGCGCGGTATATTGCAAGAAACAAGAACTCGATTGATATGAAGTGATACTGGCGGCGCAGAAGTCGGTGAGGGCCCGACTATCCTCAATCACCCTCGGAAGCTAATGACCCGTTAGTGGCCGAAGTGCCAGCCCGTATCCGGAACAAAACCAAGTGATAGGTAACGCGCAACTTTAAAAACAGGGCAGGTGACCTGCGCTGGGATTCAAATTCGTAGAGGTTCTGGACTCGCCAGCATCGCGATCGTTCTGACAATGCACGATGGTTGTCCAGTCCCTCGAGACGACCACCCGAGGGAATCAAACCAGCTCTAGCCGGAATCGGGTATCCCCCAGGGGACGAGAACATCCGGGGAAAGGCCCGCGTGGCCCCGGCACCCCTCGGATGCGGGGTACAGATAGCGGTCATTCTCGATAGGGGAAAGACAGCGCCGTGACATCTTGGCTGAATCCAATGTCAGGGCATCAACCCTCCGTCATCTATCTATGGTGATAAAATCCCGGCTACATCTCTTGGCTCTTCGTCATGCGCGATGACCTAGCTGACTGCTCGCGTGGAGGCAAAACGGGGAACAGAGCACCTGACCCAACTCGGGAGGCGTTTCGGATATTCGTGGAATTTCGGCAGGGGCCAGGTTGATCTATCATGTGCGATTTTCGTAGTGGGAATGCCCCTTTTTGGTGCACAGTAGGGAGATGGATGTGCAGCAAGTTACGAACCTAATAATCGGGATACGAGACGCTGTGTATGAGAGAATTTATCGATGCGGGACTTACGCACATGCCGGGGGTTTGACGATGGCGAAAAATGCCTGCATCGGTATGACATGGAATCCCAGAAATGCGACTCGGAGCCAGGTGATAGCTCTCATTTGCCTCAAAATGCAGCGCACCCGAAAATGATGCTCGAGCCCGAGCGGACGGCAATATCTTCTGCCCAAGTTGGTGACGTTGGATTGCTCATCCGTGACGCGTGAGGGCGCTGATTGGCTGGCGGGGGGAGTATTTCGGGAGCCAGATGACTAAGAAGATACCGGAAGCGGGAAAGTGCGGACGAGGGGAACCCGAGATTCTCCCCCGGCATTTCGTCACTCGGAAGGATTCCTGACGCTGGCCGGGCCCAGACTGCAATCAGCGCTTCTCATTACACACAAACCGCCCCGTCGGGTATAGTCCAACCCTCCTAGCCGAAAACTGTCTCCCCCCGCAATTTCTGTTAGTCTGAGAGTGTATCGCTGCGCCTCTAGACTCCGGCTGCTGCATTGCGCGCATTCAACGTCACCACTCCCACTGTTCCATCCCCCCGGCCATGGCCGTCCATTGTCATTTGTTCAGCCAGCGGCCAAACGGCGCACTCGTCCTTGGGTCCTTGTAGTGTAATCCTTTGCAGCGCTCTTCCAATGACCCTGGCTCGGGGGAGTGGCTGCGGCAGGCTGAAAGGCAATAAATACCTCGTTTGTAGCGCGCGGCCTGGGGCCTGGTGGTCAACTAGCTAGCTTAGCTTCCCATCCCTGGACTCCAAATCTGCCACTAGTGCGGTGGATGAGACATTAATTCATCATCCCCTGACGCGCTATCCGTGAGGCCCGCCTCAAATCTCTGATCCAGTTTCCGAAGCTTCTGCGAATCCCTGGCTTCTAGTTGGTGCATCCGCCAGCCCTTCCGGGACCACCTCGTGCCCACATCTGGGGTTCGGGAACTTTCGGGCAATCCAAAGAGGCATTTGTTCTTCTTTTCGACCTTTCACGATAACCACCGCCGTCTCGACTCGGTCCTCAGCCCCGACATCACCCGTGGAACGGTGGAGTAGGCACTTCGACCTGGAATTCCAATCTCGCGGCGCCTTGAATCGTGCCCATCATGAGCCCTGCGACAAACATTCATATACCCCCCGAATCCCCCGTCGAACCTGGACCTCTCTACTCAGATTTCTTCCAACAGCAAGTTGCCAAGCAACGAAATAATAATTATCATTCTACCTCACTAAGAAACATGGTTGCTGCTTCGGTGAATCGCACTGCTCTGCACCCTGGTGGTGTCTTGTATGTTCTTCTTCTTCTCTTCTTCTTGGTTATCCTGTTGCTCACATCGCGACCTGCCCGCGCATTGTGTCGCAATACTATATTGTCTTTCTGAAATACACCTTCGCTAACTATGACCTTTCAGGCCAGGCAAGGGTCACACTGAGCTTGAGGAAGAGCTCCACGAGCATGCCCACATCGACTATGACCGCGTTGCTATTGTAAGGCTTCCATGTTGTCGCTTGTCCCAACCCCACTGACCCCGACAGATTGCCAACCCGGCCGTCCCTGCTCTCTACGAAGATGCTCTGGTCTACGAGACCGGTACTGCTATCACCTCCAGCGGTGCCCTGACTGCCTACTCTGGCGCCAAGACTGGCCGTTCTCCCTCAGACAAGCGTATCGTTGAGGAAGAGTCATCAAAGGATGACATCTGGTGGGGACCTGTCAACAAGCCCATGACTCCTGAGGTACGTGTGCATTGCTGTTTCTTCTTCTTTCACATGCAAGCGCCATATATCGCGCATCATCCCTTGCATTGGCCCGCTCTAGCCGCCTGGCATGAGATTCAAGCTTTCTGGCACCACACTGGCAGCACATTCAGCGATAAATGCCTCCTGAGGCATTTAATCGCGCGACTGCTGTGCAACACAGAGTTTGGACTGTGTCTGGTTGTGTTCCTGAGAATGCTTGTTTCGCGCCTGGCCAGGGTCTCACCGATGACGTCATCCACGATAAGGCTGTTTGCTAACGGGCTTTTGGCTGACAGGTCTGGCGCATCAACCGTGAACGTGCTGTCGACTACCTCAACACCCGTAACCGTATCTACGTTATTGATGGTTTCGCTGGTTGGGACGAGAGATACCGCCTCAGTGTCCGTGTTGTCTGCGCTCGCGCCTACCATGCTCTCTTCATGCGCAACATGCTTATCCGCCCCTCTCAGGAGGAGCTGAAGCACTTCCACCCCGACTATGTCATCTACAACGCTGGATCCTTCCCGGCCAACCGCTTCACTGAGGGTATGACCTCCGCTACGTCGGTCGCCATCAACTTCGCCGAGAAGGAGATGGTTATCCTGGGTACCGAGTACGCCGGTGAGATGAAGAAGGGTGTCTTCACCGTCCTCTTCTACGAGATGCCTGTCAAGCACAACGTCCTGACCCTGCACTCCTCTGCCAACGAGGGTGAGAACGGCGATGTCACCGTCTTCTTCGGTCTCTCCGGTACCGGCAAGACCACTCTCTCTGCCGACCCCAAGCGTGCTTTGATCGGTGACGACGAGCACTGCTGGACTGACCGTGGTGTCTTCAACATCGAGGGTGGCTGCTACGCCAAGTGCATTGGTCTCTCCGCCGAGAAGGAGCCGGATATTTTCAACGCCATCCGCTTCGGATCCGTCCTGGAGAACGTTGTCTTCGACCCCATCTCCCGTGTTGTCAACTACGATGACTGCACCCTCACTGAGAACACTCGCTGGTAAGCATGCTCGATGGCTTTGGGGAATGATTCGTCACTAACGAGACCAGTGCCTACCCCATCGAATACATTGACAACGCCAAGATCCCCTGCTTGTCCGACAAGCACCCCACCAACATCATCCTCCTCACCTGCGATGCCCGTGGTGTTCTCCCTCCGATCTCCAAGCTCACCACTGAGCAGACCATGTTCCACTTCATCTCGGGTTACACCTCCAAGATGGCCGGTACTGAGGACGGTGTGACCGAGCCCCAGGCCACCTTCTCCTCCTGCTTCGCCCAGCCCTTCCTGGCTCTGCACCCCATGCGCTACGCCCGCATGCTGGCGGACAAGATTTCGCAGCACAAGGCCAACGCCTGGCTGCTCAACACCGGTTGGGTTGGTGCTGGCGCTACCACCGGTGGCAAGCGTTGCCCGCTCAAGTACACTCGTGCCATCCTGGACGCCATTCACAACGGCACGCTCAGCGAGGCCGAGTACGAGACGTACGATGTGTTCAACCTGCACGTTCCCACGAGCTGCCCCGGTGTTCCTTCGGAGCTGCTGAACCCCAAGAACAGCTGGACCGCGTCGACGAGCTTCAAGGACGAGGTCAACAAGCTGGCCAAGCTGTTCAACGACAACTTTGCCAAGTACGCTGACCAAGCGACCAAGGAGGTCATTGCGGCCGGTCCGGTGCCTCAGTAAATTGATATGCTTTTTCTATTTCCTTGTTTCATGATATCTTGCATGGCGTGTTGCGTTCAAATATGGGTCATGATTTTCGAGTTACCACATGTGGCTTGCCCCAATAGGCGGGGAAAAGACCTTGGGCATTTCCTTGGGTTTTGGCTTTTACTTGGTAGAAGTCAGTAAAGCTAGAAATTGAAATCGATACATTCAAAAATCCGCTCTCCATTTGTAGTGTTGCAACTTGCATTGAGTTTGGGTGGGTCACGGGATGGCAGGGATGGCCAGGGGAATCCTGCCGACTCCACATGTGATCGTCGTTTAGCGTCTTCCCTTCACCGGCTGGTCTCTCCAGATTTTCTTGTCTCCCATGCATGCAGTCCTCGCAACTCCGATGAACCACTTGATTATTTCAACTTCAAGTCTCATACCTTAAATCAACCTCAACATTGGGAATTGAATCTGTCTACTCATCCGAGTAGACACCACCTGGAACCATTTCCCGCCCTGACGGCGTTGGTATGTCACCCACTCCTTGACATGCTACCAACCTTTGGCTGGCTCTGGCACAGCCGCAATAGTTACAAAGCACCATGCAAGGAGGCTGAAATGTCTCATCTCAACACGAGATCGAGACAGAAACCGGACTCGTGCGTCGTGTGATACCTTATCCCCTGAAATCATGCGAATAGAGTTACAACCTGCATTACGCGGGTGCGGACGCGAATGCATCTTGGCCTGCATCACGTTAATCTCCGATCGACCCAACAGGGTCCATTTCCGCGCGTGGCCTACGGAGTCCTCTTTCATGTTTAACATACCTCACGATCGCGAAACAGGCTTCGCCCCTGGTCCTTAAACAAGGGGTGGATACCAATGTTGCTTTGCTAAACTACGATTCGTCAATTACGGCCCCTTCAGCCACGGCCTTTCACCACAGTATGGCACCTCCTTAACCCCTTGTGCCAGCCTCCCTTCATAATGGCAAATCCACATATAAGAAGATTCAAGGCCTACGCGTGATGACGCTCAGTTGCTCTGCATCTTCTTCATGCACGTTACCGCCATGACACAGGCGTGAATTCAAGACAACATGGACGAGCATCTGGCGGTTCCTCTTTCTGTCCTCTCTCGCATTCCTCTGGGGGTTGGGCTTGTGATTCTCGCGGTAAGTTCAGCCTTCTAGATCGTTTAGATCTAATTGAGTAGGACTGACGAGACTAGGTCCTAGGATATGTCATCTATCAGGTATACTTTCACCCATTAGCCAAATACCCGGGTCCATGGCTAGGGAAATTCACCGAGGCCGGGGCTGCGTATCATGCCGTGAAGGGGGATTTGCATCTGCACATTTGGTGGTGTCATCAGAAATATGGTATGTGGCCCGTATCGGCGATGGAATAGTGCTAAGAGTTCGCAGGGCCTGTTATACGGTATACGCCGAATTTGGTCATCTTCAACACGGAAAGTGGTTTGAAAGGTCAGTGGATATGTCAGAGCCACTGATGTATACTGACACCGATAGATATCTACGTCCGGGGAAAAGACTTGCGCAAGGATGTCCACTACGGAGTGATCCAACTGGGCACCAAAAACCTCCTTACAGTGACCAGTCCCAAAGAACACGCCAAACGCAGTAAGATCATCGGACCCGGGTTTACCAGCACCGCCATGCGGGAATTCGAGCCGAAGCTCTTGTCTCATGTGCACAAGTTCCGCGACGCCCTCTATCCCTCCTCCGACCCGGATCGCACGTGGGGTCCGCCCATGGTCATGTCGGAGTGGTGCAGCTATTTCGCATTCGATGTGATCACCGACCTGGTATTTGGCAAGGCGTGTAACCTGCTCGGGAGCCAACAGTTTCAATGTACGGTGTACGATATCTCGGGGATGATGAAGCGCCTATCGCTGTTGATGTATGCGCCGTATGTGTTTCTCGGTCGGTTGGACAAGAAGTTGTTCAAGGACGAGGTTCGCGGGATGAAGCGGTATCATCGACTAGTCAACAGCATGATGGCGGACGCAGCCAGTATGTCAGGTCATGTTCTAAGTCAATTGACCAGCGCCCGTGATAGTGTCACGGGCCCGACGCTGACTGATGCGGATGTGTATTCCGAGGCAGCAATGCTGGCCGTTGCTGGTAGGTAACCTAAGCTCCTTACCGATCAACACTAACCTCCCTAGGGTCTGATTCCACCTCCGTCAGTCTATGTGCGAGTCTCTTCTACCTCGCAACCTACCCTCACGCGTATGCGAAACTCGCCCACGAGATCAGAAGCGTCTTTCCATCACCCGACGACATTCGCAGCGGCCCCCTGATGCAGCAATGCACATACCTTCAAGCCTGCATCAAGGAGACCCTGCGCATATCGCCGGCTGTCGCGGGATGCCCGTACCGTCGGGTCGAAAAAGGCGATACGCTCGTTGTCGACGGCAATGTGATTCCGGCCGGGTGCAGTGTCGGGACAGGCATCTACAGCATCCATCATAATCCCTTATATTTTCCCCGGCCGGAGGAGTTTATCCCAGAGCGCTGGCTGACGGAATCGGGCGCCGGGACAGACAAACTCGACGTCACCTCTGCGGCCTATGCGCCATTCTCGCAAGGCTCGCGGGCGTGCATCGGGCGTCATCTGGCGCAGCTGGAGCTGCAGCTGGCGCTGGCAAGCCTTGTGTGGAGCTACGACTTCCGCCGGCCAGACACGGCGGCCGGGGCGATGGGGGCAGGAAACCCGGGGGCGGGGATTGGACGGACGAATCCGCACGAGTTCCAACTGTACGATCACATCATTAGCCAGAAACGAGGGCCGGTCCTTCAATTTCGGCCTCGCGCGCGGTAATGGAGGAGACCCAGGGTAGGGTCGGCTATTCCCCCGGATACAAGGAGCAAGATAGGCTACCAGGACGAATGCAGACACAATGCTCCGATATCCAAGATTCCAGCGGAAATCGGCTGTTTGGGTCTGGCCCTCGCTTGCGTCCCACCGTACCAGATGCAGTAACCGGATCATAACCGGCCCCAGTAGCTAAACCAGCCAAGAGCAACCAGAGCCACCACCAGGGCCGCGATTACTCCTGGGCCGTACCCGAGGACCAGCCAGGCTGGCTGCCAGCTGCCGACATCCGAACCAGCCGCTCCGGGATCCCGAGATATCTGCCGCCAGGTGATTAGGTTGCCGGGCAAGTATCCGCTGTTGCTGAACCCACTGTATACTGGATGGATCACTCGCTTGGAGGCTGACAGACCCTGAACCGTAGCTGTCCGATCGCCGATGAAATGTGGAACAAGACGAGCATGCTGTCTGTCTGAAGCTAGGAGAGCAGTGCTCCGCCATCCAAATCCTGCTTGTGGTCGCTACTCAGCCCCTAGTCGATCCTCGTCACGTTGCGAGGAGGGAGGACGGAGAAGGACTCCTCCGGCTGACGGAAGAGCCGAAATTCGGAGGAATCGGGGGAAGGGAATACCATTTTCAATATACCTACTTTTCTTGAGCTTTCAAATTAAGAATACTACAAAGTGATGGTCTACATACCCTACATGAATATACAATCAACTAATCTCCATACCCACGATGTCCCTCGAGATCTAGAATAAAGAGATAGTATAAATATGTCCCCCGACCTCCCTCCCCCGACGGAAGAATATTAATCAGCCCCTGGATCGACGAGCCCGATCTGGGGAGCGGGGCGAACAGCTGATTGGACGTATCAACGGGCGCGCATAGTCAGCGAGCTCCGCTACCTTTAACTAGTTAATAGACATGCGCTAGTGGGCCGTTGGGTAGAGGCGGACCTCGGTTATGTCTTTGCTACCTATGATGCTGTCAGAGGGCTGGATGAAGGGTTGTGTAACCTCGGGCATCCGGGAGAGCGCGGCTTCTTTCTGTTATGTATCTACTAGGTAATGGTGGTGGTGGTGGTGGTGGTGGTGGTGGGAGTGATGGTTGTACTGTACAGACACATGTACTCCGTAGTCCCAGTGGAAATTGCCGGGGGTGGGGCCCCGTACGGTTCGGTAACGCCCCGCTATATGACGTTTCTACATAACACAGTGTTGACTGTTGAGAGGAAGATGAGATGAAGATGCGATGGAGATGAGATGAAAATAAGACGGAATGAGAGGAGATGAAGACGAAGACAAACTAGATGAAATGATTTGAGGCATCAACCCCGCATTCCAGCTGGCGGCATCGTGCAGTAGCCACCGCCAGCTCGATCGCTCGGGCCTTAATTCCTGTGGAGATTCCGAGGATCGCAAAGAACAGAAACAGAAACAGAAACAGAAACAGAGCTGTGATGTTGCTGTCGCTGCTGTCATGCTCGGCGTTGGCTCGGAGCTGGCAGCAGCTGGCAGCAGCTGCCAGTATTAATACATCATCGACGCCGCGGATGCTACGGTGCTACCCTGTAAAATCCTCCAGCATCACAACGGCTGCCTCTGACCAGTCTTTGTCTGCTCCAAACCGGTCTGGCCTCCTACTCTTTCTCGTGGTTTTTCGTCGCCTCCGTGTTTCCCCTCTTTTTCACGGGCATCGCATCCACGGTCAGTGTTATTCCCCTCCCGCCTCGACGTCACGGGTTTGCCTGTTGGGTGCCTGGAACTCACGCGTCCCTTGGCAAGGCACGAATTATATGGTTCTTCTCTCTGCTCCTCGCCATCCTGTTGCTCCATCCGTGTTGCTCCATCCCCGTGTTGCTACTATCCCCGCTTTCTGTCTCCCCCGTCTCATACAACCCATCTCTCGTTCTTGTGAACGCCGGTTAACACTCGTTCTGATCAGATCTGGTGTGAATCTGCTTAGTCGTCAACATGGCGTCCCCTACTGCTGCCAAAGACACTGATCCCGCTGTGAATCTCCTGCACCATCCGTACACGCGTGCTGCGTTGCCCTTCATCAACGGTGGTCTCGCCGGCATGACGGCCACCGTCGTCATCCAGCCCATTGACATGATCAAGGTGCGTCTGCAGCTCGCTGGTGAAGGTGTCCGCACCGGTCCTCGTCCCTCTGCCATTGGCGTGGCCCGCGACATCATCGCCTCCGGGAAGGTCCTCGACTTGTACACCGGTCTGTCCGCCGGACTCCTCCGTCAGGCCGTCTACACCACCGCCCGTCTCGGCTTCTTCGACACCTTCAGCAAGGCCCTGAACAAGCGTGCCGAGGCCGCCCACCGTTCCGTCACCTTTGCCGAACGCGCCGGCGCCGGGCTCACTGCCGGTGGCATCGCCGCCATGATTGGCAATCCGGCTGATCTGGCGCTCGTGCGGATGCAGTCCGACGGTCTCAAGCCGGTCCAGGCCCGTGCCAATTACCGTTCCGTGCTCGACGCCCTGTTCCGTATCTCCAAGCACGAGGGCATCGCGGCTCTGTGGGCGGGTGCCTTCCCCACCGTCATCCGGGCCATGGCGCTCAACGTCGGCCAGTTGACCTTCTTCGCCGAGTCCAAGGCTCAGCTCAAAGCGCATACCAGTCTGTCGGCCCAGAACCAGACCTTTGCCGCCTCGGCCATTGCGGGCTTCTTTGCCAGTTTCCTCTCCTTGCCGTTTGACTTTGTCAAGACTCGGCTGCAGAAGCAGCAGAAGGATCCCAAGACGGGTCGGCTCCCTTACAAAGGCGTGTTGGATTGCGCGCGCAAGGTCGTCCAGGAGGAGGGCTGGTTGCGGTTCTATCGCGGTTTCGGCACTTATTATGTGCGGATCGCTCCCCATGCGTTAGTGCCCCACTGTTTTTGACTAGTGCGATGCTAAGCTAACGGCCCACAGGATGGTGACGCTTATCGTGGCCGACTACCTCAACTTGATTACCAAGTAGATGTTCAGCATCAACAAATACGAATGTGGCAGTGCTTATCTGTCTACGAATACGACAATGACACCAGCAGCGTTGTTGATCACGCTTTTCCTACTCATCGGCTGCATCGATCGATGCTGTCGCACTGCCGGACCAGATGCGTTAATACCCTGATTGAATGGAGCCTGGTGTTATGTTCTGCTTCTTGTATTTATTATACCCGGTGCTTTAGTGCGGGTGAGCGATAATAATCATTCAAATAGCATGTGCTGTGCCCGTGCCCGTAGCAATAGTTCAGTCGGACATTTCTGCATCGGTGCTGGTTGAGGTTGCCTCGTCTGCAACTTCATCACTCATTTCCGCATCTTCTGCTCCGGATTCATCTTCCCCATCCATCTCTTCATCATCTTCCTCCTGATCGTCTTCCATTTCTGCGTCCTCTGTTTCTCCATCGCCAGATCCGTCTTGCTCTTCTCCCTCTGCTGCATCAACATCAACAACCTCCACATCCCCCACAGCCACCGACATCGCCCTCTCCCGCTTAATCCTCGCCACCGACATCCCCCGCTCCCTCTTGACCCGAATCCTCTCCTCCCCATCCCCCTCCCCATCCCCCTCCTCATCCCCCTCTTCATCCCCACTCCCCAACTCAATCTCCCTCCCCCTCTTCCTCTTCCCCCTCCCCCCCTCCCCTTCCTCCTCCCCACTCCCCTCCTCTTCTTCGCGTTGCACAGCAAGCATCCTCTTCACCCTCCTCGCCAAAACCGGATCACTCCTCAAATCCCCCTCCGTCAACACAACCTCGCAAACCGGACACTTGGCACTGCGGACTCTTCGCACCCTTCCCCCTGCTGCTGCAGCTCTCGGATCCGGAACGGTGGATTTACTCCGCGCTATCATGTCTGTGATCGCGGCGCGCTCGAAACTGTGGGGGCATTTGGTGCTGCTCACGGGATCGGTGAAGGGGAGGAGGGTTAATGGGCATCTGAGGGATAGGCGCTCGGTTTGGATGGCGATTTCGTCGTCGGAGGATCCTTCTGCTGAGGTGGTGGTTGTGGGGGGGTTAGAGTGGTGGGAGCGGTTGGAGGGGTGGTTTGAGATGGCAGTGGGAGCTCGGGATGGTCTGGCTGAGCTGGCGGCAGTGGTGGTGGTAGTGGTGGTGGGTTGTTCGAGATGAGCAAACCAGGTCGATGGATGCGGGGGCGGGGGGATATCTTCGCCGGTGTGTTTGGATTCGTGGATGATGCGGTAGAAGCCGATGTAGGCGTTGTTGGTGGAGTATCTGATCCGTTAGTTACCCCCCTTCTGACAAAAAAAAAAAAAAACACATAGAACAAAGCCAGATAAAGAATAAGAAAGGAAAGGGAGATACCGTTCCGTAAGCGACAACCCATTCCATTCCCCCTCCTTCTCATCCACCCCGGTCTCAAACTGCACCAGTAGCGGATCCCTCCCTTCTTCATTCTCTTCCTCCTCATCCCCATCTTCATCCCCCTCCTGAGCATGAGCAGCAGCAGCAGCAGCAACCCCCGCCCTCGTCCGCCGAGAATTCCTCCGTCTTTGTAACAACCCCACGACCCCCCGCTCTAACCCTCCCAACACCATCCCCAGATTCTCAAACCGTACTTCGGCGTCGATACTCCCGCGCATGGATTCCTCGAGCTGTGCCGTCGTCTTCGACACTGCGTTTTCGAATGCGGATAGACTATTCCTGTTCCCATCTCCACCTTCCCCCTCATTCTCATTCTCATCCCCATCCCCATCCCCCTCATCCTGATTCTGATTCTGATTCTGATCCCCATCAACATCCCCACCCTCACCCCGATTCCCCTCAGAAACATTCATATATTTCCTCCTCCTCCTCTCCACTCCCCTCCTCTCCCTCTCCCTCGCATCCGTCAACCGCTCATTAATCTCCCCCGCCGCATCGGTTAACTTCTCCTGCGCGTGCTGGAGATGCGTCTTGAGGGATGAGGCCGTGTGGGTGGTTTGGAGTGCTACCAGAGCCGGGTGTGTGTTTTGTTGCGTGAGGAGGTGCGGGAGGGTGCTGGTGGTGGTGGTGGAGGGGTGGGTGTGGGTTGGGGTTGGGGTTGCGGTTGCGGTTGAGGGGGGGCGGCGGGGCATTTTCTCTTATTGTATTGGGGGGGTTTGATGGGGATGTTAGGTGTTGGATAGATGTAGGATGTGAGACGTAGAGTGTGAAGAAGAGAAAGAGGTGGAGGGACTGAAGCAGAGGCAGATATCTCTTTGTTCAATTTGATGAGATAAAGAATAACGAGACGCGACGCGATGCATGCGCTAGGCTGGTTTGGGGTTGGTGGAGCGTGTTATCTTATCGATAGGGTTGCCAAGATATTATCTACGGTGATGGATCGGGTGATGATGGCTGTATTATTGCTATCCTGTCTTCCACGAATTCTGTTCGATGTACTACTTTTAGTAGTATCTGCTATTCTGATATTCCTAATCCTGCCATACTGGTATCTGCCACGGTATCTCGTTTACACCTTGTAGAAACAAAACGCATGGTAGAAACCTATCTCGTTAGCACAATCCATTCAGCAGCCCACCATCCAAGAAGAAAAACTTACTAACTGCCTCCTGCTCCTCCGGCGTCATCGCCAACTCCCCTGTATGACGATCCCGCACGCCCATCCGCTCGCTCAACGGTCCCAGCTCCGCGTCGTCTTTCTCGTCCCGCCACACCTCCAAGAATGGCTTGCGGTACTGTAGCTCCAAATTGTACTCCTCCGTCAATCTGCTCCATTAGTACATTATCGGGATCAGGGCGGCTGCAGGTACTCACGCGCGAAACGCCTCCCACGGCACCACATACTCCGGAACCTCTCCCACCGCTTCCTCCATAAAGTAGCTGTACTTCCAGCCAAACGGCGGCCGAAACACTCCATCTTCAGGTGTCTCGCCTGGAAACTGTACCCGGTAGATGGAATTCCCCCATTCCACCTTGCCTTCCTCTTCCACTTCACCATCCTCGGGCTCCGCCTCCTTCTGCGTCTTCTCGCGGTCCTTGCGTTTGGCATTGGCCTCGGCCACCTTGGCACTGATCACATCCGAGTTCGGACACACGCCCAAGAACCGGCCACCCTTCCGTAAACACCCAGCTACATTGCGCAGCATCTGTCGGGCCTTCTCCTCGCTCTCAAAAGCGTAGTGAATCGCGAACATAGACGCCACCACATCGAACCCACCACCGCCCCATCGCGAGCTCATCACTGACCCTCCCGGCCCAGCATTGGAATCAATCCCCACCTGCTGAACAATATCCACATCCCCCAACCACTCCCCAAAGCAGTCCTTCGACCGAAACTCCCCATGAAACAGCGGAGGTCCCCGACGGCCACGGGGCCCCCGACCCGTCCGCATCCCCATATACCGCTCGCGCGCCTGATTGACCGACACCTCCGCCGGATCCAATCCCACGTAGAGATCCACCGGCTGCGGCGCCAGCTGCCACTTGCCCAGATCCCCTCCCTTGCCACATCCCAGATCAATCACCAAGAGCCGCTTCTCCTCCACCGGCGGAGGCCCCGTCCCATCCGCCCAGTCCTTCGTACCAATCGACCGCGCCACAAACTCCTCATCCGGCGAAAACTTCTGGATCAACGTACTCTTCACCCAGTTATTGAAACTGCGCAGACCCTTAATCTTACTCTCCGTCTTGCGCCACTCCCGACCACGCTGCGGGACGGCGTTATAATGCTGGCGAACAATATCCGTCATGCCCCGACTCTGCGAGTTCCGAATCGCATCTTCTTCCTGTGCGCGTTCTCGCTCCTCCTGTCTCCGTCGCAGCGTCTCCCGATCCACCAGACCCCGTCGAGCACCACCACCCGGTCGCTTGCGCTGACGGGTTTCCGGCGTGGGCGACCGGGGCGGCAGATCCGGGGAGGGAGATCGGGGCGGCGGTGCGGGTCGACTAGAGACTTCATCGCCGTCTCGTCGTGAGTATGCAGACGGGGGAGCTTGCCCGCGTTTCCGGAGTTTCTGGTGTCGTTCTTCGAGACGCTTGCGCTTCGAGACGGGTCGATCGGTTGTGTAGGTGGCTTCGGCGGGCTCGTCGTCCAGCTTGCGTTTGTGGTCGGTCGCGTGGTCGTACGCGTAGTCGCCTTCTGCGGATTCGGCGTGAGCGGACCCAGAGCGGTAGTAGTCACCCATCGTGCTCGATACAGATGCAGATGTCTTATGTTGATGTGCGGGTTGAGATGGCGATGCTGGTGTCGGAATCGGAGACTGAATCAAGGACGGCTCGGCGAGGGATAGGGTGGTTGCAGGATGAGGAGAATTTAACGTCGCGATAGAATCATCCAGCTACCCGATCAATTCGACGTCAGTGAGGGTTGGATTGGATTCTGATGGGGATGAATGAACAGAGATTTCGCCGAGACCAACGCGCAGAAGTAATACTGCCGGGATGGATCACCGCCTAGCGCCACGGCAAAGGAAGCTATTCTCTTCGTCTCCACTCGTCTCCAGTCGCAACCAACGCTGGAACCACTTAAACTAGCCGGAGGCTGAGACTTACCTGTGATGTCCCCAAAGTCAACACCGGTGGATCACTTCGATCCATCGGCTGCTGCTGCTGCTGCTCCTCCCATCGGTCCCGCGCGGGGTCGTACATACTGATGCTGCCTCGTTTGCCAGCGCGCGGCGGCGGCTGCTGCTGCTGCTGCTGCTGCTCGGCCATGATGGGTGTAGGGAATGACCTCCATGACAGGGATGCGATGCAGATAAAGGCCGCAGAACTCATTCAAGGCGTTGATCGGTATTGGTTGATTCCTTGGTTGGACTCGGCATTAACCGTGTTTCCCCTGGCCGCATCCGGACATACTGACACTACGGAGTACTCCGTACAGGACGCAGGTTTACTGATAAGCGCATGGTGTTACAGTTTGCATTACCCCTCTATCTCTGCGTAAAGATCAGATGATACGGTGGAATGTGAGTCGTGAAACAGTCTTGTGCCCCTGTCCCTCCTAGTGTGTCTAGGGATTCCTTTCCTTCTCCTGGTGGGAACTCGATCTCGAAATGCTTCACCAGCGCGTATACCAACAGTCGCATCTCCATCATGGCAAAGGGCCGCCCTGCACAGGAATATGTACCCGTCGAGAAGGGGTTTAGTGCTTCTTTCCGAATCACCAGCTCGGGTTCGCTGGACCATCTCTCCGGGATGAAGTCGTCGGGAGAGTGAAAGTTACGCGGATCTGGAAGGTTAGCTTGGTCTTTCAGTGGGTGTAAGATCTCACCTCGTTGGATCGTATAGGTTGGCACCGACACCAGTGTATGTGGAGGGATGTAGACCCCCGCGGTTCGGAGGCCTTCTGGTCCGGTCTCTCGCTGCAATCCGCTCATGACAGCAGGATACAGACGCAGGGCCTCGTTGATACAGCCCTCCAGATAGGGCTTCCCGACCAATGCAGCATGGGATACATCCTCACCCGCTGGGACAGCCGAGTCCATCTCCTCGCGCAACCGCCGTAGTTTGTCCGGATATTGCGCCAGGAGATAAATCAAAGCGTTGAGGGTGCTGGCGGTGGTATCGCTGCCGGCGGCCACGGCGAGCTCTGTATCCCGCACCAGGTCTCCATCTGTCCCTGTCGGAGTATGCTCGCTACCAGCTATTGAATCCTCAATCAGATAGCTGAACAAATCCCGACGATCAAGTTCACCCTACCACAGTCAGCCAACGAACACCTCCCTTGGGGATAAACATACACTTCTCCTCTTCCTCTCCTCCACCTCCTGCGCACACCACTCCAACCATTTCTCCGTCGTATACCTCACCCCCACCATATTCCTCAGGAATATAACCGCCCAAGACGCACACACCAATAGACTCGCCCCGCGACCAATCCTCCTCATCATCCTCAACATTTTCGGCGGCGAGCCCTGCAACATATTAAACGACTTGCTGAACGCCAGAGTCCCCATCGAATCCCACGCAAACCCATCAATCAATTCTGTGGCTTCCTGTTTTTGTGCCCCTCTCGACGCGATCAGCGTAGCCAAATCCCTACAATGTTCCAGAATAAACGGCTCGTAGCCTGCCAGCGCTATCCCAACATTAGTCCAGTTTCCCCAATAACATAACATATAAGATATAAGAACAAAACCTTTGCTACTAAACCCCCGGTCCCACAACCGTCTCCGTCTCGAATGATACCCCTTATCCCTCACCATCTGCAACGACCGATGCGGATACATCAGATCATAAAACGGGCCTTTCACGCACGTCGTCCCCACCCCATATACATCCCTGATGGCACCCGGATCGTTAATTGATATTTCTCGTGGCTCTACATGCATATCCCAATTAGCAATCCCCAAACCCAAACCCAGCATCAGAAAAAGAGGGAAAGAAGGGGGAGGGGAAGGGAAATACTAATCCTAACCACATCCCCCCAAACACCATGCAACTGTCTCACCCGCACATGCCACTTGGCATCCACGACCGCGGGCTTGGATGCCCAGAGGGCGCTGATCCGTGCGGCTTTGGGACCGGGGAATCCGTTTAAAGGGTGGAAGAAGTAGCGGTAGGTTGCGATGGATAGGAGGAGGGAGGTGTGGTGGCTGAGGATTGCGAGGGTGGTGGTTTGGGAGAGGTCGTGGTAGCCGAGGAGATAGAGGGAGATGGTGCAGAGGATGGGGGTGAGGATGAATGTGTGGAAGATGAGGACGGCGTGTTTTTCAATGTCGGCGTGGATGAAGATTGTTAGATGGGTGGTGATGCCGAGGGTGATGGGGAGGAGGTGGGAAATTGGGAGGAGGGGGCACATGATGGGTTGGGTTGGAATGGTAGGGGGATGGGGATGAGGATAAGTTACGGATGGAGTTATATTGATTATTGAAGTAGGGGATTGGGTTTGTCTCTGAGGGAGAGGGGCCGTGGATAGGAGAGGTATCGTGTTTGGGCCGAGCATGGGTGGTAGTAGGAGGGACGCAAATTGGAGTGTGTGGTCAACCATAGGATGGGATACTCCCGGATAGTACTATATGTCATGCAGACAAGCACAGTGCCTGACCTGTAGCAGCCTTCGTAAGAAGGAGACAGGAAATTTGTTATGATGCAGCATAGCGTATCGGTTACACACATCCACTCAAGCAAACATCTACAGAGTACAGTCGATTGGTCCAGATGCAATGATGAGTACGGCTGCAGATAATTTCCGCCAAGTTGCTCCGAATCTCATCAGTCGACGGAGTAGTAATACTCCTCTGGTCAATGTCGTGTAACACACTGCAGTGCCCGTTCGGACTATGTCTATGCCTTTATTTGAGCCGATATAGGGCTGATAGCCACCGCCTCGTTCACTTCCCTGCTCATCTGAAGGTAGACTCAGACAGGTCAGTAATGTAATCGTAAGGTATAAGTTTACATATATTTATTTGATCTAACCTTGTATGCGTTTTGGCACAACAACCATACCCAGAAGTGACACTCCTATACCAACGAAGCACGCAGCTATGCCTGCTGACTCTTCAAATTCATCTTCTCGTTCCGCCCCCAGATCGCCAACCAGTCCTGGACCGAGGCACTCGCAGACTTGAGTTCTGTAAAGCAAGCGTTGCGCACCCGCTCGCTCTGAATCACGGCGAGTGCCTTGCGGATGTTGCGTGGGGAGCTGGTCTCTAACGCACTGGCTACCCAGTGTCCTTCGGGGGCTTCTAGCGCGAGGATAATCGGATAGGAGAGTTCCTGGTTGCGTAAATCTTCGGCAAGCGCGCCTTTGGCTTTGGCGTATTCGGACGAGTAGACATTCTTGCAGTCATTCTGGAGTTGGGAGCACCATCTATTTAGGTCAGCTTTTGTAACTTCAAAGAGAGTGGAAAATAAGATTAGGGGCAATACGCAAGAGTCGTCATCGTCTCATCCATCGACTTGTTCTCCATCACCAACTGTCCCAGCAGCCGGAAGAGAGCTCCCGTTTTCAACGACGCCATCTTGCAATAGGCTGCAACGCGCTCCTCTGGATTCGTGGACAGACTGCTCAGTCCGTCTCGTCGCCAGATCAGGGACAGATCTTGACCCTCGAGGATCTCTTCCAGATTCTGCAGTAGGAATGGAGCCAGTTTCGGGAACCGCTGAACTGTTTCGTTGAGAATCTGCGTTACTCGATAGTAGGCGCGGTTTGCCGTCTCCGAAGGACCGTATATCCTATGAGCTGCTGGCTTCCCCTTCCGGAAGTCGCTGTTGTCGGTGATCTGACTCTGTTAGACTAGTTCTTGGTAGCTGGGACAAGCATACATCATCGACCAGCATCAAACACAGATGGATCGCATCCATGATTTCCAAGACCATCTTATACTTGGCTGGGTCCGCATCCTTCAGCCTCGAGGAGAGCTTCTGCACGAAAGGCTCCCAGTGATACTTGCCATAGATTTGGCGGATGTAGGCGTATGGACATTCAAACGACGTCACGGTTTCTGGCTTCTTCTTGCCTATCAAAAAAGCCTTCTTGGATGTCGGCCACAGAGGGGCCATCCGATCAAGGACATAGTATACGAGCGGCACGATGCCTATGGTTGCCACCAAGGGAAGAGACATGGAGGCAACGTCTGAGAGCGCCGTCATGGTTCATCTGTTTGTGAGACGAGGACGCAAGGACAACGATAATTAACGGAGGACGGTGAGAGTATCCGATAGAATACGATGGGACGCTCTATATATGTATGTCATGGCACGGTGGCCCAGCAGAAATAGCTCAGGACTTATCTCCTGGGGATGCTGTAGCTTTGGAAAGTTACACTGGTCCTTCAGTGCGCTCGAGCCTGCGAGCAATGCCATTTACTGACTGTTCAAGTGCAAGCGGTGGTCAGGTATGGTGGCATGCGTCTAGCAGCACAGCAGAGGTAATACGCCTCGAGAAATCCCCTGACTGCCTTGCAGGTCGCTGGACATGAAAGGTACACTGGTGACACAATTATTGATGGCTATGATGGTCCTACCTGGATGAGAAACAGACCGTGACAGGCAAATATTGTTCATTGCACAAGCGTGGCATAGACGCTTTCACTGACACCATTGTGAGAAGCCGACGAACAGCCACAAGTCCTATATAAGCAGCGTCAGCCGACAGGAGGAACATCTCTCAGGTATCTTTCCTACCACTCATCCAAACTAGTCCCTCCTCTCCCGCCTCCAATGGATGGATTCGATCATTCCACTGCTCCCCCGGAGTATCACGAGTTGAAATGGCTCGTCAACATTTTCGTCATCGGAATGGCCGTCAGCTGGGGCGCCCATTATGTGGAAATGGCGTACACCTCTGCCAGAGACAAAACATACTGCATGACGATCGTGGGCCAATGTATCAACTTTGCCTGGGAGTTTGTGTATTGTGTATTGTATCCTGCGAAAGGATTTGCCGAGCGCATGGCTTTCCTCTTGGGCCTTATTCTTGATCTGGGCGTCATCTACGTGGCGGCCAAGAATGCTCCAAACGAATGGGCTCACTCCCCACTTGTGAGGGACAACATGCTTCTTGTATTCACAGCAATGACGCTTGTGTTGCTGAGTGGGCAGATGGCTCTGGTAGCCCAATTCGGGCCGGCAGCAGCTTACTCATGGGGCGCTATTGCGTGCCAGATGTGCATCAGCGTAGGCAATGTGTTCCAACTGCTGAGTCGAGGAAACACGCGTGGCGCTTCATGGACGTTGTGGTGAGTGACAATTATACCTGTGCGGCCTGCCTTGCTGACCTTCACAGGATCTCAAGGTTCTTTGGATCGACAACAGCCATGGGCTTTGCTCTCGTTCGATACTTCTACTGGCCGGAAGCATTTTCGTGGTTGAACTGTCCAATTATATGGTGGTCTGTGGCCACATTTTTCCTCTCCGAGTTGCTGTATGGGTTCCTATATTTTCTTGTCAAGCGGCGCGAAGAGGAATCCCAGCATATCAAGTATAAGCAGAGATAGATCACTCTTTTAGAGACGGGTCTGCCAGATGGCCACCACTGGCGATTGAGGGCATATACATTGTAACACAGCCACCATGGTACCTGACGAATTGGCGGGAAAAGTTCATATTGTGTCACATTCTTTAGTATCTGTCGTGGTCAACGGAGTATCTGCTCGTACTGCACAGCATCAGTTGGGCCAGGTCAAGATGTCATGTATCTATGGTTAGACGCATTGAGTACACCATTTGGAATCTAGAGCAGTCTCAGATCAATTGTGACGGGATGTCCAGCTACACTTGCCTTTCGTTCCCTGCTTAAAATTGCACATGATGATGGCGTGATGACCAGCCCCTCTGGTAGCACATGAAAAGTCCAGTCAAGTAAATGTGCCACAGAGGCAGACTCAGATTCCAAAGTGAAGGACTGGGCTGGCCCCGCATACTGGCCATGCTGTGAGCCGACCGAAAGTTCCCTGGAGCTGTGATAGCGGAGCAATCTATTCAGCTTTGGAGGCCTACCCTCTTCTGCATCAAATTTGCTTCTCCTATCCATTTTGCCGAGTAAAACTTCAATCCTTCAAGATAACCTATCCCTAACTCAAAGTGGTAAGATGGCCAACTCTCAACAACCCCCCTTCCGTGTCCTTATCGTCGGCGGCTCTGTCGCAGGCCTTACCCTCGCGCACTGTCTGGAGCGGGCAAACATCGAATACCTGGTCCTGGAAAAAGGGAACGATATTGCCCCGCAGGTCGGTGCTTCAATAGGTATTATGCCGAATGGTGGACGGATCCTTGAGCAACTGGGTCTGTTCGATGATATCGAACGAGTGATTGAACCTTTGTATCAGGCGAATATCATTTATCCGGATGGGTACAGCTTTAGTAATGTCTATCCAAAGGTTGTGGGGGATAGGTATGCTCTTTTCCCTTGTTTATTATATTGATAATCCAGGAAAGGCGCTAAGGATCTAGGTTCGGATATCCGATTGCGTTTCTCGATCGACAACGCTTCCTGCAGATTGTGTATGAGAGGCTTCGCGCGAAGCAGAATGTTCTAACGGGGAAAAGGGTGGTTGGGGTGCGACCGTTGGACCATGGTGTTGCTGTTGTTACGACTGATGGGTCGGTGTATGAGGGTGATCTCGTGGTTGGTGCTGATGGGGTGCATAGTCGAGTGAGAAGTGAGATGTGGAGAATGGCGGAGAGGCAGTCCGGGGCTCTCAGAAAGTGTGAGAAGACCTGTATGTCTCTGGCTCCTAATTGAGAGTTAAGAGAAAGCTAATGAGCCAGGCATGACGGTTGAATATGCCTGCGTATTTGGAATCTCCTCGGCCATCCCAGGTCTTGAGATAAGCGAGCAGATCAACGGGATATTCGACCACTTGTCCGTGCTGACGATCCATGGCAGACATGGTCGGATATTCTGGTTTGTGATCCAAAAGCTGGACAAGAAGTATGTCTATCCCGATGTCCCACGATTCTCAGACAAGGACGCCGAACGGCTTCTCTATCGACTCAAGCATGTGCGGTTCTGGAAGGATATCTGCGTGGGCGATCTGTGGAAGAATCGAGAGGTGTTCTCGATGACGGCTCTGGAGGAGGGCTTCTTCGAGACGTGGCATTATGAGCGGATGGTTTTGGCGGGTGATAGTGTTCACAAGGTATGTTCGGTGGAAAATCTAGACTTGAGCTGACGCGTGCAGATGACACCCAACTTTGGCCAGGGTGCCAATTGCGCTTTTGAGGATGCTGCCACACTCTCGTCCCTTCTTCACGATCTCGTCAACGTACGCGGCGTCTGCAAGCCATCGAACGCCCAGATTGAACATCTCCTGCAGCAGTACCGGCAGACTCGATATGCCCGCATGGTAGGCATGTGTCGCACCGCGGCCTCGGTCTCCCGCGTTCAGGCCCGAGATGGCTTCCTCAACACCGTCTTTGGGCGCTACTGGGCTCCGTATGCGGGCAACTTGCCAGCTGACATGGCATCCAAGGTCATTGCGGATGCGGAGGTGGTTTCGTTTCTGCCTTTGCCGGAGCGCACGGGACCGGGCTGGAAAAAGTACCGGCGGAAGAGGACGACTGGGGGACACGTCGGATGGGCCGTTCTCTTCTTCGCCTTATTTGTGTTGGGGTGGTGTTGCATTGGGCTTCCACAGATCAATTTTATGTTTGCTAGATGGTGAATCATCTCTGGGTTCATTCTGGCTGAGAATGAATTCAATTGAAGCTGTTTAATCGACGCCGATACACAGGCTTGCTGAAAATAAAGAATATATGGACATGATGAGTTATCTATGAAGAATGCCTAACGCCACGCTGCCGGAAATTAACCCAAATAGAGGACAGTATCGGATGCAGAAATGCAGGGTATCACTTGGCGGTCGGCTTCTTTCGAGGTGAATTGACATTCAAAACCTGTCTCATCCGGCGTAGCTTGGCCCACCATTCTCGATCACTAGCCTTTTTGGCCTCTGGGTTGGTATCGTCTACCACCGGCTCATCCGTGGATGGCACCTCCGAGACAGATCGACTGACCGAAGTCGTCGATCGAATCAGTCGACGATGACGCACATCGAGCGCCTGGCCTAGTAGCTCCCATCCACAACGCAGACCTTCTGATTTCTCAGATGCCCGGCCTGTGCCGCTTTGAGCCTTTCCGTTCACCCAAGGACAGTATTCCATGTGTTCGTTGATCACGTCCAGCGAGTCGTACAGAGCGGCATCCCCGTTGCTCTTTGGCTTGTACATCCACAGACCCAGACGTCGGAAGCACACACTGCAGCCAGCCAGACCGGCCGTTCCATCTGGGACACAATCCCAGCCGAAAAAGGCCAGCATGAAAGCGTTTTTGGAAATGGATGGCTCAGGCGCAGTTTTCTGTGTGCTATCCGTATTTTCATCAACACCCTCTGGAGTGGGCGTCTCAACGCTTTCCGTTCGCGGTTCCTCTTCGGACCCTTTGAATTCCGCTGGAAAGATTCCGACAAGTGTCTCTAGGTCGAACGACTCGGGCGCTTGAATGACTTCTTGTGCCGGCAATTGATCGGCCATCTTGACGAGATTCGCGTAGCGCTTTTGCAGGCCAGAAATCGCCACTTCGGGATTGGCCAGGGGTAACCGATGGATGGTAGCTTTACCGTCAGCTCGCAGAATGGACCCAAGAACAATAACATACCATCACAGCCCTTGTTCCTCCACGGGCACGTCTCTCCATGTCCCTTGATCATTAATCCTGCGTATTCATCCACGAGTTTGGCCCCTGATTAATTAGTATCGCGAAATGAATACAGGCCAGCTGCACTCACGAACTTCCTTCCGCTCCTGCACCTTCTCGCCATCGTATCCATCCAATTCATCCAGCTCGTCCGGGAGCTTGACAACGACCGAGCCACCGCAGCTTCCAACACACGTTACTCGGGCCACATCCGTACATATCCAGCCGCGCTTCGCCCATTCCACCTCACTGATCGCAGACGGTTTCGGTGCCCATCGGTCGACGCGACGGAAGGTTTCCAATCGCTCCAGAAAGCGCTCGCGATCCCACGGAACGAAGCTTGGTCGCGAAGTCGACGATACGGATGAGTCTCGAGAGCTGGGACGTGCGACCTTGAGTAGGGAGCTCCGGACACTCGAGAAGTTGTTTGTGTCCAGTCGGGCTTTCTTGTTCGATGGGTCTCGTGCTGATGATGCTTCGGGGGAGGCTGATCTGGAGTCGGGGGTTGAGGATTTGGTCAGGGATTCGAGGACTCGGTGAAATTTGCGCTTTTTCGTCTCGACTGCGTAGGACATTTTCGGTATGGGGTGTTGGACTGTGAGTAGTTGACTGCTTCGGAGCTGAGTCTGGAGCTTGGAGGTCGGAGCTGGGCGCTAGTCCGTAAATGGTAGCTACATGTGCCTGAGGCATGACTATAGGTCTATCCAATATGCCACACTACTCAGTTACCACTGATAACTTATAGATCCAGGCATGACTGGGTCATTGGCTTCTCAGTGTTAGGTTTTGCTCTAGGTGCTCGGTGTAGTCTTTCAGGTGAACCCTGATCCACGTTCTGCGCTAGGCACACTGGAATAATCAGCCGCAGTTGCAACTCAGTATTTGCCAGGATTCAGTTTGCTCCACTGCAGCCTCTACCAAATCAGATGGGTATGATTATACGCTGATTGTGAAACCATTCAAATGTTGTGCATGTCACTCTTCCATTCAGGTAGGTTGTGATAAACCTTCGGTCTAATGCCTATATTTTGTGGTCATCTACTCGATCATTGCCGAGACGAAGACTCTCTTCCTTGGTCCTAATTCTCCTTTTCTCTGTTATTGTCACAGTGGTAGTACGTCACTCGGTAGCTCTAAAGAAATTCACTTGTAAGAACTTGCATCTAGAGGGTCATATTTGGATCTTGCTCTCTGCAACCTCCCTGTTGCCAAGAAGTATGGTCGTTCCTATTGGGGCGATAGGAAGAGATACTGGGATATGGGCAACGAGGTGAGTTATCTGAGACGATTATAGGAGCATGTATCTTCGAAGGATCTATACCAGGGATAATGTGACACACATAGGCTGACTATAGGTGGGTGCAGACTGGGAGTCACTCGAGCCACCGGCAGCCACGATTCGTCAGCCATAGCCCTAATCCCATCTTAGCTAAACCCAAACCCAGGGACTATAAAAGCGAAGTTCTTCTCCCTCAAATGCAATCCCCCCAGAAATCCCCTGTTCTCACTGCTCAGACACTTGTTCAAGCACCTGTTCATCCATCGCCATCTTCAACTACTACTCACCGCTGCCGTGATCCTTCTGCCCCGCACAATGACCTCTCCAACCATCTACCTCATCACCGGCGCCAACAAAGGTATTACACCTCGCCATCACCCAAATCTCCCACTCTCGCCATGATGCATCCTCCCTAACCACCTCAGGAATCGGTCTCGCCCTCACCCAAACCCTCCTCCTCCGCCCCAACACCACCATCATCGCCACCGTCCGCAACCCCGCCACGACCACCCTCCACACCCTTCCGACCTCACCCACCTCGTCTCTCATCGTCCTCACTCTCGACGCCCAATCCCCCACCAACACCACCACCGCCATCCAGACCCTCAAAACCACCTACCAAATCACACACATCGACACCGTAATCGCCAACGCCGGCCACTACGACGACGCCGAGTACCGCATCGACAACGTGCCCCTTTCCACCGTGCAGCTGCACCTGGAAGTGAACACACTCGGTGTGATCCGTCTCTTCCAGAGTACCTATGAGCTGCTGAAGAACAGTAGCAAGCCGATGTTCATCACCGTGAGTAGCTTCTTGGGGAGTATTGCGGGACTCACGGAGGAGCATTTCCCGGGGGGCGCGTATGGGTTGAGTAAGGCGGCGGTGAATTGGGCGACGAGGAAGATGCATGTGGAAAATGAGGGGATGGTTTGTTTTATTGTGCATCCGGGGTGAGTTTATTTTCCCTTTCCTTGGGGGGGATCTGGTATTGATGATGGTGGTGGGGTAGATTTGTCAAGACGGGAATGGGGAATGCGTGTGCGAAGAGTATTGGGTTGGAGGAGGCTTTTACGGAGCCTCAGGAGTGTGCGGATGCTTTGATTAAGCTGGTATGTTTATTCACATTTCCGGTGATACCGTTGTGGAGTGGTGGTGCTAATGAATGGGTAGTTCGATGGCGCCACAAGAGAGACGGTTGGAGGTCGGTTTGTCACTTACAAAGGCCAGGAGGTTCCTTTTTGATGCGAAACGTGCTCATGCCCATCAGCAATATAACTACTGTGCTTTAATGGGTTTTTGATCTAATATATAAGATATTTACATACCAACAGAAAGTCTCTCGTTCTATTCCATCGAAATCTACTCATAGTAAATAAGCATCTCCGGCTTACAGTCTTTCAGCAAATGGGGCATTATACCCGGCACTCAGTCACCAACTACACTAACCAACTACTAAACCCTGCAATAATAGAACTAGATGATAAGCACTAACAGGAGCAGCCCATACCTGCGCAAACCAGCCCTACCTTCCACCTGACATGATTCCCTCTACCCAGCATAACATTATGCCACACCCTCGGCCAGTCCCTGATCCGTATGCATCCACCAACCCTCCCTCAACCCATCATCCCATAATCCCCAACCCGGACCTAACACCGACATATCTAAACTCCGTCCCTACTCTACGGACTTAAGCCACAATCCCCGTTCCCTACACCAACATCCATCCCAGATAAAACTCCTCCTCCATATATAAGAAACAAACCCCAACTTCCCAATTCATACCATACCACCCCATCCCATCCCTCCCCAGACTCAAACCAAACATACCCTCCCATCAAAACAATTCATCATGCCCCACCTCTTCCTCACCGGCGGCAGCGGCTACATCGGCAGCGTCCTCACCACCCACGCCCTATCCAAGAACTACACCGTGCACAGCCTCTCCCGGACCCCCACCAGCGACATAAAAATCCGCTCTCTCGGCGCGGTCCCGATCCGGGGGGACCTCGGCAGCCTGGATATCCTGCGCACGCAAGCCCAACAGGCAGATATAGTGATCCACCTCGCGGACCCGATGTCCGGTAACTATGCCCTGCCGTACACGGAACGGATCGCGATCGACGATGCCGCGGTTAGGGCCATTGCGGACGGGATGGCAGGGAGGAGTGATACCCAGCGCAAAACGCTAGTCGTGACGTCCGGGTCATTGGTGGTGGCCGCGACGGGACAGGAAACCGACGAAACGAGTGCGTTATGGGAGACGCCGCTGAACGAGCGGATTGAGTCGGAGAGGAGGAATTTGGGGGTGAGAGGGCGGGGAGTGAGGGTTTGTGTGGTGCGGTTGGCGCCGTGGGTGTATGGGGGTGGGGGAGAGAGCGGGGTGGGGTTGTTTATGAGGATGTTTATGGGGATGGGGGAGGTGCTGGTTATTGGGGATGGAGGGGGGAGGACGGCGGCGGTGCATGTGGAGGATGCGGCGAGGTTGTTTTTGTTGGTGGCGGAGCGGGCGGAGGATGGGGAGGTGTTTAATGGGTGTGCGGAGTGGGGAGTCACGTTTGGGGAGTTGGGGAGGGCGATGGCGGAGGTGTTGGGGGTGAGGGTTGGGGTTGTGGGTGTTGAGGAGGCCGTGGAGAGGTGGGGGTTTTTGGGCAGGTTTTGGAGTACGGAGAATAGGGCGTCGGGGGGGAAGGCCATGAGGGTGTTGGGGTGGAAGCCGGAGAGGGTGGGTATCTTGGAGGATGTGAGGAGGGGGTCGTATGTGGAGTTGGCGGAGAGGTTGAAGAGGGGGGAGGCGTGAGGTGTGAAGTATTGGACTGGGGATAGAGCAGATGGGTTATTTGCTGACCTGAGTAGTCAGGGATTTGGTTTTTTACTCTCTTTTTATACATCACCGATTCCATTAGACCATATGGGCATTGGATTCCAGATCATGTCCTATATCTAATTCAGTATTAAGCCACCCGGTCTTCGCGATATGCAACAATCTGCACAGGAGCTAGAAGTCCGTATTCCGCCTCATCTGGGGGCGACGGAACCACTGCACTGGCAAGCTTCCCACTTGTCTCAAGTTGATCCCAGTACGTCCGCAGGCCATTCCCAAGCGGGGTGCTAACAACGATATCAACAGTATTCCGTCCGCGTTGGAGCAAATGCCCAATATCCCACCGCGCCCAGGTGATTTCTCCCGGGGGCAACACTTGTCCATTGACTGTGACCCGTGCGGTCTGAGTAATGGGACCAATGTCGATTACCGCACCGGATACCGCCCCGTTAGTAGTTTGGGGAGGCCAGCTGAACGTTGTCGAGTAGTACCCCAGTCCCGATACATTGGCCAGAGATGATGAGACCTGATTCCAGGGTAATAGAGTGGGAACCTCGAATGTGTGGTTCGTGCGCGTTGACCCAGCCTCAATGTCGTAAATGTTCGAAGGCGGTGTCCATGACTCGACTATCAGCGTCCAGTTACTGAGGGTAAAGGCAGGCGTTAGCATCGGGGCGAGCGTTGCAGACTTTCCGTTTGAAAGCTGTAGGGAACGAGTCTGCTGATCAAAGGATCGGTAAACGGTGAGGGACGTCGTATTCCCCGTGGCCCAGAGAATTCCATCTGTGGTATTCTGGGCGTGAAGACTTGGTTGGGTGTCCTTATGGAAGCCGATAATGATCGACTGGTTGCCAGCTAGCTGGAGCGGGACGGTGACATGCGTCTCGGACTGCTGGTAGAAGGGCAAGGCAGTCACTTCTCCCGACCAGGCATCATACAGAAAAGGTGTCCCGGTTGTCTCGAAGGATACGCTTCCTACCGAAAAGCCACCTCCATACGGCACCCCAGTTGCATCGTTGTATATGTAGACGTAATCCTTGAGTGTGGCCGTGTCGTGCCTCCAGGTGGTGTACCAGGTGCGGTTTGCGCTCACTGACGTCCGCGGCGATATGTCGAGCGAACGGAGGGTCTCTGCCAAATTATTGTACGAGACAACGTGAATATTATTCAAGGAGGTTAGATTATTCAGTGCCTTGGTAGCTGTTCGCGCGGCTTCTGGGTTGTACCCGCTAAAGTTTGACGGCAGTCCTCCAGAGAAGATAATCGGGAGCCCGGCATGAGCGTATTCAACAAGTTTGGCGACGCCAATTGCCGTCAAAGTCTCATTCGCTCGGACAACAAGGGCCTTGAAAGCTTGCTGATTCGGCGCAAAGGTGCCATTTGAAACGTATGCCCCGGGTAGCACAAAGTTGTCTGGGCTAAGGTATTCGTAGGTATAACCTAGACTATAGTTAGTGCCATAGCAGTTGACCTAGAATATAAAACAATACCTGCGTTCTGTAAATCAACTGGACTGTAAACAGTTGGAACAGATTCGTACGAAGTGGATTTGGACCAAAACGCAACATCCACCTTTGGGACGCCTGTCTGTCCAACAAATTGGTTCCGGGAAAGCCAATCAAGAAAATCCCCGTAGAAGGCAAATGCCGGCTGGCGGGGACCATGCATGTCCGAAAAGATATATGCAAAGGTAGTGAAGCCGGGCCATGTCGTATTACCATAGTTGCCTGAATTAGGATACCCGTGAAGCACAAACTGGTTCACTGAGCCAGCTAGGGAACGCTTCAGGCCCCATAAGAGTTCTGGTATAGGTTCCTGATATACCTTCGACATCTCTGCACCCGCCTCGCTAGATACGATGCGTTTTCCGGCGAGGTGTGCAGGGCCAGCATATTGTCTGTAGCCATCGATGTTGTTGCTGAAACCTAGTGTTTCGCATTCAGGACCGTTGACGTAGGGGACGTTGGCGAGCATGTCCAACGGTAGATTGTACACGACCTGTGCGGAGAACTGAATGCCAAGCTCATTGCTCCATTGTGTCAAGGATGTGAGGTATTCGGCATTGAGTTCGGTGAGCTACTTGAGTCAGTACCAGAATATCTAATATAGGGAAGAGGGGACCGAACAGTTTGTTGATAGTCCACAGTATGACTAGTACCTGCATCAGCCTCGTCGGTAACATAGGTGATGTTTGGGGTGGATCCGCCGCCGGACCCGACTAAAATGGGAATGAATCTGTTGATGCTGTAGCCTCGATTAGACTGGAACACCTGCTGGAGACGCGGAGTCCACCAGGTAGAGACACTGTATTCCTGGCTGTCTTCCCACATATAGTTCCCGACCTCACGGATGAGTGCGCCAGTCTCATTGTCCAGCAACGCCTGTCTCCAAAAGTTCACGGTCACTTGGGCGCCTTCGGAAGAGAAGTGGTCAACAGCCCATGATCCATTCTGCGAGTACGTCGTGACAGGCGATTGGGGGACCGCGGCCTCAACATCGGCAGGACTCTGGACCTCGCGGTATTCAGAGTGGACAAGATAGTAAGCAAAAACGAGATGCTCAAGACCTTTTGTGGTGTCATTGGCCTGGAATTGAAGATGTCCACTGGAGCTGACAAGATGTGTGACATCGAGTAGCGAACTCTCCGCAAGCACTTTATATGTCTCATTGCTCGAGCCGGTCGAACTGACGCGACCTGTAACGGCTGCAATGAGGGGACCTGCACCCCACCCCGGAAGGGTGCCGTCAAATCCTTGTTCGGTGGAAAAGCTTGAATTGAACCCGGAAAGATCCCACAAAAGGCCGTCATCGTTGTATGGTGCCGGGACACCGGCACCTTGGTTGGGTCCGATTGCAAGGTCGACGACTAAATCATTTTCCTTCGCTGCCGTTAAGACCGTGTCGACTAGATTCTCTGTTGATATGTGAGTATGTCTCCCCATTTATTCAACGACAGGAAGAGAAGATCTCACTCCATGCAGGACTGCCAAAACCGAATACAGTCCAATCCGACTGTAGCGGCGATGCCAGTTGTCCACCAAAATTAGACGAATCTCCATATAGATAATAGCCAACTAGCTCGAGCCCTCCTGCCCCAGCTTTACCGATAGCTTTTACATCCTCTGCCACCACACTTAAGTTCATCGACGCATCGTTTACCCAGTAGCGGAAGCGTGGTCGCACGTTAGGTGAGGGGTTCTGAAAAGTGCCATAATCGATGTCAGATTCGACCTGATCGTTTGTGCCAATAGCAAGCACATCTGGAAGAAGAAGAGCTGCTGCTGTGAAGAAAGGGAGGAGATACATTGCAGTTGGCCTCAATTACACTCGCTCCGGAGCATGTTCATGCTCCTCAGCGCAAACATGATTTATAGGCCATACTTTTCCGTCGGTCCGCCATATCCCCGTTGATGAGGGGCCGTAGCGCTCGGCCCAATGCTCTGCCGAAAAGGTTGGAGCCATAATGGAGTTTGGTGGACGATGACTTGCTGGGAAAGGCATAGTGTTCACGGTAACTGGAACAGACTGGAGCTTTGACAATGCCGAGGTGAGCAGCCGAGGTGGGCTGCAGCCTTACCATTCATCACCCCAGGTAGATCGGTAGGACTTTTGCCGAGCTTCATATTCACTTGACGTGCAAGCGAAGAGGAGGAATCTTCAGCTGACGCGGTGGCTGTGTAGTCTACAGTCCGGTGCTGCCCATGTGCGACATCCTGGTTTCGGCCCCACAATTGCGGGGCCCCAGATCCCCGATCATTTCCGCCATATGTATAAGCTGGTTTGGGGGGACAGAATAAGAGAACGCCGAGCACAGCTATGGTAGGTACAATTCTGCAAAACGCTGAACCGATAGAAATCACAATCCCAAGCACACAAACGGCATGTCATATGTAAAGAAAGTGAGACATGTGCGCCGGGTGATGGCCCGGACGAGGGAGGACCTGACGGATACTACGGGTGGGAAGAGAGGGATGAAAGAGATGAGGCTACAACTGCATGAGCCAGTCACGAGTGGCCTGGAGTGAAGATGGTATGGACTTGGTGCGTTCATCATCGCCAGACTCAGAATCATCAGCAGTGGAGTAGTCGGAAAAATCGTCTCCAACGCCCACCCATTCATGTTTATATATCTCACGCTCTCTTGGTGAAAATCCATCCCCATTGACAGTGACCCATTGGAATGCATTCCTCGTGGCATTTTCCGAGGCTGTGTCTTGTATGAAGGGCAGTCTCAATGGGATAGATGTAGGGCAATATTCTCCATGGACAATAGAAGACACTTTTAGATCGTCCTGATGTAGACCTTCGTCTTCAAGGAAAGAGCCATCAACAAGTTCCCAACGCCATAGTTGGTACATTAGATAATGGTCACAGCATCCTTGATGCGTAGAGGCTTGTAGCGGTATGTCCTGAAGCGCCATTTCACCAAATGGCTTCCATGGCGTGAGAGGAGGACTCGGGTATTCCTCAGTGATGTAAAGAAGGCGCCAAATATCTGCTCGTGACATGCTGTTGGATTGAACATGTGTTTGTTGCCCACTGTTTTGAATGAAGCCTTGTTCACACCCTGCCCAGCCAGCAGCATCCAAGTCAAGGACAGGGATTCCGCTTTTTACAAAACGGAGAACGAGTGACATTACTCCACTCATGTTAGCCCCTAGAAAGAGAGGGGCCAGCTTCGGTCGGCGACACACGCACACTCTAAGAAGAGCTTCATGATGGCGTTGCGTGGAGCCAGAGATCCCCTCAACCGTGGGCAGGTGTTCGAAAGGGGGATAAAACCAGGCATGTACAAGGTTGCAGGGGATATCTGGTTCCCAGAATCCTCCGCATAGGTTGGACATGACCCCTCGGGGATGACCGCAGAGGGAAAGGTAACGTTGAATATTGCTCCAGAACATCTCTAGCTGGTTATCGCGAGGACTAACCCTGGGACAGCAGCCATCATCGAGAATCTGCCATTGGAGATTGGCCGGAACCCCATAGAAGTTATGAACAGGCAGCATCAGTGCAGTTACCAGAGCGATGGAGAATTCGGTTGTCGCATTATGAAGCTCACAGAAATTGCGGAGGAACATCATGGCGCGGAGCGAGGATGGCGGCGAAAGTTCAGATTTATTGGAGGTACCTCGATCGCACTTGACCTGACATATAAACTTATCTTTGATTTGGATGGCCCATGGTGGTAGGAAAGCCCCTCCGTTATCAGCGGCAATCTCAGCCTTCCAGCCCTGGCCTGTCGCCAATAGTGCTTGCCACCATCTGCATGCCTCATCGTCGACATCACCGATGAAAACGCTAGGGCAAAGAGTAGCAGGTTGCGGTGACCCCTCGAGGCACACCGCCGCAACTTTGTTCGTGTAGTAGACATGACTAGGAGGCGAGGAAATATCGTCATTATTATGGCTCTGCAACTCGACCAGTCGCTTGGAGAGGATGTATCCCAGGCCTGCTGTGATAGCCGAAATGACCCCCCTTCGGGGCCGGTCCGGATTTGCGTGAAACCTGATGGGTGTGCTTTCCCTAACACCAAGAACAATGGGACAATCCCCGGTTTTTCTTTCACGGCCGCCTAAGCCACAGTCTGTCCGTCCCGTAATTTCCCAGTTGGAATGGCCAACTCCAACGAGTTGTCCGTCCAAGACACTCTTCTTCAAGCGCCCAACGCGCTCGGGGAATGAGCCATTGGGTACCGCCGGTACCTTCCCCAAGAGGGCAGCAGGCTCAAAGCAAGTCTGGGGTAGTTCCTCTCGTTCTATCGTGGCCGCGATATGTGCGTACCAGGTCTTCTCGCTTCTGCTGACAGTTTGTGCGACTTGCTTGGGGTTCGGCTTGACAGGGTCATGTTCCGGTGATGGCTTATAGTTATGTCAGGAAAGCAACCAAGCATATAGCAAGGGATATAAACAACTCTTACCTTGCTAAATGATGACATACTGTCGGACTTGTAGTTTATCCCGCATCTATCTTCTTTCGGTCTGAAACAGTCAAGCTCGGGAGCCAAGGGCTGGCTTTCAGAAACTATTTGAAGCAGGACTGATGATCAAAAGCTGTAACAAGGCTGAATGGATACCGAGGGCTCAGAAGTGTGAAGAGGTAACGAAAGAGTCATTTGATTGATGGCTTCAGACGCGACAAGAAAGCCTCTAGACCCCGATAGGATGTCCCTTAAACATAAGGGTCTTGTTGGAAGCAGCAAGGACGCGAAACAGTCAGTAGATAGATGGTGCTGGATGCTTGACCAAGCAGAATACCGGCTCACCAGCTTCAATGCCCATAGATTGATGTGGGTCGGTTCAATCACATGACCCCACTTTTGTCCCTTATCTAGCCGTAGCTGATTCTAGATGAACCTTTCAAGACCATGTCCTAATATACAGAGATCTCCTTCTATTGGGAGAATGTCGACTTGAGCCTGTGACTGCTTGCATATAGTGTCATTGATGGAGGTCAAGGGCAGCATTTACCCCATCCAGGACTACCACAGTCAAACACTATCCAAATCGAGTATGGCGATGATCACGCTGGGAAAGAGGTGAAGTGATTGGCCCGACATCGCGGCTCAAGGCCTTTGCTGAGTATATAAGCTTCGATATGGAACTGTAGGTAGTTCACGACAGACAGCATGAAAACGGAGAGTGAGTGATGGCACGGAATCTTGGATACTGGACAACTGCTTGCTGAGGGGTGATTTAGAGACAGGTTTGGCATTACAATGACATGCTAGCTCGAAGATAAGATGCAGCTAGACAAGTAACCAAGTGAGCGAGAGAGCTTTGGCAATATAGTAAATGCCCTCTCCTAGTTCATAGTTAACTTCTTCATCTCCCCCCACTCTCACAAATGTATCGCTAGAAACTTGAAGGTTCAATGTGGCCAGGTTGTATTGTAAACAAACATCCTGATGTCTGTATGGGCTGATCAATCAGTAACAAATTGAGGGGCTCCGATTGGCTGTCGCTGTCTCGGCCTTCGGGGCTCCGACCGTGTTCTCCGCGATGTTCAACTGGAAATTCTGTCCGGGAAGGCCTCCGCCAGCTTCATTCTCCCTTTCATCCTCCATCATGGCATCTCTGGGGCCTTCCATGCCCTTAATCCGGAGTTTTGCTCCTCGGCTATCGCGGGAGCTCTTCACCTGCCGCCAATGTTTGATCCGGACCCAGAACCACGCCGCTAAGTCCGCCTTCCGCAGGCAATTCTCCGCCCTTCCCATCACCCAGAACGCCAACGGTAGAGCCAATGCTGCCCTGCAGGCGAGGGCTAGAAAGCTCTTTGCGTCTAGCTTAAGAAGGACTGTTTCAGGATCAGCGGCACCAGAGGCAATTGCTGCCCAGGAAGGAGCCGCAAAGGCCAAATCTAACTTCCCGGATGTGAGCGACAAGAAAGTGGCTTACTGGCTGCTGGCCAGCGCGGCCAGTGTGTTTGGTATCGTGGTTTTTGGCGGCCTGACCAGATTGACTGAGTCAGGGTACGATCTCTCTTCCATGTTCCGCAGAGCAATGCTAACGAAGGCGTGCGCAGTCTGAGTATCACCGAATGGCGCCCCGTCACCGGATCCCTCCCCCCAATGAACGCCGAAGACTGGGAATCGGAGTTCTCGAAGTACCGTGCCTCTCCCGAATTCCAGCTGCTGAACCCGCATATGACTCTCTCCGAATTCAAGTCGATCTACTACATGGAATGGATTCACCGTCTCTGGGGCCGCTTCGTCGGCTTGTCGTTCGTTCTCCCGGCCGCATACTTCGTCGCAGCAAAGAAGGTTAGCAAGCCGATGACTCTGCGTCTCGCGGGCATTGCAGGTTTGATTGGATTCCAAGGTTTCATTGGCTGGTGGATGGTCAAGTCTGGCTTGAAGGACGACCTCTTCGCCCCTGGTAGTCACCCCCGTGTGAGTCAGTACCGTCTCACGGCGCATCTGGGCGCTGCCTTCGTCTGCTATACTGCCATGCTCTGGAACGGTCTTGCCATTCTGCGCTCCCACCGCCTTCTCGCCGACCCGGAAGCCGGAATTAAGCTTCTGGACTCGCTCCGTGACCCCAAGCTCAAGATCTTCCGTCGCTCCGTCGCGGGATTGGCTGCTTTGGTTTTTGTGACTGCCATGTCGGGTGCCCTGGTTGCCGGCTTGGACGCTGGTCTCATCTATAACGAGTTTCCCTTCATGGGAAATGGTCTGGCACCTCCCAAGTCGGAACTGTTCGATGAGCGCTACTCCCGCCACGAGGATCGATCGGATCTGTGGTGGAGAAACATGCTGGAAAACCCTTCCCTGGTGCAACTGGATCACCGTGCTCTGGCGATGACGACCTTTACGAGTATCATGGCTCTTATGGCTTACACACGCGGATCTCCCACAATGAGACGTTTCTTGCCCCGGGCTGCGAAGAAGGGCGTCCACGGAGTGGTTGCTTTCGCCTGCGTACAGGTTGGTTTGGGCATTTCGACTCTACTTTACCTGGTTCCCACGCCTCTTGCCTCTGCCCACCAGGCGGGCAGTCTCTTCCTCCTCACCTGGGTGCTTGTCCTGGGAAGCCGTGTCTGGCACCCGTCTAGGACAGCCAAGCTGCTTCAGATGGCGGCCAAGGCTCGTGAACAAGCTGTTTCCGGTGCAGCTGCCCACGCTCCCCGGAGGCTGTAAGTCAACCATGAGGATATGCTGAACAGGAAGAAGTTCAGACACCCTTCTGTATGTATTATACCGCCACGGTGGGGCCTGTATGTCTACAAACATCTCTACTTCACGCATTGTACAATATGAACGCAAGACTTGACTTTCATTCTGGACCTTTAATTCAAGAACATCATTATCCCATCCTCGACAGTTGCGGGCTATTCCTCTCGCGAGTGTTCCTCTCTCCCACATCCCTCACTTGGCAGATTTGTTTTTGTCGCGTTTTTTCCTAGCTCGAATTTTTGGATTCCTTCGGTACATCTCCTTGGCATATTTCGCTTGCTTCCGACAGAAATCGTAGAGGCTTTGTTCCTCGGTAGGTCGTTCTGTGTACTATTGTCAATAACGACTTCACGGTGTCTACTGACTGGATGTATGATTTACCAGTCCTGACCGAGGTGAATGCTTTCAAACTAAACGATATGAGTGCTTCGGCACTACTATGGACACTTTTGGAGTCAGACTCACTGGTTTAGTTGGCTGAGCCACTGCAGGTGCTGTCTGGCTCTGGCACAGCGGCGTCGTCAACAACTGCTGGAGTTGCTCTGCGCCTCTGCATACGACTGGAATCGGCTTCGGTTCCCGTTTGGGTTTGTGCCTCTGGCTTTGGCTCTGACTGTCTGGCTCCTGTGGCAGGCTTGGTGTGTACATTGTCTAGCATTAACTGAAAGACATCGTATGGCATATGCAGCAGTCCTCTGTCCCAATGGCTTCGCCTATTGCTCTTTGTGCCTGTGCATTCAACGCATATCTGGTGGCCGCACGGCTTGCAACGCCACACGTCTTCAGCGTTCTCGGCCTTGCAATGATCACACTTCGCCGTTCTTCCTTTCACGTAATCCGCCTCCTCTATGATAAGCTTGAGCCTGCGTGGCTGTTTCCTTACCCGTCCGGCTGAGGATCTAACACTACCTTGCGTATTGCTGGAGGGGAGACTGGGCAAGGTATGGATCGGATCGCCGATGGTTGGATCAGGAGTCGGCAGCCCTTGAAACGGACCTTGAATTGCCGTGGGCGAGTTATACCCCATGAATACCGAGTTTCCCATTTGTCCGGGTGCGAAGGGGCTCTGTGGGTTGTACCCAATGAACATAGGTTCACCGAGCTCTCGTTGACCTTGCCCTACACTCTGCGGGCTATGCGGGAAGGTTATGAGTTCCCCTGGTTGCCTGTACATCACCCTTGCTTGGGGCATCGGCATTCCCGCTGGGCTGTTAGGAATGGGATGCTGTGGCTGCCAGGGTCCTATGGTCGGCGTCTGTGCACCCTGTGCCGCCATCGTGGACCTTGCGACGGGGCTAACCATCTGGCGGTTTGGCTGCATGGGATAGGGGTACCGTGGCGCATAGTACACCCTCCTAGGACCCGAGTGGGGCGAATAGAGGCGATTCGGAGAGTAACCCATTGGCGGGTACCACCCGGTAGGGGGCATATACACCGGCGAGGCATCCGGACGCTGCTGCGGGTCTGCCATGATGATATAAGGTGATGTTTGTCTGGCCGTCCGGTCAGCAAGCACTTCTCTATACCGACACGGAGCAATAGGCTCGAGGAACAACATCAGCGGGACATACTCACCTTGATCAAGCAACAACGTATCAGCTTGATATCAGAACGTCTTTGCTATCAGAGACACAGCCCAGCAAGCAAGGGCCTCCGTTCCAATTACAAATGGAGTCAAGCCCCAATCAAAAGGTAGAAAAATAAACGGTTCGATGGAAAGAGAACATCCACGCACAACCATCAAGCCAACCAAAGTACAAGATTCCCTCATCCTCTTTTATAAATTACCTGATCTCCATTGGGCTCTCCAGACCCTCTATATTTGTTCCCCATATTCCTCATGGAAATCTCCCCACAGTACGGTGAGGATTCACGGATCTTCACTGCCTCGAAGGAAGGTAGCGGTTTTCCTTGGACCGTGCGTGTTTCAACGGGTCCATTGTCCGGAGCATGGCAATATTTGTTAGGCTATTGCCTGATATTTGAAGGTATGTTCCGCATTGTGTCCACGTGCTTTGGCGCTAAATGTAACCGCAACATATAAAAGGCCTGTGGCTCGTTCATTCGGGTGCTCAGGTGGGATTTGGGCTACGTTAGTGGTGCAACTGTTACAGTCTGGACAGGAGGATCTCGGCAGAAACGAGTGAGTTTTCAGCTTCAGGTCCTACTTGTTACTCCTTCTTACATGGCTTGACAATTGAGTAATCGATAGGCCATCACAGCTTCCTTGTCTCTCGCTATCCCTGCTGGCTTCCGTATGCAGGTGAACCATCTTGAGTTTCTGTCAAGGTTATTACCACGTAGACCAGAAGGAATATGCCTTCTAGCTACTGGTATAGAGGGTACCACAAATGTCTCAAGATGTTCTCCACCGCAGCTAACGATGAACCCCTCTGACAGTGGAATCTGAGCGTCAGTAGCTTGGTCTCGCATAGTGGAGCTGCTAGCTGCAGGCTGCAGGCTGCTGCCGTAAAAAGAGCAAAACGAAAACAAAAAGCAAACTAAACATCGGACTACAAGATTTCTTGATAGCGTGGTTTCTATCCCGTCCTCAATCGCCGTCTCTGACGGTTTCCATCCTTGACACCCACAAACAATAAGCAATATGCTTGACAACGACTCCGCTTATAAGTAACTCCGCCAATACGAGGCCGTGGGGCGAGGCCATCGAGGCCAGCTGAGCCCCAAAAGCTTATAATCTTCCACTCAGCTGGAAATTTCCGCAACCAGATTCCCTTCTACCCACACCATCACCATGCTTCACCTAGACTACAACATCGCCGACCTCAAAGGCAAGACGATCCTCGTCACCGGCGGTGCCTCCGGATTCGGCGCTGCCTTTTCCACCCGCTGGGCCTCCGCCGGCGCGCAAGTCATCATCGGGGACATCAATCCCGCTGGCGAGACCATCGTCGCCCAAATCCGCTCCGACACCTCCAACAACAACGTCCACTTCATCCACCTCGACGTCACCTCCTGGACCTCCCAAGTGAATTTCTTCCGCCAAGCCATCCAACTCAGCCCCCACGGCGGCATCGACGCCGTCGTCGCCAACGCCGGCATCAACAACGCCGCTGAATCCAGATACTTCGAATCCCCGACCATCGACTACCTCAACCACCCCAGCCCACCCCCGCCTAGCCTCAAAACCGTCGACGTCAATCTCACCGGTGTACTATACACCGTCCACCTCGCAGAATGGTTCCTCCCCCGTAACCCCGGTTCCCAACCCTGCACCGACACCACCACCTCATCCCCCCGAGACCGCCACATCCTCCTCATCGGCTCCATCGCCAGCGTCCACCCCCTCATCTCCCAATCCTTCTACACCATCACCAAACACGCCATCCTCGGCCTCTTCCGTTGTCTCCGCGTCACGGCCCCCCTCTCCGCCGGAATCCGCGTCAACATCATCTGTCCCTACTACACTGATATCGGGTTAATGAGTGGCCCCGCGCGGGTGATTCTGGCTGGTGTGCCCATCGGACAAGCCGAAGATGTGGTCGACGCGGCGACGTATCTCATGGCGAATCGGGCATGTAGTGGACAGTCGTTGGTTACGGGGCCGCGGTTGAAATTGGGACTTCCCGATGGGGGGTATCTGACGAGGGAGGGAGTGGAGGTTGTGCAGTGTACGCTTGAACGGGGGAATAAGTCGAAAGAGGTAGAAGAGAATGAGGAGACAGGGGTCTGGGAGATCCAGTTACATGACGTGGAAACCACAGATGTATTTACAGATCGGATGGTCAAGATGGTGAAGACGGTGATTGCGGCGCGGGGCTGGGTTGGCTGGGCGAGGGGGATGGTAGGGGCGATGGTTTGGCCGGTAGTGAGGTATTGGAGGAATTTATTGTGAGAGTATGTGACCTAGACAGCTTAGACAGATGGTTTGAACTTATCATTGCCATCGATATTTGTATAGTAGCACCATTGCTATCTTATCCGGATGGTACGTTAGGTGATGCTATCTATACAATCTCTTATCGTCATGTGATCTTATCGTATTTCTCGGTATAGGATGTCGCCCAGTCGATTTCGCTCGATTCCAATGCATCTACGGAATACTCCCAGTAATCATATTCCTTGACATGATGAGAGCACTAGTATAGTCACCGACAAGCGGAATGGTGGGTGACGTAGCTTGTTGTTTACTGTGTAGGTCATAGCTGGGCACAAGTCCAGTGGACATTGCATTTGAAGCATCACATTGGGTTTGAATCTGTCGCTCCAGTTGTACTTGCGTTAGATTGAAAGCCGGACAATTTTTACGTCAGGACACATTCATGTCCCGTCGACTTGACAATCCTTTCACGCTGCGAACTACGTACTGCAAGACAACTACTCATGGAGCATCGCTGTCATCTATTTCATTTTATGCATTTCTTCATTGTCGAAACCATGCACTAGTCATCACAAAAACTATCATCTAATCGGTTCGTCACGTTTATTTGTGGGCTGTGCAATCCGTCAGTTATTGGTTCTGGAAAGGGGTTTCCAAAGTAAAGAACTTACGAATGCCCTCCTCGGGCTGGGGCTCAATGCCAACCACCTCGGCGGCGGTCTTGGTCTCCTGAGCCGTCTTGTCCTCCTTCATGAAGGGGAAGGCCAACACCTCCTTGATGCTGTAGTTGTCCGTCAGGAACATGACCAAGCGGTCAATACCCATACCCCAACCACCGGTCGGTGGCAGACCGTACTCCAAGCTGGTACAGAAGTTCTCGTCGATGATCTGGGCCTCGTCGTCACCCTGGTCTTTCTGGCGAGCCTGCTCCTCGAAACGCAGGCGCTGGTCGAAGGGATCGTTCAACTCGGTGTAGGCGTTGACAATCTCCTTCTTGCAGACGAAGGCCTCGAAACGCTCGCACAGACCGACGTTCTGGCGGTGGTACTTGGCCAGAGGGGACATCATCTGGGGGTGGCCGGTGATGAAGGTGGGGTTGACGCAGGTCTCCTCGATGAACTCGCCGACCAGCTTGTCGAGCATACGGGCGTTGGTCATCGGGGGAGAGCACTCAACGCCGGTCTTCTTGAGCACGCGCTTGAGGAACTCGTTGGTCTCGGCGGTGTGGAGCTGGTCACCCGGAGGGAAGGTCTCGCCAGTGGCCTCCTCGAGGGCGGGGATCATCTCCACGCGGCGCCAGGGGGCCTTCCAGTTGACGTTGTAGGTCTCACCGGTCTGGGTGTGGAAGGTGGTCTCGTAGCCACCGGTGATGTGCTTGACGAGGCCGGAAACGAGGTCCTCAGTCAGGTTCATGACATCGTAGACATCGGCGTAGGCCCAGTACATCTCGCAAGTGGTGAATTCGGGGTTGTGAGTCAAGTCAATGCCCTCGTTACGGAACTGACGACCCAGCTCGTACACACGCTCGAGACCACCGACGATCAGCATCTTCAGGTACAGCTCGGGAGCGATACGCATGAACAGGTTCATGTCGAGCTCGTTGTGGTGGGTGACGAAGGGCTTGGCGGTGGCACCACCGGCAATAGCGTTCATCATGGGGGTCTCCACCTCGATGAAGTCGCGGGTATCGAAGTAGTTGCGGATGTAGGTGACGATCTTGGAGCGGGTGACGAAGACATTGCGGGACTTGTCGTTCATGATCAAGTCCAGGTAACGCTGGCGGAAACGCTGCTCCTTGTCCTGCAGACCGAAGTGCTCGGACGGGATGGCGTGCAAGCAGGGAGAGAGCAGGACCACCTCGGTGGCGAAGATGGAAAGCTCACCGTCGGCACGGTTCTTGGGACTGGTACGGCCGGGGAAACCAACGATACCGACAATGTCACCACGGCGGAGGTGCTCATGCTGGTCCTCGAAGGGGACGCTGCCGTTGGAGTGCTGAGCCTGGCACACGACCTGCACCTTGGCGCCCTCCGCACGGATATCGTAGAAGATCAGCTTGGCACCGGAAGCACGCTTGGTGTAGATACGACCGGCGATGCGGACGGGAACGTCGGGCTTCTGCTCGCCCTTGGCGAGGCCCTCGTGCTCCTTGAGCAACTTGCGCAGGTCATCGGTGACCTGGAACTTGTGGGGGTAGGGATCGGGCTGCTTAGTCTCGCGAAGCTTGTTGATGCGCTTGCTGCGGATCTCGAAGTATTGCTGCAGGGGAGAGCCGAAGCGAAATGGTTAGCATTTCTGCGACAATGGCGTCCTGAAGAGCGCACAAAGGCCCGCACGGCAAGAATGGGGTGCGACTCACGTTGGGGGTGAGGTTGGCCTCGTCATCCTCGGCCGAGGTCTTCTTCACGGGCTTGGGAGGAGCAGCGGCCTCCTTCTCCTTCTTCTTGGCCTCCTTCTCACGGTTCTTCTGGCGTCTCTTCAACTCGGACTTGGAGACCTTCTCTCCGGTGACCTCGTCGAGGATGAGGTTGGCCATGGAGGCCTCGGCCTCCTTGACAGCGTTATCGGCCATGGTGATGGGACTAGGTGGGGTGGATTGTTCGGTCTCCGTCACCTTCGGTAAGACAAGTTTATGACAGGAAAAGGAGGGGAAGGGACAGGGTGATGACTCACGAGATGGTGGGTTGAAGTCGGAGGGAAGAGAGAATTTTGGGCGGGAGCCACGGCGGGAGATGCTCATTGGGCACGGCGAGGGGCAGCTCCCCACGCCCGCTCCTTAAGTAATCGCCGCCATTACCAGATACCAGTCGACGATGCACAAAACCCCCCGGTTTCTGTCTAAAAGCTGCTGAATCACTGGTAATCGCCGATTGGTACTATTTCCTACTCATTGTCTTCCCTTAATCACATGCGTCCAAACACCAGTCGAGCCTCTCGTGACCAGGGCTTAGGGCTTAGGGCACCCAAGTGGGGTTCTACCCCGCCTCGTCCTCGATGCTTGCGGCCAATCCATTAACAGTCGTCGACAGTGCCAATCCTTTTCCATAACCCAATGACTACCACCACACTTGCACTTGCTCATCAACCCAACTCAACGGCGTCGTCATGCATCATGTACAGCAATGTGCTCACTCAGCGGTGTCCATGTGGGAATAACCAGTCCACTCGTCAACAGGCTGAGATTTGATTCTCACATTGTCCAAAGGATCTTCTTCATCGTCCTCTTTCTTCGCTAGATTCAACCATTCCTGCGCCTTATTGATTTTTTCCTTCTCCTTGAGGAAGTATAGCCGGCGCCGCTGGCGCTCTGGGTCTTCTTCCATCAGCTCGAGGCAACGCTCCAGCGCTAAATGAGAGAATGCGTCAATATCTACCATGACGCTTGTGTAATGACCATGGACTCACCATTATCATCAAAGATATTGAGCTCCCTCTCAAGCTCTGTAATCAGGTCGTCGCGACATTTGGCGAACAATTTAGTGTGGACACTCTGGCAGATCGAGTCCACGAACCGGGAGCTGGCTAGGTCGTAGTAGCCTCTGGTGGTCTAGCCCAAGCGGTCAGTCAATGTAGTATAATCTTAGGTAGGTAAGCAACTCTACCGCCATCATTGCAATTTCTTGGGTGAATTGGTCCCGGCCCAGATCAGCATCGGTGATCTTCTTCAGTTCCGCTTCCCGCCGCGCGTCTCCTTTGGGATATTTTCCCTGGGAGTCTAGATAAGACGCAGCGCGGGAAAGTTGACGCCGCTCAACCAGGTACTGACGGGCAGACTTTGTGGCATGGTCCAAGGCCGCAAAGTCCATTGTAAACGGCTTGTTATACTCAATATTGAAATTTTCTTGAGCATGTTCAAAATGATCGCGTTTCAGGCTATACAGATAGGCGTCAATGATACGTTTGATCTCCCGGTAAAGACCCGTCTGGTGATATTGTGAAAATACTTCATCAATTTGCTTGTGCACCATGTCCCTGACAAGACGGTGGGTGGCAGCCAGAAATGCCGACAGCGGTTCGGACCAATGCTTCACACTCTTCTGATTCATGATTTCGATGGCCTTTGGATCTGTCAGGTCGGGAAGCCCAGCTCGGTAAGATTCCTCGTTGATTTCGCGAATCTGTTCCCAGGTGAACATCATAGCCGAGGCAGTGAACTTGTCGAAATGCGCTGTCGAGTACCCTCTATTCTTGCTGGCTGTTTGTGGGACAGGTTGCGGCTTAGTAGTAGCCTCTGGGCCATTATCACCCGGCGACTTGCGTTTCACAGGCACTGAGACTGATGTCATCTCACAATCGGAATCGCCTTCCCCATCGTGCTCGGTCGGGAAAGTCCATTTATCGTGGGAAGACAGCAGTTGCACAGTGGGTCGGGTTACGATCAACGACCGCTTGAAATCCATAGCGATATGTCCCCAAAGCTTCTGCAAAGGGTATTTTGCGGATCCGCCATCGATATGAGCGCGGATCTGCTCCTTGAACTGGTTCAACTTCCCACAGATGATGTATGGAACATTCGCAGAAGGTGGGTCTGGGAGGGATCGCAGCTCCAGATCAATCCGATTAGCTTTCTCATTGATTTGTTTGATAATCTCTGGTAAGCAGCCCTGGATCTGCTCCAGCAGGAGCGCGGAGAGTGCGGCTTGTAAGCGTCGAGTTCCGAACTTGTCCTGATATAGACCCAGATCAGTCGCCCAAGGGCTCTCTGCAAAGAAATTATCCTCCTCTTCCCGAGCTGTCGAGTGCTCAATCGATGGGTCGGGGTTATTCCGGACGACATAGTATCCGTGCCCAAGCGAGAACTTGTCCCCTTCTAGAATTTCAACCCACTGAACATACGACTCGCCTGTCTGAATGCGGTCTGGCTTGGTCAAGACACCCATTGTCCTCGACTTGGCTCCACGAACTTCTTGCATGATACGCGCAGCACTTGAGTTGGTAGCGTCGTTCGTCATCGGCAAAGTCAGCAGGACGATACAATGGTCCTGCATGATGTAATACTTGACAAGGTTCTCCACAAGGTTGACCAGATATCGCTCATCTTCCTGTTCTGCGTGACTGATGACCCCGGGCAAATCATAGAATGACAGGTTGGGAAATGCCGGAGCTGCAATATCCAAACGCACGACGTTTGGTGAAAACTTCACCTGGCAATAGGTCGGGTCTGTGTCACTGTTTTGCCCCGGCACGTATTCGGCGGGTGGTCTTGAAGGGTTCAGAATCGCGAGCTGGGCCCATCTGATCGCTTCTTCGACTTGATCTTTGTTTCGCAGTACTGTGAACGGCTCATCTTCTTGTTCCTGCTCCACCCAGGGACCGAGGGGATGAGACTTCTTCGAAACCTTCACCATCTTTTTGGTCTCGTCATACATGTATTTCCGCGATAGAAAGACCTTGCATGTCCACGCCTGACCCGGTCCACTCTCTGAAAGATTAATCTCCATGGGACAGCGTGTGCAAGTACCCGCGCTTCGGGGAACTTTGATCTCGCTCATGCCTTCGATGAGAGAGCTCTTCCCAGCACTCTGATCGCCAATAACACAGATCTTCGGGAGCGCGATCTTCTTGTCTTCGATCCCGATATGGCGCAGGTCCTGTATCTTTCTGACCAGCTCTTTCATATCATTGGCGATCAGGTTGATCGAGTCGATCTCGGAGGGCGACATCTCTCCAGGAGTGTCTTGAATGGTTGCTAAGCAAAGGTGAGAGATGGTTGAGAGGTATGGATTAGAAGGACTCACCTGCTGAAGAACTTTCTTGCTCGGACTTTAGGTCCCTCTGCTCAGCTTGTGGGGTCTGTCGGATCTCTAAGGTCATTGAAGACATCATGGATGGCTAGGAGATGGAAACTAACAGTGTGGTGGTTGAGGTCAAGATGTGGTAGGAGAGGGTAGAGTATTATAAGGAGGAATGGGGCAGTCAAGATGATAAGTTTTTGAGCGAGCTAAGTGTTCTGCAAGGACCCTACAGTGAATGCAGTGTCTCACGACAACAGAGAAAGGTAACCGAGTCATGTTTGCAAGGGCTTAGGCAAGACTTTAAATCCAGTGAATGCCAGGGACAAAGGAAGCCAAGAAAGGAAAGGTGAGCATTTTAATGAGGAAGAGAACTATGGTAGTCTATTAGATAGATAGCACGACAGAGAAGTGTAAGAGATACAGGCAAGCTGAGTGGGAAGGATACAACAGGTTGTGCTGGAGAGAGATCAATTTCCAATCTGCAGGTACCCTCCAGGCATCCTCCAGACAAATGCGATGAGTCCAAAGTGAGAGTGGAGTCAGTTCTGTCCTGAACCTCAATTGGCGAGCTTGGTTAGTGTCAGCGCAAGGATGGTTTAACCCATGTGATGTATCGATGAGATGATTTAGATATGGAGGGAGTACTATGAATGTGGTGGTGAATAGAAGAATGAAAGCGGTGGACGGAAACAGCCAGTCAGGGGACGCGGGCGACCCCTCCAGCCCATGGAACCAACGGGGGCTCTCCTGAGCGGCAAGTGACACTCCCCTTGGCCTGATCCGGAGCGCTAAGGAGAGCTGGCGGTGGGCCTGGACAACAGCGCTCTCTTCCCCCTCCGCGCTGCCTTTGCTACTTCTTTCTCGTTGCTTTTCGGATTTCTTACGACTTTTAATCAATCTGTCTGTGCTTGGACTCTGATCTCGCGCTCTCTCCCTAGCTCCTATATACCCCCCACTACTATACCCCACCTTTCCAATGCTTCAAGTTCCAGTGCGGGAGCACTCCAACGTGGCCTCCACCAAGGCAGTGATCTTGGTAGGTGGTGCATGGGTTCTCGTTCTCTGTATCTCGCTGACGAAGTCTTAATCAGGTCGGTGGCCCGTCTAGGGGAACACGCTTCAGGCCTCTATCTCTGGATATGCCCAAGGTCGGTTGCCCCTCTTTGTTTGAGCTATCCCAAACCCAAGCCCCTCCGCGCGGAGCCCGAATTCGTCAACCCGCAAAGCTTCGTCATGGCCTCCCACTGACATTTGAACGTCCGTGTAGCCCCTTTTCGAAGTCGCCGGTCATCCTATCATTCATCACTGCCTCAAAGCCCTCGCCAAGATCCCCGATATTCGAGAGGTGATCCTCGTCGGTTACTACGATGAAACCGTCTTCCGCGACTTCATCAAGGACTCTGCCAAGGAGTTTCCCCAGTTCAAGATGCAATACCTGCGTGAATACACGGCTCTGGGCACCGCTGGCGGTCTCTACCACTTCCGCGATGCCATCCTGAAGGGCAAACCCGAGCGCATCTTCGTCCTGAACGCTGACGTCTGCTGCTCCTTCCCCCTTGGCGAGATGCTAAGGCTGTTCGAAGAGAAGGACGCGGAGGCAGTTATTCTCGGAACAAGAGTCAGCAACGAAACCGCCACCAACTTCGGCTGCATTGTCTCCGATTCCCATACCAGACGGGTGCTACACTACGTTGAGAAGCCCGAGTCGCACATTTCCAACCTCATCAACTGCGGTGTCTACCTCTTCGCCACTGAATGTATCTTCCCCTCCATCCGCAGCGCCATAAAGCGTCGCACCACCCGGCCGCGCCTGTTGTCCTACCCTTCGTCCGAGAACCTCGAGTCATCCTTCATCGCAGCGGAGGACGAGGCAGAGAAGACCGAAGTCCTCCGTCTGGAACAGGATATTCTCTCCGATTTGGCCGACAGCAACCGTTTCTTCGTTCATGAGACGAAGGATTTCTGGCGCCAGATCAAGACGGCTGGTTCCGCGGTCCCCGCCAACGCCCTTTACCTCCAGAAGGCATTCCAAGCTCAATCCGATGAACTCACCCCTCCTTCCGCTGCCATCGTGCCCCCCGTGTACATTCACCCCTCCGCCACGGTCGACCCAACGGCTAAGCTAGGCCCCAACGTCTCCATCGGACCCCGTGTGGTCGTGGGTGCAGGTGCTCGTATCAAGGACTCGATCGTGCTGGAAGACGCCGAGATCAAGCATGATGCATGCGTGATGCACTCGATTATCGGCTGGAGCAGCCGGGTCGGTGCCTGGGCTCGTGTTGAGGGTACCCCGATCCCGGCGGCTACCCAGTCGACCAGTATCATCAAGCACGGCGTCAAGGTTCAGAGCATCACGATTCTAGGCAAGGAGTGTGCCGTGGGTGACGAGGTGCGGGTACAGAACTGTGTGTGCCTGCCGTACAAGGAACTGAAGCGCGTACGTATCCTCTTTCAACCTCCCATATCCACGTTATTTCCCGGGTAGAAGCTAACAGGTTTCAGGACGTCGCCAACGAGGTTATCATGTAAGGGAAATATATGATGGTTTTGGATGTGACGGCATTTTCGTTGTGACCTTCCCTCTATCTCAGTTGACTGTTCTGGCTACTCGTTATTGATTGTCGAATTGCCAACCTACGTGCTTTAGACCTAGCTTCTAGAACGGGACATGGATATATGAGTCATGCGCCCGTGAAAAACATCAAATAATATGCTAATATCTTGCCAAGCTAATCTTTGACCTAACCGAGCAGCAGAAACGGAAGCACTTATTGTATAGTCAAATTCTGGTATCTATGATGATACACACAATAACATCCTATATGAAGACAAGATCAAATGACATCGCTGAAAAAAAGAAACCCCTGCATTACGCCCGCCAGCATATGAACCTATCCAAGTCAAGGAACTATACCATTTACAATGCAAGATCGTAGCACATCAGTTCGAATAGCATGGAAGCCAGTAAGGTTCTCAGTATAGAGTTGGGAGATGATCCCAAAGTTTTCGTGCCTCGTTCCACACGAAAGCAACAAGTATTGTTGTATGGCTCGCGCGATCATTTCACCGATACGCAGCCGGGTCGTAACTCGTCTGCTCCGAGGGGTGACTATATCCCGAAGACGCCCCATAAGCACTAAACCTCACTCTCGGCTTCCGACGCTGTCCCTGTGTCGGTGCGGTGTCCGAGTACTCCTCCGCCTCGCCGGCATGGTGTTGTTCCAGGCTACTGGCTCCGTACGCGGGCGGAGGGGGCATGCGCTGGCTCGGGTGGTACATCGGCTCAGGGGCGTTCTGGTACAGATTCTCGGGGGCATGGGGCTGCTGGTTGTAGAGGGATTCATCGTTTGAGTATGGACCAGCACCACCGGACATGGCGCTGCTGTAGCGGTTGTGCATTTTGTAGTCATTTAGGGCGGTGCTGCTGGCCATTGGATCGTATTCGCCAAGACGGGTTTGCCGTCTGTAGACCATGACGTCGAGAACGGCGCCGGCGAGGTGAGCGGTCGCGGCGACGATGGTGAAGGTGAAGAGGGCTTTGTAGATCCGGCAGACATTGATTCCGGTTGAGGTGCCCCAGTAGGTGGTGTTGCAGGTTGTGAGGATCGTGTGGGACATGCTCCAGCTTAAGAGGCCGAGGGCGATGAGCCAGAGCACGAGGACGATGCTGTTGGTGGTGAGGTTGAGGCGCGGGGAGAGGCCATAGCAGCAGTGGGTGAGAGTGGTGAGGATGAAGTTTAGGAGGGAGAGGACTGTTGCGATGACGAGCTGAGATGCAGGAAATAAAGTATTAGTGGGGGGTTGGAGGGTTGTTTGTCATCGACATGGGTGGCTTACAATTAAGAAGGCCCAGGGGAGTTTGTAGTTATTGTTATGCAGTTGGACAATGAATACGGCCAGGATAATGCCCACGACGAAAGTGGAAATCAGACCAGTCGCACGAATGGTATGAAACGGGATCGGAGGGTATTGCGACGGCTTGACGGATGCTCGGGACCGCATGGTGATGGTGTTGGAAGCGCTGCAATGGAGGCGATCCGGTCGCGGCGGGTGTGGGGATCAACGGCGTGGTATGAGATCGAGAACTAAAGTCGTCGATAGATGATTGAGATGCCGATCCGCTGCGAGATGAATGCAGCTCAAGGTGAATTCGAAGGGCCTCATGTACGGGGTATCTGGATATGGAGGAAGAAGACAGCAGAAGATGAAAAGTGGAAGAAGACAACAAACAGGAGAAAAGTCAAAGGCAGGATCAACAACGGACGAGAGTAGGCGTGCAAAGAGCAAAGCCTCGCTGGGCGATCGCGACTCCACAGCGGGTGTTGCTAAAGAAAGAAGCGGTTTGGGGGAGGATGACGCCGCCGCTGATGAATCTGCCCCGGTAACAGTGCGTCGCTCGTCCATGGCGTCTCACCAGTGGGCCACCGCGAAGTTTATCTTCTCTCCACGGTCCACCGGAACATGCATAGTAAGATGGTGTCAGTCCAACTGATCCTGGTTAGCTGAAGCGTTCCGCAGAGCTGACCGTTTATTTCAACTACCCAATTACCAGTTCTTCATCAGGATGTCTGGTGTAGATGGCCGGCACGTGCCCGACTCCTGACCCGACCGATCCAGTCGGGACGAACCATCCCGTTCTCAGTGAATGATCAAGGAACCTGGTGGACATTCTTTTTCTTTCTACTCCGAGTATTCGATTCTGAATTGGCTGTGGTTTCTCTATAAGGCATCGCAAATTGACTAAATGTGTCGAAGCGCTATGAGCTATCGAGACATGAAGATCCTCCCTCCCACATCTGCCAAATGTGTGTTCTCTATACAGCTGAGTGATCGTGACAGCTGAGACAGTATCGGTGCTCTATGGGGCTCTGCCATGGACTTTTCTTGTGGAATCTAGCACGGGGGGTAGCAGCGCAGCTCGTATCCCAGCCAAGGTACTTCCATAATCTTCCACTCCCAAGTATCGCTGCTGATTAATCCAGACTCATCACGTCTCTATATTAGCTAGACTTCCACCCATGCGGTTTTCAAGTTCCTTATATCTTCATCCGAATTGAATCTTATCCAGTCCTCATTATGGCGTCGATTTTGACAGGAAAAATTCCCTTCCATCATGGAGAAAAGAAGATGCACAACTTGCTTCGCGTTCCCTCACAGGACAATCCCACGGTTCCGTCCCTCGGCTTCGGGGCGGCATATCTACTGCGAACGGCCCCATTGCTCGCCATAGGCTCTCTCGATCAGGAGGGCAGGCCGTGGTCAACTGTTTGGGGTGGCGAAGCCGGATTTGCTAACCCCATAACTCAGTCCACGATTGAAGTGAATACTCCGGTCGATACGAGCTATGATCCTGTTGTTAGAATACTTTTGCATGATTTCGCCAACGATCCTACAGCTACGTCAGGCAATCAGAAGATCTGGTCCGGCTTGATTGTTGATCTGGAAACTCGCAGGAGAGCCAAGCTCCACGGCAAGGGGATTTCCGGGTCGCTAGACCCTGCTGATCAAGAAGAAATACCAGGGCTAGGACACACAGGCACAGCCCATCTGACCGTGCATATAGATGCCAGTCTCGGTGGGTTTTCCTTGATGAAAAGCATTGAGCAATATGCTGACAGATGGAGGTAATTGTCCGAAATATCTGAACAAGAAACGTATCATACCAACCCTTCCGGCTCCAAAGCTCATTTCAAATTCTCCTCAACTATCTTCAGAAGGTGTAAGCCTCCTTGATCGCGCTGACTGCTTGTTTGTTTCTTCATCTCACGGCAGCATCGATATGGATACCAACATTCGCGGTGGGCCTCCAGGGTTCGTTCGACTCGTATCAAACGAACCTAGTGGAGCCGTCTTCGCTTATCCGGAATATTCCGGCAATCGTCTCTATCAGACTTTGGGGAACCTCCAAGCGAACCCTTTGGCAGGATATGTCTTTCCCGATTTTGATAATGGGGCTGCGTTGTATATCACTGGGCAAACACAGATTTTGATTGGCAAAGACGCAGCCCGTGTACTGCCACGATCAAACCTCGCCGTTCTTGTCACCATCACGGCCGCCCGGTATGTTGAAAAATCCCTATCATTTCGAGGTATTGCAGGAGAGCCATCTCCGTACAATCCACCGGTGCGATACTTGGCAGCCGAGAGGGACATTCCGACTGTTCCAAAAGACGATGGTTCGGCTGTCACAGCAACACTGATCAAGAAGGACATCCTGACTCCTGCCATCTGCCGGTTCCGCTTTCGTATTTCTGATCCGGCCAAGCTTGGAAAATGGGTACCGGGACAGTACGCTACGTTTTCCTTCCACGATGAACTAGACATGGGCTATCGCCATATGCAAGATGACGATCCAACCAGTCTCAATGATGACTATATCCGTACATTTACCATTTCATCATATCCCGGGCAAGGACTGGGTGCAGCAGAGTTCGAGATAACTGCACGCAAACATGGCAACGTGACCAACTATCTATTTAGGACCAACGAGAGAGCGGGTCTCGAGGTTCCTCTGAAAGGCTTTGGTGGTAACTTCCAGATACAGAAAGGCAGGGACCATATTGTTCCTTTTATCGCCGGTGGCATTGGTATTACGCCTATTCTGGCACAACTTCCGGCTCTCGATACCATTCGACTGCGACTGCTGTGGTCCGTGTCAGTTCATGATATGGGCTTGGTTTTGGATACGTTCCAGCGGTTTCCTCGGTTGTCTGGCTCTACGACTCTCTTCGTTACCGGTGCTGATCCACAGGACAAAAATGTAGTTGAACAATATCAAGCTGTCTGCCTGTCTGAAGCACGCATTTATCGCCGCCGAATGGATGCAAAGGATCTGGACTCGTCTCTGGCGGACATGTGGTATTTCTGTGGCAGCCCTTCTCTCAAAGGCTCGGTCTTGACCTGGCTCACTGGTAAAAATGTAGTTTTTGAGGACTTCAACTATTGATAGGACATTCGGTGATGCCATGCTGTGTCTAGGTGCTATATTAGGAACTGAAATATTATGTGTTTCCAGAAATACACGATTGGAGTTGTAGTGTTGTCATGCCCGGATAATCAGGCAGTAATCTTATCTGACCGATGCATGGTCCGTGCGCAGTAATGCCCGTCTTGACCGCCTGTTCTCCGGTCGGCGCCAACCTATGAAGTAAACATGTCCTTACTTTCTATAACTCTTCACTTCCGAACGTTGCCGTCCCAGCATGGAGCTCCTTCTTTAACCTCACCACTTCTGGGTCCGTCCCACCGGATTAAAACCTTTTCGTGACATTTCTATTCACTCCCCGCGCCCGGCAGACTAAAATGCCGCCGCCCCGCCGCAAGAAGCCCCTTTCGCTCAGGATCCGACAATGGATCCATCGGCTTCGGACATGGCGCTCACCGTTAAACCTGCGAGGCAGCCTGACGAGACTCCGCGCTTTCGAAAAACATCCGCTCTGGGCCCTTTTTCGCCTTTTCGTCCCATTTCCGTCGTGGAAATTCCCCGTGTCTGATACCGTGCCCGCGGTGGAAATGATCGGGAATGAAGAATTATTACTTCTGCGTCATGATAATATGATCGACCTGGAGAGCATCCCGATCTGGCGCGTCCGGGATACTCCACTGCGCTGTGTGTACAGAATGTATGAGGCTATGGCATCGGGGGTCTATGAGGTGTTGGGCACCGAAACGGAATATTTTTGGTATCAGAAAGGCTGGTCGTTGCAGTCGATCAGCGATCCGCGTGACGAAGATCCCGTGCGCTACGCCATCATCGCATGTCTCGTGGAAGAGCTCGTCGTCGCGTTTAATTGGCGCCTGAGCTTGGGCATGCGTCGAAACCGCAAGCACATCATTCGGAAGACGGAAGACGACCCGTGGCCCCCGTATACACCGCTGGTCGGCCCTACATGGACAGATTCTGTTCCCGCGCTCACAGTCAGTGACCTAGACGGATTACCTGAGCGGTACATATCGAAAGATGGCAAGCTCGTCTTAGAGGAGGGAGGGCTGAATAAAATCTTTGCGCGCCGGAATATGATCACGAATGTCGGCTGGCTTTATACGATATGAACCCAAGCCTACGCTCCATATTCTCGTCTCAAAGTAGGGGCCATCGACTCAACAGACGGTGTGCATGTCGGATGCAGTCGGCATCTCACAACGAACCCTTGCGCAGCCTCGACTGTCGGCGAAAATCATTCGTGATTTGACTACCCACCGTCGGGAAGCTTCGCCTATCCCTTTGAAGGCCTATGCATGGCTTCAAAAATCTCCTCGCCATAGGTTGCTTTGTAAGCGGCAGCCACACAGTTCATGGTGTCGACGTCGGGCACGACGTCGAAGCCATTCTTATTCAGCGTGCGACAATACTCCATATCAAGCTTACTCCCCTTCCTGTCTTTCATGAACTTGAGCATTGCAACGGCATCGGCCAGATCCAGCTCTGCCTTGCGCCCTCGCTCCGCGCAGTAGATGCGTCGCAGCTTTCTCTCCAGGGCCCATTCCACGGGTGCGGCGAGCACAAGCAGGGTGCCACTACCCCAGAGGACGATGTTCTGCTTGATGGCGTCGTCCATCAGGATCTTCCTCGTCTTCTCCGTAACGAACACACCCACATCCTCATTGGCCCAATCTTCCATGTAATGCGCCTCGTTGGCGACTTCCCGGATGGATTTCTGCAGCGGAACCTTGATGTCTTCGTCGTTGGCCCACTCCGGGTCGAGGAGGAAGTCCATGTCTGTAGTTGTCTTTCTATTCTTCAGGTACATGACGGAGAAGAAGCCTCCGGCGACGATCATTCGGATGGGGGCGAAGGCCATAATCATGGGGTCGGTGCCGAGTTTGGCATCCAGCAATCTCAGCGCTGGAGGGATTAGACACCGTTAGCCAGGAGCCACATAACACACTCACCTTTGTGGAAGTCCTCCATGTCCAAATACACCTTGCGCTTCGACATGGTGCGCGCGAAACGGCGTGGGAACCGTTTTCTTTGGACTGGCGAGGACAGTCGTGCTGCGATGCATAGACACGGGGACGGGATTCGGATTTGAGAGGGTGAAGTGAACCGTGGGCGGTTGTCTCCGCGCCGATATTCTGGGGTCAAAGCTGGGGGGGCTCCAACCCTTAAATAAATCCGGTGCAGCGGGTGCTTATGTCAGGTCCGTGCAAGTGAAGACTCACGATGCCGCTGCTCTGTTCCGGTGAAACTTGGGTTGTTGCTGCTGCATTGCAGGATTGCCGCGCATTAGTTGACACTTGTCGACTGGTTGCTCGAGGCCGTGGGGGCTGCCAGCCTGGCGAGATGTCGAATTCCACATCCCGCATCGAGTTTGATCTGCGTCGGATACGTGGATTGCCCGATGTATGGTGCATGGATTGCTGTATCTGGTGTGGTATCCCAGGCTAGACTCTCGCCAGCTGGATGCGTGGAGTGCCATGTGTCGTGTACGTGTATCAGGGGTAGATTCACCACCAATGAATAATTGCACATATGCCAATGAATGAGACTAGTAGAGATTAGGTAGATCTACAATTTGTTCCTGAAGGAATGTGTCAACTTATTGCGTGATAAGCCCGAGGGGATTTCTCCGCAGCCGAGCGCAAAACGCGTTATCGGCTGCTGCCTCCGCATCTCATACTTAACTGTCTCTACATCTCAGACACAACCCGACCGATACTACTTATTCACCAGTTTTTCAATCCAACAATCCAGCTCTATCAATCACTCCTCGCCTAAAGGGTTTTCCCTTTACCCCGACCACCCCCAAACAACCCCTCACCCAATTCATCCCAAACCCCGCGCCAGCACCAAGCTCACCACCACCACCACCATGTCCACCTACGAAGGCAAGCCCAGACTCCTCCCCGCCTCCTTCCCATTCCCTATCCCTCAAACATAAACTAACACCAGACAAATTAAAACAGTGGAACACAACACCACCGACCCCTCCGCCCCTACCACCAGTAATAACAACACCACCACCACCACCACCGCCGCCCCCCACCGCCGCCGCCGTCCCGACCTCTCCACCTTCTTCTCAACCCTCTCCGAGATCAGCCCCGAAGACGCACACGCCCGGACCCGTCCCCATGCCGTCCCCGTGCCCAGAGACGTCAGCGCCGCGTTCTATTCCCTCGCTGAGGCGTTGGATGTGATGCGGAGGGGGAGTTCGGATCCGATTCCCCCGACGGGATATGGGGAAGGATTAGGATTAGGAAGTGGGGGTGGGAGTGGGAATGAAGGGGAGGATCTACTCGCGCAGATGATTTCTTCGTTGTTGAGGACGGCGGAGATGCCGCCTAGGGAGGTGGAGGGAGTGAGTGAGGAGTTTTGTGATGGTTTGTTTTTATCCCTCCCTTTCCCTGTTTTTTCCTACTTGAGGGACTTGGTTTGATCGACGAGTCCTACACCAAGTCCTACTCCTACTCCTTTCCTTATGAAATGAATACTAACATTTGGTGAAAAACAGTCCTCGACCGCGTCCCCCGCTCGACCCTAAAACCCGACCAAATCTGCCCGATATGCAACAACCCATTCCTGGAGGACCAGTATCCGCTCGTCGTGCAGTTGCCGTGTCATCCGACGCATTTGTTCGATTTGGAGTGTGTGAGGCCGTGGTTGCGATTGCGGGGTACGTGTCCGCTTGATCGGACGGATTTTGCCAAGCAGGAGAGGGAGAAGGCGGAGGCGAGGAGGAAGCCGGTGGTTGATGATGATGAGGAGTGGGATGGGATGTATGGTTAGATTATTGTGGGGGTGGGGTTAGTAGTGGAATAAGAATTATAGGATTGATTGTTGATTATGGAAGGGAGGGTTTGGTCATGTGCATTGCTCGTCATTTTTTTAGTTACGGTGATACTCTGTACATTTAAGCTCAGCTAACGCTTCTCCTGTCCGTCCTTGGTTCGGATGGCCAGTTTGCCAGTCTTGTCGATGACGGCTTCCAGTCCGCTCCGTTCTAGAACGCCCCCCTCATCCTTCACTACCTCCCGCGCTTCCAGCTCTTCCACCATCTTCTGGTTCTCGCGGTTACCCTCCAGTAGGAACTTCAGGCACATCACTGCGTGTTCCTTGATGTAGGGGTTGTGCGCATCGAAGTTAGTGCACGATAGGATGGTCTCGACACCCCCGTAGCGACGGATCTGGTCCTGGACCTCCGGGCACTTCCAGACAAGAGACGACAGGACAAGCACCACGAGCTTCTTGAGGTTGCGCCATTCGAACTCGGACGGATCTTCGGTGATCGGCGGGGATTCGGCCCGGGACCCGGGACCATCAACAGGGTCGGGGTCGCCAGGGTCGTATGGCCGTTCAACGGCAACCGGTGCCGGGGCCGTGAGCTGAGGCTGTTCCTTGGATGGGCTGTTACGTCCAAGCCCGAGAGAACTCAGCTGGCCCTTGGGAATGCTAGCTTCGAGCTCCTTGATCAACGTCACCAGGTCATAGACAATCTCCCATTTGACCAAGAGATTCTTCCAGTCGTTGTTTTCGGTAAGCACGGCGAAGAACTCCAGGAACTGGTAGACACCTTCGTAGACCCGCTCCATGTCCCACAGGTTCAGAGGGAAGTCCTCGGGCAGAGCCCGTCCGGCCCGGATCTGACCCTGGAGATAGATCAAAGCGCAGGTCTCGGGAATAATGTTGCCGCGGAATATCGTAAAGATGTACCGGACAGTAAGAATGTCGACCCGCGAAAGCGGTGCCGGGTTCTTGGTCGCATTGGGCTGCGTCGACCCCGTAACCGATGCAGGAGAGTACTTAGCGCGGAAGATATGCGTGAGGATCTTGACGACAACCGCTTGTGCAGGCGAGATGATGTCCTTCGGCTGGCCAAAATCGGAATAAGCATGCGACATGAGACCGTTTCTGAGAACGGCATCCATGATCTGAACCATCATCTTGAAGTAGAGTTCATCATCCGGGAGATCCCAGGCAGCGATGAAGATCAATAACTCGCGAAGCAGATTCCGACCCGTCTCCTGGGTAAGTAGAATATGACATCTGAGAGCCTGCATGTTCCTCGAGCCACTTCTCTCTCCGCCCTTCAATCCGAAACTATCCACAATACCTGCCTGGATGATCATGGGCAGAGCTTCGATCTCCGCAGGACCCAGCACCAGCGGAATATCGGTCAACAGACCCCGCTGCTGGTCGCCTGGTCGGCCTCGGTAGTCGTCGTCATCCTCGTCGTCCTCTTCCTCTTCCTCCTCCATACTACCATCCGCGACGGCCTCCAAGCTGCGCGAATCGTCGTCGCCAACCGTGCCTGCATCTCCAGTATCATAGTCCTGGTCACCATCCGCAATCTGGGAGCTCTCCTGCAGTCGTGCCATCAGCTCGTCTTTAGCCTCCTGCAGTGTTTCTGCGGCCGACTGTGCAGAGCGCGGCATGCTCATGTCTTCCTCCATGACAGTCGCATCGCCGCCCGAGAGCGCTCCGTATTCACTGAGGTCGGGAAGATCGGTCCAGCAGACCCGTGGGAATCCAGCGGTTGCACTGCGGTCAATCGTGACGATCGCCTTCTTACGGGGCGGCTCGTCTTCCGGCAAGGCAGGTGGGAGGTCCTTGGCTCGGTCCTGAAGGTCAGACCAGCCATCCACCTTGGCTCCGAGAATAGCAGTCAGTGCCGCGCGGATCTCCTTCACTTGTTCGGGGTCCTTGCCCATTTCCTGAATGGCGGTCAAATCGCGTCCGAGAAGCTTCTCCATGTGGTCCTTGATGTTAGCAAGGAGTAGCATGGCTGCCTCTTCCTTAATGGTCGCAGGTTCTCGCGGGAAGTTGGAAATGGTCTCCAGGAGCAAATCTTCGGCGGTTTGGTCGTAAAGGGCCCTTATCGGCGGGTTTACTATCCTCTCTCCGGTCTTTACGATTGGCGCCATTCCCTCCTGCTGATTGCAAGCCGGGTCCAGGGGCTCCCGGGGTTGGATGATGTTGGAGTCGCCAGTGGAGTGGTATCCGAACAAGTCTAACCAGAGGACCATCTTGCGCTGTTCGTTGTGCATGATGAAGTTATGCAAAAACTGCAGGCAGGTGATGAGAAGGCGCTTGTAAAGGTTGACGACCTTTTGCCAGCGCTCTTCATTCCGTGCATTTGTTTCCCCGTCAAACCCGCGCGCGGTTACTCTAACACAGGTATCTACCAGAGCTAAGATCCGCTGATCGAAGCCTTTCTCCGCCGCCATGTTCTGGGCCTTTTTCGTGGTAGCGAGTAGGTTCCGAGCGATGGTACAGAGATCATTTAGGCGCTCAATGTCCTTGACTAGCGAGAAATAATTGTAGGCTATTAAATTGGAGGAGGAATGATCGTAGTTTGCCGTCGGGGGGCTCTTCCAGGCAAATGATTGGGACTCTAGGACTGGGATCGCCTTCGTCAGTACGTCTGTAAAACCTTGCCAAATATCCGGAGAGAGGCCAAGATTATGTCTATTAGGCGAAATGTAGTCAGTACGAAGTTTCCTCAAATGAGGGGCAGGCAGTGGCGGTGGAGGGAGCCTCGTTCGAGATAAGCAAAGTCACTCCGTACCTGACATCACTCTCCTGGTGCGTCTTGTATAAAATTTGCTTCCCAGCAGAAAGCATGTGTTCTAGGCGTTTGTCGTCAATCATCCCGCGGGTTTCATAGTGGCTCAAGGTCCCCGTCAGGATGACCTTCAACATGAGCTCCGCGGGGGTGCATTTCGGTTTGATCTCCGCTGCCGTGCGGTCGGCCATTCTGACGTCGCTTGCAGATCTCCGCAGTCCGGGCAGCTGTCAAGCGTGAACCGCGCACTGTGGTGAGGGGTGTAGGAATGAGGGACGTGGTGGAGAAAGAATCATGAGCGGTTGAGCGGGAATTTTTCCGGCTCCGGGGCTGCCCCGCCAACTGCCTTTTCGGGTAACACTACACACGCCGCCCGGAGTGAATGAAGCCATGTCTTGATTTCATGATCTATATACATCTAATTGAGGGAGAAGGTATACACCTAGGACACCTTCGGCCGGATACTCAAGCCGAGGGCATGACGCAGATTGTTCCAAAATCCCAGGTCGTAGATGTTGTCAATCTCCCTCATGCTTTGCACCTGAACCCACCTCCGATCGATGGGAGCGTCTCTGTCGCTCGGCTGGCTGATCTCGTTGGAATCTGGGGACAGCAGGCATCCTTCTTTTGGCGGCTCACCATCCGTGAGCACGAGGACCTGCTCACTGCTTACTGGCCAGGACGATTGGACACTTTGATATTCAGCCAACAGGGGCGAGGTGCCGTAAATCTCAACCTTGGTGGATTTGAAAGCCATGCCATCTGCAACCTCTTCTTTCCAATCCGACCACTTGGAGCTCTCGTTGGTCGTCATACCAGCCCAGATGAGGTAAGTGTGGTATACGAGAAAGGCGGCCGCTAGAGGGGCTGTCATAGACATCAGCAAGGTGATCCCACCGATCCGAAGATCGGCAGCGACGACTACAGCCCATATATTGAAGAAAGCAGTCCAAGTTTGCCGGGTCGTTCGTAAGAGTGAGTCTGATGGTATCAGCTTATCGTAGGTCTGGTACAGCAGACTGTACCCGAGACACGAGCCGTAGATCAGCATGATACATAGCGACAAGATCATCGATAGAAAATAGTGGTAATTGTGCAGTCCAACACAGTTCATGAGCCAAACGCAGTGATGGTCTTGTCGTGAAACACATGCTTTGCAGATACCGCAGTGCTTACTTCGAGCCGGCTTGATAACATGACAGGTGCGGCAACGTTGTCCTGGGTGAAAGATGACCCTATCATATGGATAGCGCTCTAGTTCCATTGCATGATTCTTCGGGGTGATGAATGACTTGGTCGTGACGCTCATATACAAAAGCGCATAGGGCATTGTAGCAATGATCGGAATCCAGAAATGTTGGACGGTAGAGATCCTCGACCAAGCACTCGGGATAAACATACACTGCCCTGTCACCATAAGCGAGGCAAAGAATATCTGAGAAGACGTCAGCGAAGAGCTTCAAAATGCCCTCACAAATGACGAACAAGAATAAGTGGATGGTTCTCATGCAATATATAACTGCCGGAGCGATTCCAGCAGTACAAAAGCCAACCATTTAATAGTCGATTGTCAAGATAAGCTATCCCATTAGGGATGTGAATCCAAAGAGCTCGATGAAGCCAGCCAATGGGAGTTTTGCTACAGCAAGCATCTACGTATCAGTCATAGTCCATACAACAGGATGCTTGAGCTTACCGGAACGCAGGGAGTTGCCCAAACAGAGCCACAAAAACAAACCCAGAGATCCCCAGGATCACAATCGCTATGGTTCGCAGAGCTCCCATCGTAGCGGTTTCAGGTCGTAGCGGAGATATCAGAGGTCAGTCTGTCGCCCGCCCTTCCCTGCTATGTTGTGTTGCAGATGTGAGATATTAGGCAGATACATAAGTATACCGTGCCGCTCCGCCACTTAAACAAGAGGTATCATTGTAGTTGGCAGGTTTTGGCGCCTGGTTGCACTCACGATGGCCATGTCTGGCCTGCTGCCGTCCATGGATCCACCGGCTATTTATTTACGAGCACCAGGCACGTGATATACATTCCTAAATAGGAAGAAATGGGCGTCACTACTGCGCGTCTTGCTCGTGGTCTCCCGAAGGTACGCGGGATTCTGCCATTAACTTGTGATACTATGGGGAAGACCCCTCACTACTACATGGCCCTGGACTCGTGTTCTGAAAAACTCTAAATTACCCTTTACTCTTGCCTTATTTTGCCTCATCGACGCGTGAACACGTGAGCACGTGATTGTGTGTTGTTAAATACCGGCCGGCATTTGTATAGCCACAGAAGATCGACAGAACTCTCACTGTAGGCCCAACGATTTCATAGCGCGATGGCTGAGACGAGCGCTGCAGGAGATGGCGGCGCTGCCAAAACAATCACAAATCTCTTCGAAGGGAAACAATTTTGGTTATCTCACAACATCCCCCAAAGGAACTGGTTCAAGGAAATTATTCAGGTACCCCACTCCATGAACTACTAGAATATATGAAAGCTGATATGTCTATGGAATAACGGCGGCACTGTACGGCTACACGAGAAAGATGCAGACATAAAATTGGTCGATCACAAGAGGAAGAACCTGCCTTCTGACGCGTAAGAACTTTTGCGTTCGTTCGACATCTGATCATTGCTCATAAGCTACAGGTACTCTTTTAAATTTGTCGAAGACTCGTATCGCAAAGGGGAGTTGCAGGATCTAGAGAACTATAGAGCCGGGCCTTCGGAAGCACGCCCTGTAGGGGCTACTAACATCCCCACCAGAGGTCATAAAGTCTACTATACTCTTGAAGATGATCAATTACTCTGGGACTGGATGCAGCCTCACGAGCGAAATCCAAGGGCGTCTATTAGGGGCAATAAGATCTATCAGGAACTAGCAGCACAGGTATTTTGGACTCCTAAAATCAACTATCACAGTGAAGCAAACTAAGGGCCAGTGCAATTAGCATCCCAGACACACTTTCCAGTCCTATCGAGATAGGTACCTGAAGAGACTCAAGGGACACCCAAGGCCCGGTGGTATGCCGGCATCTACGGCTCCACCTGCATCCCACGAGGAGCCTACACCTAGGTCTGAGTCTCGCGAAAGGTCTCCCCGAGGGCCCGAATCTATTGCCGCCAAAGCAAACGAAAGGAAAAGGAGGCGGCCTTCAGGACCGGATTCGCCAGATCAAGGTAGAGCTGACAAAACCAGCCAGCCAATCTCGAAGAGAAGGGCCATCAGCGTCAACAACCACCTTCCGGACCCCTTTGTCTCCAATGATCAGCCAAACCAGGCTGCAAAAGCACAGAGCATGCCACCTCCCACGACACCTCGCAAAGGCCAGAGACCAACCGTTGTAAAACAAAAGACAGGACAGCGTGAGGTTCCTACAGAACCAGAAACTCCATCTCAAAAGCAGCTCAATTCTTCTCAGCCAGACCCCTTGTTTTTAGAGCTTCCCTTCTTGCCTTCAGATGATGAGCCAGAGGGGGATGTGTCTGAGGATATTGACACATGGATTGATGACCGTCTCCGAACTGGAAAGGCGAGCAGTGAGGAACAAGTCCTCGAAGCGTTGCGGTGCACTAGTATGGATCCACATTTAGCTGACAAGGTCCTGGCTTTCTTGGTAGATGGGAAACCCGTACCGGAAAATATGCCAGGGGTGTGGACGCCTGAGGATGACAAGTGTGTGGAGGGAAACGAGACTAGAGGCATCCAACGGGTCATGGAGAAGCATGGTTCCGAGGTCTTCAATTCCCGATGGGAATACCTTAGCTTGGCCAGAGCTGCTGGTCTTGTAGATACCCACGAATAGAACTGCCGCAATTTGGACATTTCAAGCACGCGAGCTAAAGTACATGAAGACTAGAACGCCCAAGAAAAGACATAAGGAGAGTGAATCCGGAAAATGAATTGATACCCAAAGAAAAGGAATGGTGTGAACGGGCTCATGGGGCCTGGAGCTACTGATCTAACCCCATCGATTTCCTTTGTCGGTTCTTCTTTGTAGAAGACCCCGATCGTAGTCCAGGTCAAGACCGTCGCTCAAGGACATTATCTTACATATTGGATAGATGAAACCCGGTGGTAAGAACTCCATCAAACACCCTATATGCGCACTCCTCCAACACTATCCGGCAGGTAAGCTTATTGTGGATTAGATGATAAATGAGACCTCCGGGCTCCAAAAACCCGACAGGTCCAACTTGACTGATCTGGTGTTTCAACCATCTTTGAAGACCCTGTCGCGAAAGATTAGATTACGTTTCTGAGATGATCAAGGGGATTACTCACAAGTGTGATTCATAAAATGCAAGCATCTTGATGCGCGTTAGCCTTGACAATCAACCGCAACCACCGGAGATCTTACCTTCTTCGGGCATTTGTCGTAGCACAGCTCTATGGACACCTTCGACTTCTTGCCATTCTTCCAATTCAGAAACGCGAGCAGATTTGATGTCCCAGGCTCGCGAATAATTGTTTCGACGCTCTCGACTTCTCCCTCCCAATTTCGAGACTTAGGCATCCATGTGCTTGTCCCATCACTTTCATTTCCATCATTGTCATCAATTCGCTCTTCGTCTGGAGTTTCCGTGGCTGTTTCGGCTCGTGACTTGCGCCGTTTCTTCGGCTCGGGCATCTTCTCTGGCGTTGACTTGGGGGTTCTGCCCATTGACTTGCGCTTCTTTGGCTGTGCTTGTGGCTTCTCGGGGCGACCTCCCAGCTTACGGAAGTACTCCTCCACTATTTCCTTCGCGCCGTCTCTAAACACGAGCAATCAGTATCAGTCCAGCTGTACAGAGCCGCGCCGGTTAGCATACAGATTCTCTTCTGGCTCGAAGGTCATATCAGCGGGATCGTCGTAACCATGCCACTTGACATGGAAAAGTAGATCGCCCTGTCCCCGTCATTAGCCCACGCATGCCCTCCGGGTCAATTGAGCAGGGAATCGTGAAGCTAAGTGCGTACATTCTTCGCCCATTTGTGGCTCACAATATTTTCGACGGTGTATCTACCCGAGTCAATACTGATTCGCGACTAGGTATCCTCTGCGCCAACTCACACGTCTTCCTCGGCCGTCTCGTCCTCGTCCTCGTCCTCGTCATCATCCTGTGTAGCAGATTCCCGCTTCGCTTCCGGGGCATCATCATACGGGATCGACTCGCCAGTTGACTCATCGTCGGACATGTCAGGAACCGGGGCTGGGACGGGGTCAGCTTGGAGTGCGCTCTCAGCGCGATACGAGTCGATCCATCACTCACGAGGCATTGTCCTGAAGGAGGCGAGGCTAAATAGTCGGGAAAACAACTTGGCGGGAATCGCGAGAAGGGGGCCCCACGATATGGTTCGAATAGAATGAGACCGACAGCGGAATGGACCTCAGTGACAGATAACAATGAGGGAGCTGATGTCGCTGTTCCTTTGGGCGCAGACGAAATGCCGAGTCGCGCAGGCGCGCGGCGGGAAAACACGCTATACCCGATGTGGAAAGCAGCTCACTAGCCCGCTTTGGTCGTCTCCAGAATTTCGAATTGCAGTTGTGCCTCCAAGTCCCTCCGCCGTCTGGTCCTCTGTCTCCCCACGTCCCTCCGATCCCTTCTCGCCGGAGTCTTCTTGTTCCGTTGACTCCTCTTGTGCGCCCCTTACCGGCTTTCTCTCCGAGTCTCTGAAGTGGGCTTCCTGCCAGGTGGCAGACCGTCAAAATGGCGATGCGTATGTTTCAGGATACCCCTCACTCGGACTCACCTATACTAACATTCCTGGGGCTCTTCTGCAGAGCTTGATCTCTCTCAAGGTGGGAACTTCCGCTGTCTCAGATTGCTCTCGCTTTCGACTTCGATTCGCTGACAACCACTTCAGCTTCTGTGATGAAAGATGAACAGGGCCGGCCATTCATCGTCGTTAGGGAGTACGTTTCGATTTCCCGCCCATCCCATACCAAGCGGACGGTTTCTTTCAGGGCAGGCGGCTAACATGGTTCTCCCCCGCAGTCAAGGGAAAAAGAAGAGAGTCCACGGCACGGATGCTGTGAAGGCGCACATCGTTGCTGCTAAGACTGTCGCCAACATCGTCAAGACCTCCCTGGTATGCACCGTCCCAGGCCGGCAGAATCAACAGACGTTAAGGAAGTTCTAGGGTCCCCGTGGTCTCGACAAAATCTTGATCTCCCCCGATGGCGATATTACCGTTACCAACGATGGTGCTACTATTCTCGGCCAGGTTCGTCCTTTTGCGCCCCGCAGCTACACCCGAGATATATCTGACTTGTTGACTCTGGGAAGATGGAAATTACGAACAACGTTGCCAAGCTCCTTGTCGAGCTGTCCAAGTCTCAGGACGAAGAGATTGGCGACGGAACGACCGGTGTCGTCGTCTTGGCCGCGGCCATGCTGGAACAAGCGTCCGACCTCATCGACAAGGGTATCCACCCTATCCGGATCGCCGACGGATACGACCAGGCTTGCGAAATCGCCATTGCACAACTCGATAAGATCAGTGACGAGATCCCCTTCACGAAAGATGACACCACAAACCTGCTGAAGGTTGCCAAGACCAGTCTGGGTAGCAAGATGTACGCGGGCTCTGCTCTTTCCACCGTGCCCTCCCTTTGCTGACCACCGGACAGTGTCTCCAAGTCTCACGACCAGTTTGCGAAGATTGCCATCGATGCCGTCCTCTCCGTGGCTGACCTGGAGCGCAAGGATGTCGACTTCGAGCTGATCAAGGTCGACGGAAAGGTTGGAGGTGCCCTTGAGGACTCCCTCCTCGTCAAGGGTGTCATTGTCGATAAAGATTTCTCCCACCCCCAGATGCCGGACGAAGTTCGGGATGCTAAGCTGGCAATCTTGACCTGCCCGTTCGAGCCCCCGAAGCCCAAGACCAAGCACAAGCTCGATATCACGTCAGTTGAGGAGTTCAAGAAGTTGCAAGACTATGAGCGGGAGAAGTTCACGGAAATGATCCAACACTTGAAGGATTCCGGTGCCAACCTGGTCATCTGCCAGTGGGGTTTCGACGACGAGGCCAACCACCTCTTGCTCCAGAACAAGCTCCCCGCCGTTCGCTGGGTCGGCGGCCCTGAGATCGAACTGATTGCCATTGCCACAAACGGTCGTATTGTTCCTCGTTTCGAGGACCTGAGCTCGGAGAAACTCGGAACCGCGGGTCGTGTTCGTGAGATGACCTTCGGTACCACGCGGGAGAAGATGCTCGTCATTGAAGAGTGCGCCAACAGCCGTGCTGTGACGGTGTTTGTCCGCGGAAGCAACAAGATGGTGAGCTTAGCGATGTTACCATGATGTTACCGGCTTCTAACTCTCTTTAGATCATCGACGAAGCCAAGCGTTCGCTTCACGATGCTCTTTGCGTTGTGCGTAACCTCGTCCGCGACAACCGTGTCGTGTATGGTGGTGGTGCTGCTGAGATTGCTTGCTCCATTGCTGTTGAGGATGCTGCCGTCAAGGTGCGTGAACCTCCTTTGAAGGCGTACCCTTACTTGTGCTGACTACTCTTCAGAGCCCCGGAATCGAACAATACGCCATGCGCGCTTTCGCTGATGCATTGGATGCCGTCCCGATGGCGCTTGCCGAGAACTCTGGCCTGAGCCCGATCGAGACCCTGGCTTCGATCAAGTCCCGCCAGGTCAAGGAGAACAACTCCCGTCTGGGTGTTGACTGCATGATGACTGGCAACAACGGTACGTGATATGGTTGGTACGACTTGACATCAGCTGATTGATTCTATAGATATGAGAGAGCACTTTGCCATCGATCCCCTGATCGGAAAGCGGTCGCAGCTGTTGCTTGCTACTCAGCTCTGCCGTATGGTCCTTAAGGTGAGTTCCCGTGCTTCATGTCATGCCGACACCGCTAACCAGCGACAGATCAACAACGTCATCATTTCGGGCGATGATGATCAGGAATTCTAGATTTCTTGTATACAGGGTTTTGTTTCGATGGCTAAAAGTGACACACTGGCGTTGCAGTCATGCGGAATCGATGATACTACATATAGTTCTTGCAGGTAATCAGTCTGGGTGAAGCTATGGATAACATGGCGGATACATAGAAACATGAAATGACAGAAATGACATTCATCGGGTCCGTAGGAGACAGTCTCGTCTCAGACGGTTAAATACTCTTACAGCGTACTCGATACCCAGTCAATAACAACAAAAAAGCGCACCAAGTCATCATCAGCAGTACCAGTACCTATCTCATCCACGAAGCCACCCATCATCCAATCACCCCTCAAATCTAAAATCCAGCAACCTATCATCCATTAATATGTCCATAACCCAACTCAAATCCAAACCCCGATAACCACCACCAATCACCCCCTTATCACAAACCATATCAACTCAATCAATCAATCAATCAACCACCTCCACACCCGATACCCTCAAACCAGGAAACCCCAAGCGGAACCCCCAGCAAGGAGACCGTCCCTATCCGCCCTTAGGCGGATACCGCACCTCAGGTGCGCGGCCCGCCTCCCACCCGCCCAGGGAATGTAACCATGCCGACCCAAAGATACGGGACTGACGTTTACGAGCAACAGAGTTATAGGCCTGTAGTACTCCGTATGGAGGGTAAGTAGCTCAGCAGGAGAAGTTAAATAGGGGTGGGTGCGCCACGAGGCCTGTCATTTTTGCTTTTCATCGGATCTTCAGTTGTTTGAGACATTTCCTTTATTATATATATACTATACACATATCAGCTGTGATTGTCGTGGTTGTGACGAGTGTGATCGAGTATATATCCGAAGAAGATGACCACCATGAACAACACATTCGAACCACCCACCTGGCGACGCCTGAACATCGGTATCGTGGGTGGCGGAATCGGCGGCATGGCAGCAGCCATTTCGCTCCGTCGGGCCGGTCACGAGGTGACGGTGTACGAGCGACATGATTTCGTGGGGGAGGTCGGGGCGTCGATTTCATGTGCGGCGAATGGAACGCGCTGGTTGCATGAATGGGGGGTGGATGTTGCGAAGGGGGATCCGGTGGTTCTACGCAAGTTGATTAATCGGGATTGGAAGACGGGGGAACCCGTTAGTGTGTATGATTTGGGGGATTATGAGGAACGGTGGGGGTATGTCTATAATATGTTCCATCGGCAGTATATGCATGCTATGTTGAAGGATTGTGCGATGCAGGAGGAGGGGGTGGGGGTGCCGGTCAAGTTGAGGGTGAATTGTCAGGTTGGTGATATTCGATTGTTTCTTTTTTTGGGGGGGTGGATGGGATGCTGATGGGTGCTGTTTAGTGTCAGGATATCGATCTGGAGGCCGGAGTTATCACCTTTGCGAATGGGGAGACGGCCAAGCATGATTTGATTGTTGGTGCGGATGGTATTGGTTCGGCGGTTCGTGGGATCATTGGTATTCATCCGGAAAGGAAGCCCGCGCCGTCGAGCTGTCTGCATGCGAATGTGACTACGGAGGAGGCGGTTCGACTCGGCTTGGTCGACTACTCCAAGGACAGTGCGCTACAGTACTGGGGCGGCCAGGAGGGCAAGTGGGACAAGATCGTGCTCTCGCCTTGCAACGGCGGTCGCTTGCTGTCGTACTATTGCTTCTTCCCTCGCGAGATGGGAGACTATGCGAGCCATACTTGGGGTGGCGAAGACCGTCCTGTCGAGGAATTGTTGGCGCCTTACCCTCATCTTGATCGCCAGGTCCTCTCGCATCTGGGCATTGGTAAGGAGATCAGACCGTGGCGTTTGTGGGTGCAGTAAGTCTTTACCTTGTGGTTTCCATCCATGTTCTTTGATGAGAAACCCGTTTGCTGATGAGATTTGACCAGTCAACCATACCCTTATATCGTCAAAAACATGGTTTGCCTGTTGGGTGATGCAGGCCACCCGGTACGCTCATATCTATATCCGACGATGTCAGTGGTTGACTAATGGTTGAATGCAGATGATGCCCCATCAGAGCCAGGGTGCCTGCATGGCCATTGAAGATGCTGCTGCCCTGGGCATTGTTTTCAGCAAAGCACACTTCGATGGTGATGTCGCCAAAGCGCTGTCAATCTATCAGGAAGTCCGACTGCCCCGAGCCACCAAGGTCCAGGCAGCTTCCGCAAAGGCAGCATATAACATCAACGAGCGCATCGGTAAGTTATGCCTGGGTCAAGCTGTGAGCGATGTAGGCATCGGTTCTGACTCATTCGCCCAGGCTTCTCCAGCAATACCAACACAGCCACATACAAGGTGGAGGACGAGAAAAAGAAACTGACGATCGAAGAGATGAACGCGTAAGTTGCCCATTGTTGCTCTGTTGCATCTTCTCCACGTATAGAGCTGACATGCAGCCAGATATGATATGCACAGGGATGTTGAGGAAGTCGCTGCTAAGCAGAAAGGCCTACCATATACCGGCAAGTTTGTCAGAGGGCTGCCAGTCGGTTTGAAATTGCCAAATGGAACGATAATCGGAGAACAAGAAACCGCTTTGCCTCAGCCTCGAATTTGAGTGCAGCCCTTGTGCACCAGCTACTGAGCTCATTCTTGCATTGTTGGTGGAGTTCATGCTTTTGGAGTTGTATTGTATCTAGCAAGACCATGATTTATGATTGTATTGGGCAGCTGACAGCAGCCAAGTCCTATGATTTAGCATGTCTTATAATGGTATTCATTTCGAATCGTTTTCGAGGATATCCTTCAGAGCACCGTATTGGCAGACCATGCGCTCATTCCTGGTGGTAATTTCCGTTATCTTTGTTAGTTAACTGTCCAGAATCACCGGGTCCATCCCCACCGAGGATCGATGGATCGAGGCTGGGACGGTCCGTATGTGCCATCCAAGTGACCTGTGAGGTTGAGAGGAACGGATCTTGCGAAAAGGCCATGTGCTATACGTGTGCTCAGACACGGAGGGGTGGATCAACGGATAATGGAGACGGGAGAGGAGACGACGATGGGCTGACAGCTCAGCATGGGTTTGATCGGTGATTGAGTGATAAAAGTACGATCGGCAAAAAGAAGGGAAATGAGAATGGCATTGGTCGCTTCCCTTATCAGCCCAAATTATACCCCCTTATAGCTTCGAACTGCTATCCGATCTGGTAGGAGCAATCAGAAAGAGTGGAAATGGTTTCCAAGGAGGGTGTGAGTGATCGGGTGACGGTCGTCTGATCAGCGGTGATAATGCACTTGTTATTCGGCTGCCTCGTCTAGACCTGAGGGGAGGGCGGCCCTCCATTGGTTCGGCGACTAGGTTATTCCCATTAGTCGACGGCTCAGAATCGGACAGACGATATTGGACATCGACATCCACTCACGGCCCATCGGCGGAGGATATGATCGATAGCGCACAGGCATGGTAAGCCCGATGCAATGCATTCGCTCAGATGACCAGCAGTGAAACTCTCCCGTAAATAGCAACGTAGCCATGCATTGGAGAAGAAGCAAATCTGACTTCTAGGCCTAGCCGATCGCGCCTATTCAGCCGTGACTATGCAGCTGATGTTTTACCGGACAAGCCATCTTCGGTGCAACTTCCCGGGGTCCCTGTCCAGGACCAGCTTGCAATAGACACGGATTGCCTACCGAGGAAAAGCCTAAAGACCCCTGCACAACGGTGGGGAGATCTCTTCAGATGACCTCAGGAATAGCCGCCCGACAGGGATCTTTGTATACTCCACATTGTACTGTTTGCGACGACGGCGAAGGCGTAGCGCTGAAGCCGTCTTGTTCTAGCCCATCACCCTCGACTTAGCTGCGCTTAAGCCTTTTTATTCCCCACAACAGCCTTGTCATAGGCGGGTTTTTATCGGAAGCCCAAAATTAAGGATAATGTAGATTGCTGGTAGATGTTGTACCGAGACCAGTGTCTTTATCGAGTTGTCAGAGGATAGGACAGTTTAACACTTCCCATTTCGTTAAGACGATATCGAAATGAAAAGAAGCAAGTCAATAAGTCAAATACTGCAGACTTTGGGTCTGTAAATTCTCATCCCAGACGCGCACTCGTGACTGCGGTCATCATCAGAAGGATGATCTCTTGTTCATCACCTTCAGCTCTGAATTGAAGCACTTGTTCTCGGAATGAACACTGTCATGTGAACGTAGTCGAACAAGTAACCATGTCAATCGATGTGCAACAGCGGCCTGCATCTGCATGTAGTTCGCCTCGTATAATTATTCTGTTCAACAGATCCTCTTGGGCGGAGGAAAGGGCCCCGATGGCCTTGTGCGAGAGTCATGATCCACATCCGCAAGGAATCCTCGAAATCACAGAGCAAAGTCAGCATATAGCATTCATCATATCGAAGAGATTGAGCAACTCAATGTGTAATCCCGTCAGTTGTCCCATGACTTCTTTCGGTTTCCTGCTCTGCGGTGTACAGAAAAAGAAGCGCGGCATCTTTCGAGTCATATTTTGATCGAAGTATATCGGAGATCAATGAGGTTACACTCGTCTGGTGGCTCGAGCCGGCCCATCCCATCATTGAACAGGCTGTGGGTAAGAGCAAGGAACACCCTTGCGCTCATGACTGACTCGGGGGGAGATGCAGACGCATTTGATTCTGTCCGAAGATCGGTGTCTTGATACTGGTTTCGCTATTGAATGGTCAGACTGTAGGATCTTCAGTCCCAGTGTCATGGATACGGTGTACTCTTTGTAGAAGATCAACACCAGCATTTGGTTACTCACCATTCCTTCCGATATATTGCTCGGACGCGTGTCGTTTACTGATGTGGTTTTCTGCATGGAGTGAGCTTCCATGGTTTCGATATAGACTCCACATCTCCGTTGGAAGCATCTCGCATGTCGCAGCCGCGATCAAGAGGTAGATGAGATGTGTGGGATAAAGGAACTCGATCTACCATCTGTCACCGCTGTTTATCATGTGACTGTGAATGGTATTGATGAAAGTATACCTAGAATAAGCTACAATAAGGCTAGCGTATTACGGTTCGAGGGCGGATACCAAACACCGTCTCTTTCTTTGTCTATAGCGACGGGACTTCTCGTCGACTCCAAATCCTGACCCCCAACCAGGATATCTTGCTTGAAGCGCATAACCATAAATCCAAGGGTCTGATCGCATTCAGATAATGCAGCGAGGCATTCCCCGGTTAAAGCGGCGAGCACCCGAAAAAGCAAGTCCACGCAGCGCCAGAAGAGAATCCGCCGCGGTTACCACCACCCGCCATCACATGGCTAGGATCAACGACGTGGCCGGCCTCCGTTCGCGCCAAAGACCACCATGATTCCGTCCCGTGGGCCCTGGCCGGAATCCTTTCCTTTTTCTCATGACAGCAACGGACGATCAAGGCGCCAAACGAGGAGCCGTGGCGTGTTTGCAGGGAGATGCCTTACAACACTGCCGGGCAATCACCTGTCGTTGCATCAATGTTGGCAGTGATATCTCGGGCGCCATTCCTATACCGCTACTTCGGACCTGGGCGATGTCAGCATCACACGACTGCAGGAGGTGATCCTAGCATCTGATGATGTTCACCTTTGGTATGTGCCTCTGTTGCGCTGGTGTTTGTAGTCTTACTGTATGTTGGGTTTCGTATCTGGAGTATTTACTGTATTTCAGACGGTTTCATTGTCTTGTTGTACGGTTTCTCCACGTATCCGACACGGTGCCTGGCAAAAGTACTACATCGAAGTCAGGTACCATACATTAGAGATTGACGATGATATCTCGATGCCAGCAGTCTCCGATCAAACCTCTGGCGCTCTTACGATATGCATCCTTATCACCAGGGATATACCTATCGCCTTGATGATGCGATCCGATTAGTCCATCACTCTAAACATCCATGGACCTAACCAATAGAAAAAGCAAAACCTAACTACCAATCGCTATTAGTCTGAAATCAACAAAAGTTAACCAATAGCCTCTACAGCCCCTCAAACATGAAACGACGCCCGCGACTACGCCGATTAGCTCGAAAACATATCCGAGGCGCAAGTCACATGGATGGGACATGGCGGCTGTCAACCCAACTCTACTGCCTGCCTCGGGGATAGTTTATATCCCCGGGTCATGCGACAGTCGCAATCGGTGCCTGATCTGCCTAATTCTGAACCACCAAGGCCTTCGTACTACGTTGGCTCGGATGTGTCTTTGTTTCAGCGTACGGCGGATGAGGTGTTCTCATCGCTTTACCGACTGCTCTGCCTGCCCCTTTTGCTGCTGACGATGCTATCCGATTCGACCTGTTGCGAGATGACAAGGGTGTTCATGATCTCTGACACTGTCCAATCTGACGTATCGAGCTGAGGCCAATATTTGGCTCCAGATGGCACGTAAGACCTAGATGAAGGACTAGTAACATTGAAGACCCCTGATCCAGCTGTGTGTGGCTACTGAGCCCTACGGGGCCAGCCATGTCCCTATCCACAACAACCGCCATTACCACCACCACAACAACATCAACACAAAGCAATCAGTCCCATTGGCCCCAAGCCTAGACCACACCATCAATCCCCATACTCATCCCCAAGACACATGACGCCCACGCCCCTCAAAGTCCAGAATCCGCTCTCGGAATCCCAACCTCCAAATCCAAACCCATGCACACGATGACTCCTACCCTGCAGCGACCGGACTGGACCACCACCACCACCACCACCACCACCCCAGTCAAATCCCAACAGCCGCATAAGCCAACGTGTAACCTAACCAGGCAAGGAAAATTAATGTCATCTGACACGAGGGTTTTTTTGTCGAGTAGGTATTACTAAATAATATTCTGGTTTCCGGATGCTACGTTGGGTGAGGTTCTCGTTGCACAAAGAAATTTCTACTTGCCCAGATAAATAGATAGATAGATTGAAAGGCAGACAGTTAGGTGGTTAGGGAGGCAGACCACTGACAATGGCACGTACTCCGTACCGATTGCATGCTTGCTAGGTGGGCGTTCATGTAATGGATACCTACCTACCTACCTACCTACCTACCTACCTACCTACCTACCTACCTACCTACCTACATGGTGACTTACATATGTAGACATGTACATATGTAAAGAGGTGGATTATACGTACGCATTCATCAATGTGCAGAGTACTCCGTACAGTTCAACACAATAAGGATAGGGCATGGGAGTGGTTCAGATCAGCGGTGGGTCGATCCCAACCAGACCAGGTATCTGTGAACATGCCTGTTGACCCAAATACCGTGACATGCAGATGCGATGGGGATTAGCTAATTACTATCCTAGCTACGGAGTACATGCAAGAGGAGGTAAGTAGAGGAAGTGGCTTTGGTTGCCTACTTACTATCTATCTATTAAGGTACTGGGGAAATGAGTTCGCGTGATTTAACTTACTTATATTTATTAAAGTATGGAGTACATGTCGTGATCTACTGTATCATTAGATTAATTGTGTCTTAGTACTCCGTATATGTCTCTAAATCAAGGGCACATTAACCATAGTTAAATTACTACCATTCATATCACTAAGACCATTAAGGAAACCCGCCCTGCGATGAACCTACGGTCAGGGCATTTTACCCTCATCCAGATGCGTGATTTATGTAGGTGAGGCACACCATGTAGGACAGCCTCATTCGCCGGGAAGAATCTCCCAGATTAATGGTTCCAGGAATATAGGTGTGCATACCGATCGTAGGGCACGGTGAGCTAGCTAGCTACCTACCTACCTTACCTGGGTAGGTGGGTGGGAGCTTGAGCTCAATTACACGGTGTTAGTGTTCGTGGGGCGATCAATCCGGGGTAGTTCCGTGAACGTGTATCACTGTCCTTAGTGATGGGTCTGTGGGTTCGAGTTGGAACTCAGTTCGGTGACTAGGTAGGAGAGAAAGGTAATAAGGTGGCTAGAAGCTAGAGGCTTGGCTTCCTTGCAGCATGAAGGCTCGAGACAACTTGATTACGTGTCCCAGGTGAGGATTGGATTGTGGATGGCTGGTAGGTTAGCGAGCAAGTAGCTGGAGGAGCCCCGTGTTGACCAAACCCCGACCATTCTTGAATAGTAATCTTCAGCATGAGAGTTTGAGCTATGTTTTATCTGAGGTTTATCGAGTGGAAGGGAGGAAAAGAGCAAAGCACATCAGTGCCGGATTAGGCTTCCCGGAGCAGCAGCTGGTTTCCTGTTCCTCAGATCCTTGAATGCGATCCGCGTAACCCTTGCAGATACATGAGAACCCACCCATCCCCTGGAGGTCAGAGCGAGTGGTGGATTTGCATGATCTGGTAGCCGCTAGTCCGGTTCTCGAACAAAGGTCGGATTCTCAATCGGTCGATTTGCTATCGGTGCCTGGTGGTGGATTTCCTGGTTACATGGCGAGAATCCTTCATGGGTTGGCTGGCCGGGGGATGCGGCCCGGGGAAAATATGGAATGTGACTGCTCAGGAGAACGGTGGTACGTACGACGGCCTGCGGATGGCATTTGGCGCAAGCACAGGAAGCAACGAAAGAAAATCGCAGGGGAACTTGATGGAAAGAGGCCGAGATGATACTGTCGCCTCTGGATACCGACCCAAAATGCTGGGCGAATGATGAGTGATTCCCGAGCGTCCTATCAGACCCTTGTATCCCTTCCCAGTGCATATCCCGAGCGTTGATATCCGTGCGCAACCCAAGCTTTAAGCTATGCATAAAGAACTTCAGGACGTGGGAGGTCAGGAACACCTCAATTATGGCGCTGGATTCCATGGGCTGGATTCGGGTCAGACTGAGTCAACGTACGCAATCGTGAGGCTATTTTTACACCTAATAATTCATGCGACTGAATAAGTGATGGTAGCGACATTCTTGGATGCTTCAATGTCCGCTTGATCTTCCCAGATCCAAGGCATTGCGATGAGACAGTATCGACGGTCAATGCACTGCTACTAGTCCGGATGTGCCTGAGCTCAGCTCATCGCACCAGCCACATACTCGGATCGATGTCTGCAAAATCCAGACGGTTCTATGATCTACAGTGGATGTCACGGTGTTCCTGGCTGAAGCCCTGCTTGACTCAGTCCCAACAAAGGAATGGCAGATAGCCCGTAAAGGTAATAGGTATGGATGCTGTGCACATGGTACAACATCACGGTTCCTATTCTTGCCAGGCTGCACGCCCGGTCGGACGTCTGTGGTGACTTATGGTCGGGCGGGAGTGCTCCGTGAGACACAGCGGCAGCTGCTGTCTATCATTCTTTGTCTGAGAGCTGCAGTGGAGGATGCATGGTCCCTTATCCTGGGCTTCTTAGCCGCTGTTTGACGTGATGCAGCTGTCTCCAGTAGCGTTCCAAGACCTTCCCCCCACCGTTGGTTTCTAGTGGATTCTCGTCAGCCATCGACCATAGTGCATCCTGCGCAGGTCAGGTCAGAAGAGCAGTCGGCAATGACGGAAGAGTCGCCATCGTATAGATGACCCTATTCAATACGCTCCGATTTGCGCGTGCTTGAGAAAAGGATCAACTCGGGGTAGACAGCCAGACCGACTAGAGACATGGAATCCCTTCAGCCGCGGCCGGTGGCGCGTTAATGCCGCGGGACGACCCCACATCATGTGACGGAGGAGCTGTCTTGTGACTTGGGGTCGGCTTCGCCACTGGGGGGGTTTGTTCGTTTTGGTTCGGTTTGCCCCCACGTTAAGGGGCCCGGATGAGGTAAAATCCCTCCACCGTCGCGAGAGCTGCGTAGGCATCTGCATCGACTCGTTTCCATGGAGGACGCCACGGAACAATAGTCGCCTCTGCCTGTTCTACCAGCAGTTGCCGTTGACCCTCGGCAACTTTCCGCCGCCATGGACGTCAGCTCTCCAGTCGCGACGGATTGCTTTTTTCTTGCCCTCCGCTGTGTGTTCCTTCAATCATCAACCCTGGAGCCCCCGGATGCTCTCCTCAGCTCCTGACGGGTTCACCCGGCAATCGAGGTCATCTCGAACTATGACGACCAATTGACGACAGACCGCTGGTCGATGCCCTGGGTTTGCAAGCCCTCCCCGCGTAGGAGATCATGGGATAGCGGGATCTCATGTACAGGTGTCCCTCATACATCATCCGGGGAGTTTGCCTGGATAGAGTCCACAACACGGAGAGTATGGAGTGTTTCCCATCCGTCGGGATGACTGCCATAAGCCTAACCGGCCAATGTACCAAGAATGTACACCGTAAATTTCTGGAAAGGCGCCCATCGCGTTCTCTCTTCCTGGAAGACCCTGCCAGAGGTACGCCTGATGAATCGGAGGGGGTCGAGTGGGTTATGGCGCCGCTACGTGGCTCCCTCCAGCATCACTGTGGAACGACTATATGCATGAAAGATGGCAGCTGAGCACTTGGATCATGGTGAGCGGAGTGCCCGCCCCCAGCTGCAAGCGAGGCGGATAAGCTCACCATGTTGGCGGGTTCCCTGATTCTCCCTGCCAACAGAGCCCTGGTGCCTAGGAGATAATGCTGCCCTTCAGTATTGTCTGCATCAAATCTGCATGAAAGGCGTGGGTGGGCTCAATTATTAGCTGTTGAGCTTTGCTTTGACAACTGCCGATCGTGAGGTCCGAACCGATGTAGTCAATAGCGCCTGCCTAGTACGGCAACATTATATAATTGCGGGGTTTACCTGGGCCATCCACTTCGCGATAGAGCGAGATTTGCGCGAACGACGACCGCATCTTCCATGCTACGGTGTATCCCGCGGATGTTTCTATCCGACCAAGTGACCACAATGTGAACCGCCTTGCAGATCATTCAACGTCGCTACTCGACAGGGCCTTGTGAGGCTTAGATTCTCTTTGGGCCCCAATAAGCCGGCATGGTCACCACCCTCCACATCCAGCCCCTCGAGTCTTTCTTTCCCTTCTCATATTTTCGATCCGTGATGTGTACTTCGGAGAAAACCCGGGGGGGCGTGAGAGATGGAAAAGCAATATACGCCAACAGACAGCCCCGCCTTGGTGAAGCAACAATTCAGCAGATGATAGGTTTTGTTCCGAAGATGAAACAACAGCTTACAACTCATCCATCAGGTGTTCGCAGACCTAGACCTAGACCTTGACGTGGAACATCACATGATTGCAAAACGTGGGCTGACGGCTGGGAAGAGTCGCTGTCAATGCCAAAAGGGCAGTGATGATAGTGAATCGGGCGGATCTTCTCAATCCCAGTTCCCCGAGCCACTCATCCGGGGATCCGCGATGAAGGATCAAGTGTGGCGTTTTAGTCTATTATTGATAGTATTATTATTCTCAACGGGGCGCTTGGAAGATTTTTCAAGGCCCCGTGACAGGAAAAAAAAGGGGGGGTGGGAAGGGCTAAACCGAACAGGCGGGTAATCAACCCAACTCCCTGTGAACGACCGGCGGTATCGTACATCTGGTGCAGCACCATTCTTCGCTGAGGATGACAGCTGGCAGGCTTGTCGCCGTGTGACTATAGCTGGGGGAAGGAATGGGCCACCACGACTACTCAGGGTATACCAAACGACCCGAGACTGGTATTCGCCAGGGATACATAGTCGATTGGATATGGGGGCTCTATACTTCTAGAGAACACGGCATTGCCTGCGACCCAGGATAGACACATTCATAACTGTTGCAGACCTGAATGGGCGCATCAAATTTATAACAGCTATGTAGGTGAGACGATCAACCAGATCGGAACCGCTGTGCTCTTTCCCCGGTATGCGACTCCGTCTGGGGCATTTTTTGATGGTACATACCACCACCGGCTAATACGAAGGAGCAGTAAGGAAGATGGGGGTGCTCAGGCCATTTCAGCCGGGATGGTCGAGCCATACACGTCGACATATCATACGGACGGAGGTAGAGACAGAGTTCGAAACCACCCTTGAGCCTAATGGGATCAGGGCCGATAAATTGGATGAGGTCAAGTGCCGGAATGCCCGGTTTCAGGACCGATCGGGTAGTCTAGGTTCGATGTTGATGTCCAAAGACAGGGAACAAGAACGTGGCTTGAGGAAGTGTCCAGAATGTCGAAGGTCAAACCCACGGTTCTTGGTCACATTTGGATATCTAGAAGTAGAATGCATCCGAAACCAGGTCCGTGGCGAAAGCAGGTCGAGCTCGATTGAGGGTTCACAAGTCAGCAGGACAGACAGGCGAGGGCCAGCGGTCGGTGGTGAAGTGTCCAATGCCCCTGACGAGGCGAGAAATTAGGCACGGTGCCTAGGTTGCCAGCGATCTGGAAGCTGGGAAGCATGATGGAAGTGGCTATATCGCTAGGTCTTCAATAGTAGTGATCATTAACCGATTACTACGCCAGCTAGGCGAGTTGACAAGTTGCGGAGTGATATCAGCGACACTTCGCCTCGGCCAATCGTTCGGGCCCCATTTTTGAGGAGTCAAGTGACCCGACCGATTGACTGGTGAACTGTAACTAAAGATGCCTTGCTCTTAGTCAGCCGTGGAGGTGGTCACAGGACGGGTTGATCTTTGTTTGAATGTTTGTCTAGAACTCTCTCCTGTTTCCTTTCCCCCTGTTGTCACTCCAGGGGTTTTGCTTTGTCGATGATGCATACATCGTCCTGCCGGTCCGAGATGAAGCAAGTGCCAGGGTGAATCAAGGCATAGGCATCAGGTCCCAACCCGATGGCCTTGGGGATTGGGGATTGGGATCATTGGGGGTGCCCATGCCCAGTTCGTATGTATCTATCCAGATCCAGGGTTGACCCTCCTCTGGTTGCGGTGATGGGGATCACAAAAGACACCGCATTCACCGATGTATAACTCGCCCTACTGGGTTTAGCAGAGTCACGACTACTCCATATACTAGTATTGTTCTTCAATACAAGTTCCGTACTTTGTCGCAGGGTGGGACTCCGGAAACAGACCGGTAATATTACCAATGTTATGACCAAGTATAAAATACCATCAGACCCACGGGGGTACTCCGGATGTACTATTACGAAAGGGGAAATTAGAAAAAAAAATTAAAATCGAAGCCGAAAAAAAAAGAACGCGAAAATATTCCCATTTCCCAAGATTAATCACACAGCGACCGGGACCACGGATGGGGAGGAGGCGCGGCTAGGATCCCTCCTTGTACTTACCGCCATCCCCAGTACCTCTCCCTCGGTACGTACTCTCGTCGGACTTTTCTGTGGCCACCGTCGAATTCCCATTTCTGCCTCTTTTCCCCTTGTACCGTTACCAGCTCATACCGGACGGCGCTCCCACTCGCATCCCCCCCAAATCTCCACTGACCCGTCCGTTAACTATCTTCCCTTTTCCTCTTTCTTCGTCCGCTCCACCAGCCATACTAAGGTTCTCCTCCCCCATATTCCCGGTCGATTTTTTCCCTTCCCTCTTTTCCCTCTTCGCTCATTCCTCTCGCCCGTCAACCTCAATCCTCTCCCGTACACCCACCTCGTTCCCCGAACCGGCCGTCTCTACATACTTCGCGCCATACGCCTGACCTTCGTTCAATCTCATCCTCCCCGACCGTTCGTCGCTTTCGGTCGTTTTTCTCTTGGATAGGTAATATCGGAAGGGTGAAGGACCTAACTACGTGACCGACATCGACCAATCGACCTTCCGCGGCTCGTTTGTGTTGCGCCACACGACATCCTCTCTGGCACACCAATTGTTAAACTCGACACCTGCTGCACTCAACGGGCAGCTTGGGCGCCATTTTCGATTCAATCGACCTTCTGCAGCACGGTGCAGAATCCTGACTTGGAGGTGTCGCTCTCAGTAACACCAAAGGATCGAAGAGGCCTATCTCGCAACATTTCGCGCCGCACGACCACGCTCGGGGGAGACGGCGACCCCGAAACTACACCTTTACGAGGGACAGAATTGCTTGGGGAGCTTCCAGATTTTCGAAATTGTGGCGTCGTTACAATGGCTTCGCGTTTTTCTCACCCCGTCCTGACAGTGGACACAGCCAAGATCCACAAGGTTGACACAGCCAATGCGCAGAGTCTCCATGGGATGTGGATGGGTAAGTGCATCGTGGCTGTTGCGGATATCAGTCGCGTCTGGTGGCTGACATTGAATCTCCGGAATAGTGTTTTCGAAATGTGCCGACTACATGGAGGAAGGCCGCCGCCTGGAAAACCTGAGCTGGAGACTATGGACACGTGAGACCTTCTGTGTGGAGCCTGAGACCTCCAACGATGCATCGGCCTTGCCACTTCTCCGTTCCGAAGCTGGGGATTTGCCCGAACTTTCCGCTAGCGTTGAATCGGCGGCGTCGGAGCAGGCAGAGCGCATTGAACACCACATCAAGCGTCCGAGATGCTTGGACTACAAGCCGGCGGTGGTCCGTGAGGATTCACTATCCAGCCTCGCCCGTGGAAAGGAGAAGCACATCACGTCTCTTGGTCTAGAACGGATGGTGCTCAACATTAAAGAGAAGAAGCAGCTCGAACCGCTCTCCTCCGTCATGGAGACAGTCGACGCCCCTATCGTCGATATCACGCCACGTCCCTCCACCCCTTCTCCCGCCACTCCTCCATCTGTCTCTACTGCAAGGCGGACGCCATCCCCGCCTCCATTTCCCCTGAGCCAGCAACCGAATCAATCGACTGAGTCTTGCTCGACCACCGCGCCCGAGGGCAATGATAGCGACAACAACGGCAATAGCACCGGTTCCGATACTAGCGTTTCTTCTTCCGGCATCCTTCCTGGCCGATGCGAACTGATCAAGTCGCCAAGCATTGTCCGCGGGTTTTCCCCCTCTGTCATCTCGTCTTCCTATCGGTCGCAGCCGCGACTGGCCGCCGAGCCTGGACCGGCCAAATCGACTGCACAGCTCAAACCCTCCCCCTTCAAGAAGAAGGGCGGCATGTTCACTCTCGGAGGCTCATCTGGTGATGACGACGAAAGCTCCTTCGAGGATCGCATGGCCATGCAAGGGCCGCACCGCAGTTCTCTTTCGGATGAATTGAGCAAGCCTTCCGCCAGCAACCAGAACCTCAGGAAGAAGGTGGCCTCGTTCAGGGACCATGATGAGGTGATTAAGCCTATTCGCGAGGGCATGATCGATAATGAGGATGCCGTTGAGACAGAAGATGAAGTTTCCGAGAGTGCCATCGAAGATTCGGACTCCGATTGGGAGGACTCGATCACGGAGAGTGGCCGATCCAGCGTGGAGGAGAAGGAGCTCTTCCAGCGTGTGGATTCCCGGCCCAACCTCGTCTCGCGACGCTCTCTTCTTACTATGATGATGCATCAGCCCACGAAGATGGGTCACCCATCCCGGTCTAGTCCCGCCCTCCAGCGCTCGCGCCTCACGTCGCCCAATGGTCCCTCGATCCCTGCATCCCCCCCTGAGGATGATGACGAGAACCTGACGATGCGCGGCCCCGATGTCCCTCGCTCAAAGCCGATTATCATGAAGCCCACCCCGCAGTCTGTCGCTCACTCCCCACGGACGACTCGCCGCAACATGCTGGCTACGGAGCTGACGGAGTCTCTCCGACGCCACTTGTTGTGGGAGCGTCAACAAAAGAGTGCGACCGCCAATGCCTTCCTCAAGCGCAGACATACCGCGCATGATATGGCCAATCTGCAGGAATACCCTGGACCGAAGGGCCAGAAGGGCCAGCCATCCGGGCAGGCCGGTGGTGCTACTACCAAGGCTACGAGTCAGGGCAAGGACAAGACGGGTTCCTGGAACCACTACACCGACTTTGGGCCTTGGGAATACCACGTGAAGGGGTGGTAGAAGCCCAGCCCTTGTCTTTTCTCCTCCTCTTCTCATTATCTGCGTCAAAGCATGTCCTCTCATCCGGATGGGTAATGTTTATTGACCATGATACCCGATCGTCGATTGGCTATTTCCTTGGTTTTGTTTTTCCCCTTCCAAAACATGTAAAGACCGCCGATTGATTATCATCCTTGTGACACGTACAATCACGACTGCATTGCATATTGGCGCACCTAGGGATCATCATATGGCTGTTATTTCCGACCTAATTTCGATTTCGGGTCATTGTTTTGTTTCTTTTCTCATCTTTCCTACCCCATCTTCAACATTGCATTTGTGTGGCGGTCTGCTGTCATTATATACGAGCCACGGGAGGGACCAAGCCTCTTTTACACCATTAATTCCGTTGTACAGATGATTTCTTTGCACTTGTCTGGGGAGGCATGGGTGACACGGGCACATTTGGGCAGGGGCTTTTTGTTGACTCTTGTTGGATTGTTCCTCCGGGTGGACATAGTACCAAAAGAGACGGGGAGGGCGGACCGCCTGCGTTTGATGATTTTGGAGCGGCCGAAAACATTGCAAACTTGCATCTTGGGAACAGCCAGTTTAGCTCTTCTTGATACCAGATACCACTTATTCGCGGTCCTTCACCTGTATGCTACTGTGAGATGGTGATGTTTCTATTCTCTTTCCGTGTTTGGACTCTTGCTATATATTACCCCCAAAAGAATATTGCATTATATAAATGAAGACACCGTTTTGGATAGGACCGGAAGTTCTGCCTTGATCGAACCAGTGGTGACGCGATGCAGCAAGAGAGGGACGGCGCTCATCCCGGCCGAGCCTGGCTGGGGGCGCACTGACACGTAACAGTCTAACAGAGCAGGGAAGAGAAGGGGGGCAGAGCCACCGGTCCAGCTTCCCTTCGACCAGCCCGGGCGCGAGTACCTGTTGCGATCTAGAATCTCGCACTGATCCCATTCACATGCACCCTCGATATTGGCCTCCCTCCATCGGAGGTTTCGATCGGGGACAACAAAGAAGGGAACTCCATCACATTGGAGCAGTTTGGAGCAGTCTCCAGCTTCAAAAGGTAGAGGAACTTCCTCCTTCCAATCAGTCTCGAGTCCACCGCAGCGTCGGTCCCCCACCCCCCTTCCCCCCTGTCCTACCTGGCCAACAATTGATGAAGTGTCCTGCCAGTTAACTTCAGGTATGACGGGGACAGAGCCGACCGAACCGGTCGGATTACCCAGGGTCGCATCTGGTTCACATCATGCCTGGGTCAACAATGCCAGATAACATCATCGCCCGCGATATCGCGCTGTCCACGCGATCTAGCTCCAGCCCATGCAGATCAGGATGGTGACTCCAAAGTATATCGGTCGCTACACCTGGAGATGGTCGGCTTTGCGTCAGAGACTTGATGATGCAGCGCGTCACGCTCGATGAATCGCTTAGTCAGGATGTCTTTGGCAACTGTCACTGTCAACTGTCGCTGTCTGCGGTCTGGTTGTCATGTGGTGGGCGTGTCCGTTTAAGCATAATGATCCGAGAGTGGATGTCATCCACGGTCTGGGGTACCAAAGCGATGCTGGCAATCCGTGCGACCTGGCTTCATCCTTCGGTGTACTGCGGAAGATATCCCCAGGGATCAGCTCGCATCAGCTTTGCCGGGGTGCAAAACTGTCGTCTTCCACAGCTTCGCCTGCCTGTTCTAGACTCCCGTGAAGAGGATGCAAGCTGGCCGTATCTCGGGGGGGGGTCGCCCAGTCCCGTTGGAAATACGCAGGTCATCTGCACCCACCTTGCAGATGTGCTGGAGCTGGGGTTCGAAGTCTATCTACCTATCTAGGGTTTCCGGATTGTGATCTGTCGATTGAGGGGTGTGAGCTGTCCTCTGGTGGCGGAAGGATACATCAGAGCTACATATGCCGGCGGGATAGCAGACTAATCCCCGTATAAAGTTCGGTATAAGATGGATGCATTGGCCCTGGTCTCGTGCGCACTGACATCTTGATTGCTTCAACCCCCATGACGTAACCGGCTACTCCAGAAAACCGGAGAAGATGTTGCATTCGACCCCCGAATCCTCGGAACGCTGTGATCCGTTCAGTCTCGACCGCGGCATGCTTGAATTGTTTAGCGGAGGACTAGTCTTAGTACTGAGAGCCGGGCACATGGTGACCCCCATTGTCGCAACCTAATTAAACCTGCGAAAAGCCAAGCAGCACAAGGATCTATGGGCGAAAGGTAAAAGAGGAAAAACAAAACACGCAAAAACCCTCCTCCTGATTTGCTCCACAATTTCTCCCTGAATCTCCCGAGGACTGCACCAATGACAAGAACTGAGTCAAGGGCAAACTCTGACGTCCGACTCTGCCCGAAAACGTGGAGCAGCAGCCCGTGGTTCTCCCAAACACCCAGACCAGGGCGGTGGATCCAACCCCGACACCAGCGCAGGCGGCTGAGGGGAACTTGGCCCGAAAGAGTTTACTGCCCCTGCAGAAAGTCGGGGTGAGCGAGAGGTTTTGTCAGCTGCGTCCCCTCCTCCTTCTGTCATCTCAGCAGAACCGGTCTGTTTGGCGGGTCCCGTGGGTCGGCCTGGAGATCGGGCAGCCAAGTGATTCGTAGACGCCGGACCCCAGTGAACCTCACCGGTACTGTGAGGTGTTATACCGTGACACGGTATCTCCATGACAGGGCCCTGGGTGTTCGATTCGGGAAGGTTGTATTCAATCGGTCCAGTCCGTCTATCTCCTCTCTCCAATCTTGTTTCTGCCGCTGTTTGGATGCTGGAAGTGGAGCGATTCCTCCCAGACTGCATCACCTCGACCTCTAGACCTCATTGATTACGTTCGTTCATTCATTCCTCCCCGCCAACCCTACCTGCAGTAGGCCCTGAATCTCACTGCAATCCAGGCAAGATGGTGACCGCCGCCGACCGCCGACCGCCGACCGGCCCGGTTCCCCAATGCAGCTCGGCATGCCGAAGCATCATTTCATACACCATTAGCCACGCTGCAGACCGCAGCAAGTGGGTAAGTACATCGGAACAACCTTGTTTAGAGAGCAGTAGACCTCTATTTGCTTGTTTATTTTCCGAGAAAATTCTTCTCCTTCTCTCACCGTTCTTGTGCCCCATCGAAGGCACCTACGTGTTCACTTCCCATCCACCCATACACCCACTGCCAAAGTGTAAAGCAGTGATCTAGACTCAGCACTTGCAGCAACGTCTAGAACAATGCTGTGTTAGCAGCTAGTAAGTATGGAGTAACTTTTTGCCACTTCATTTCCATCACGTGGCGGAAAGTCTGTTTCAGCCTAGCTATACACAATACGGAGGCGGAGGCTGAGATGCAGCCCGATTGATCGGGGAAATCCCGAACTTCACTTGCCCGGCAGGCAGCCTCGGACTTCTCACTACCAGGCTACCAGGCTACCAGCCACTGACCGGGGTCGGGTCGGATTCGGGTCCAAGCGTAGAGACACTACGTAATGATCGATATACTCAAGCTGTGTACAGAGAAGTGTGTACAGTATTCTCTGCACAGAATGTGGATCGTATCAGTAATATTGTATGTCTTACAAATAAAGCATTTGTCTGATTCAAAGTTAGCCAGATGAAGTAAACTAGGAATGTGTAATACCGGGCCCCAGTTCACATCTGGAGATCGATACAGACTACTCCATACGGAGTAGGATATCAGTCACATGAAACTACCCTACGTACCCTGTATCAGCCACTTTCCTCACCATCATCACTGCCATCAAACCCAACGGCAACCACACCACACCACAACCACATGGAAAGCAAAGGCAAAATCAGCATGTCACATGCCACGTTATGCCACGCCATCCCAAACCCAACAAAGTGTGGTAAGTGGTAAGTTAGTAACTGGAATGGATAATCTTCGGCCCTACCCACGTTTCCGTTCAAATTCACCCGTGACGCCGACCGAACCCAACCCAAACCAACCAACCAAACCAAATCAAACCTTCGAGAAGTGTTCTAGAAAAGGTAAAGTCCGGGCTACCCGGGCTACCTTCCCACCCTACCCTACCAAGCTAAACCTTCATATTCAGATTTCATTGGTTTGAGGAAAGAGCGGTACGAGAGCGAGAGCATAAATATACTTTACCGTCGGGTTTATGCGGCGTATTGGTGATTACATACATATCTTACGGGGTGGTTTTTGGGGGTGGTTTTGTGTGCGTATTGGATTGGTTGGGGTTGGCGGGGATGTAATTTGGCTGTACTCCGTGGTCGGTATTTAAATTAGCTTGTTTGGGATTGTACACGGACGTCGATTAATTAGTATTACTAGATAGTACTCCGTAGGCTAGTAGCAGATTTTTGTTCTGGTTGGACCAATCCGGGGGGGTTCTGGTAGGGGTGTTTTACCTATGAGGTATAGAGTGGGATTTGAGATGGATGGAGATTGGTGCCCGATGCGATGCGATGTGTAGGATTTGGAGGATTTAGTGTGTGCTCGCTGCTGAGTAGGTCGGTCGGCCGGTCGGTCCAGATGGGTCTGTGATCGGCCATCCTTTGATTACATAGTTGTTCACCTGACCTGAGTCGACATCTATGCCTTTGTGCATTGTGTAGACCGCTTCGAATTCGGTTAGCTTGTGTTTAGTGGCTGGTGGCTGCATGAGCTCATCTTCATTTGTTACTTCGGTTACGGTGCTTAACACTAACAGGCTTATATTAAATTGATCAAACTCGCTCAGTAGAGGCTTGCAGGCTTAGCCATCGTCATAAGGGTTCTGTTCTAAAGATATCATCAAGTATAGCAACAGGCCGCGTCGCGAGGCAGACACCAATCCTACTTCATCAGACCGTTTAACGTCAGTACGGTCCGGAGGACTCCTCTCCGATTGAGTTCATGCTATGCGTAGAACCCCGCTAGAGGCAACATGGAATCGTCCATCGAAGGTCGCCCGAACCCGCGCTAGTTGTATCTGCCTTGCCCGACACGGCTAGTGTGTATCTTTGCGCGGCCAGATTCCGTCGGATGCGGGATTATCTGCGCGCTATTCCGCAGGATGGAGGCAACGGCGGGTGCAGCATTAATGGTTGGTGTTAGGGCTTCCTGAATCCCTGGGTCGCTTGGTTGAACTGGTATAATTGAGTGTTTATTGGCTATGGATGATTGTTGGATGGGAACTGCTGCTGATGGCCGGGGTTGTATGGACGGAGTAATCACGGGAAAACGATCCTTTCGGGTCTAGTCCGCTAGCTAGGAGTCACATGATGGTGAGGACTTTTCGCGTGCGGCGTACCTCGATCGAGAGCTCTCCCGACCAATCAAGGGTCTTCTGGTTGCCTCAGCTTGTCGGACCATCCTCGATGCTTTACATCCTGAAAGTCAAATATTGCTTGATCTGCTCCAATACGACCAGCTGTAGATCAACCGTGCCCGAGTTTAGTCCAGATCAACATCTGTACCTCGAAGTTGGTAATGTACAGCTACTACAGAGTACTAATTGCACATAGCAGTGCCGTGCTATTCAGCCGAGCTGGCTGTATCACGGTATCACCCAAATTAGGTCAACTCGCGCTCCTGAATATTCTCGTCAGTGGGTCCAGTTACATTCCTCCGGGCTCAACTTACTCGATTCGTCCCTAATTGCAAAAGCCACCTGCGAATCAGACCACGCAAAGCCCTGTGCGCTTACTTAGTGAGAAGGAGGCGCGGGGAGGGGCTAGTCACGACGGATGATTTGGCGGGGAAGTTGGGGACTCTTCCTTAGTAGTGAGGCTTTTTTCTCCCTTCCCGGTAATACTTTATCCCCTTTGGTCCCGGTGGCACAGACAAATGTACGCCCGGCTCGGGTTGGAGTCATGGCTGGCCTGAAGAATCAGGAATCCGATAGGGAGGGGGTAAATTAATGTCACGGGCCAGGGTGGCACAAGTGCCGTGAGGCCTCACTGCCAATCGCGATCGGGATGTCCCTCTGCGGGGTTAGTGGTATTGCCGGGTTTCGAAGAGGTTTGGTTCGGTATCGATGGCCTCGTTTACGTACAAAGGTACTTGTGTTGTACCCCTCGCTTGCTGACGGGCTGGACCCCTTTTGCCCTGCCCGGCCGGCCTGCCTGCCTGCCTGCCCTATGGCTTTACCAGGCGGGAAATTCAATCCTCATGTTGCTGACGGTTCTCCAGGCTGATGGAGTGTTGCACCTGGCTATCATTTGTTTCATGGCCAATGTCCACCATAAACAGGATATCCACGCCTATCATTTCCCGGGGTATAATCATATTGCATATGCAAGCCGGAGGACCCGACGTCGACTGCGGCGTGCAACCGATGTTTCCGTCAATGGGGAAATTATCCTGCCTGATCTGGAATCATCATAGCATCATCTGTGGCTCCCATCTCCGCTTAAGTTCATGGCGGACATATATCGCTGGTCAGATCCAGTCAATGAGAATCACTGAAAGTATCGGTGTGATCGATTAAGTTTGACTCTTCTTCCTGAAGGGGGACAGCCACCAAGCTGCGTGGTCTCGGTCTGTTAGGCAAAACTCTACCGGAAGACTGATATTGGGTCCTTCCATACAATGCTGGGAAGTCCGACTTGGTACTTTAGGTAATGGTTTCACCTACTGGCATCGTCCTTATCGTGAAACCGGTGTTCGGTCTGATTGGGGCCGTCTCTGTCTGCGTAGGTTGCCGTGTACTCCGGGTATAGTTGACCGTGAAGAATATCCGCGGACATGCTCGCAAATGAGCCCCCGGAAAACGGGGCGAGAAAAAGCAAAGAGAAGCACTGGCATGTTAAGGCCAACGTCAGACGTTGCAGCCAGACATCACACAGGTCTCCCGTCAACGACAGGCGATAGTGCAGCAGCAGCTTCTGACAGATCCACCGGTCGATGTGCCCCAGATTCTCCCCGCGATGCCCGATGATCATCATCTGCCAGTCTCATACGAAGGATGGCTCTCGAACTCCGTATCCAGCAGCTGCGATAGAAGGCAGCAGAATGCCGCATCACGTGGTCACATGGCGGCGTGCCTCGCTGCAACAGTCAGCATCATTTGTACGCCCCGCGGCCAGAGCAACGAAACCTCCTCCTCCTATCCGTGGTCGCCTGCAAACCGGTTCAGGTACTTTCTTCGCTCCCATGTCTGCAGGTGCTAAACCGGCCCTGTCTCTTGCGTTGTCCCTCCAGCACCGGTTGGCCAGGACCTGGCGACTGTCGATCGCCGGGTCACCAGATCTCTGCGTTGGCAATGCGATCACATTCGGGTGTACCCTTGCTCCTGGAATCCCGGAATTACGCGCTGACAAGTCATCACTCAGTGGTTCTTTAATATTGCTTAGCGATTTTCCCGCCGATCTATACGATAATATCCCCGCCCCCTCCTGCCAGATTTTTCTCCTCTCACGCGTGATCCAGACACAGCAGGATACCTTGTCCCCGATGCCCCCGGTCACTGGATTCTGATCCTGGGAGGTGATGATGATGATGCCCTTTGCCGTCGTGTTCGACGATGAGGTCAGCTTTCACACCCTCCGACCCAATCCGTCATGAGCCTCCGTCCCTACGTTAGGTATACTACACTGCATATCCCGTTCTGGAGGCTTCCTCCGTGCTTCGTATTCCAGGTCCAGGCCTGTCGATCACCGGCTATCCCCCAGTCCGTGAGATTTATGTCATCATGATCTCGATTCCTTCTTCGTGCCTACTTTGTCCCCTCCCCTGGATCTGACACATCGGCCCGCAGCTTTTGATGGTCACACGCCCCATGTTATATCCTTATTTTGATATAGTTGGCTCTCACCCGCGGGTGGCGCTGAGTTGGCAGGCGCTCAGCCTCAAGCTCTGTTCTGGATGACCCAGGCCTCGGTCGCGTCTCGACATCATCCGCGGAACACTAGGTCAAATGCCTCTCGGTTTTGTGGCAAGATGATCTAGTCCCATTGTCATTGTTCTACCTATCGCTTGTCGACGCCACCGGGGGCCGTCTCATCTCGGGGCTTTCTTTCCATTGTGGTATTCGTATACGTGGTTTTTCTGGTACATGGGGCTGTATTGATGCTGGTGTCCGTCGTGGAAATTCTTCGTCGGATGGATTGATCAGTCTCACAGGTGAAACGAGAACACGATTACTATTGCTGTCGTTAGCTCTCACGTGTTTGTCTACCTCGGTTTCCTGCGATCACGGCTAGAGCTCGGATGGAACTTGATGCTGCCTAGTCGGCGCCATGTCTCATTGGCTAGTAAGTGAAGACTTAAATCATACAAACGCTCATTACAAGGTACATAGTTGTGAAAGACCCGAGACAAGGTGACCCCAAGGCGGGCTTCAGTTCAAAAACTCCTTGAAACTCTCCGGGAAGCGTCGCTCCCAGCCAACCACGGCCGGCTTCATGGGACAGGAGAAGAGAGTCGAGTAATCCGTTCCGGGCACTCCCTTCCTACCATCCACGTTGAACAGCTTCATGTGACGCACAATGGTCGCGATAATGACACCCAGGTTGACGTAGGCGAATTTCTCTCCGATGCAACGGTGGCGACCAGCGCCGAAGGGCAGATAGGGGCTAGCAGTGCCTTTAGACACACTGCCGTATCCGTAATCAACCATCTCGCCGTCATCCTCCTTGTCGGGCTGCTGGTTCTCCCAACGATGGGGATCCCACCGGGTTGCGTTGGGGAAGTACTCGTCACTGAGGGCGGTCACACCGGGGGAGGCGAGCAGCACATGGCTCTCGGGGATGATGTATGAGGTGCCGGGCACCGGCATTGGGTTTTTCACCTTGCGCATGATCGAATGGATGGATGAGTGCAGACGCAGCGTTTCCTTGATGACATTCTGAAGGAGTGGCAGCTTGTCAAGGTCCTCGTACTGGAGCGGTTCAAAGGCACCATTTTTATGGCTGAGGTTGGCCAGCTGTTCTTGGTACAGCTCCTCCAGCATCTGAGGCTCCGAGGCCAAGCGCAGCATGGTCCAGGAACTAATGGAGGAAGACGAGTGTTGTCCGGCCATCAACAGCGTGATCATCATGTGGGCGATCTCCTTGTCCGGAACCGGCTGTCCATTCTTGTACGTGCAGTGCATCAGGTTCCAGATCATGTCCGACTTTTCCTCATCCGGGTTCCGGCGCCTTTCCTTGATGATGTCGGTGTAGATCTCCCTCATCCGGGCATGAGCCGCATCGCGCTTCCGGTTGTGTGGCAACGGAGCCCACGGAAGCATGAAGTTGATCGGACTGAATCCTTTATCCAGGTCGTGATACAGCTCAGCGAACTCAGCGGTAAGCTTCTTGCGGACCTCCTCACCCTGCAACGCGCGACCCGCCGTATAAATTGTAATCTCCGCCATGGCACCGGGGACATCAACCACTCCACTCGTGCCTCTGAACCGTGGGGATTCGCGGAGGTAGTCGAGTGTTTCCTTTTCGATCAGCTGAACGTGCGATTCGAGAGCCGCCTGTGTAAGACCAAACTTGATAAACTTCTTTTGTTCCATCAGCTTGGAGTTGGGACAATCGTAGACCACGTCGGACCCGAACACCGGCGTGGTGAGTGGACTGTAGACCTCCTCCGCGTTCACGTCCTTGAGTTTGGCATTGAGGATGAACTCGTTTCCTTGGACACCCAGGTACACGGTGGTCTTTTTGCCCAGGAGCACAAACGTGAAGATGTCGCCGTACTGTTCACCAATCGTTAGCAACATGATCGTTCTCTCAGTGAACGACGACTGACTTTCTGTCTGCAAGAGAAGAAGAATGCATAGGGGTCCATTCCATAGCTAACGGTGTTACCCAGGAAGGGAATCCAGTGGAACACGACCGGAGGTTCTTTCTCGTTGCGAAAGAGCAATTGATGGGTGACGTTCAGGATGATCGCGACGAGGGCCGCTACGACAGCGTAGGTGCCTACGACAGCCAGAGACGCCATCTTGAACGCGACCGTAGCAGGAGACAGGACCAGCGATGAGAAAGATGTTGTGAAGGAAAAGTCACGACAAGGACAGCTTTCTGTTCATTATGGCCTCCAGTTACTGTAAACACCAGGGGTGCCTAGCCTATGAGGGACCGCACCCAGCACCTTACCCCTGTTGCTCACCTGCATCGTCCCACTATCATTGATGGCTACAGTCAAGGGTGTTCCTGAGCCGAGTCAGACCACTGGGAGATCTCTGGATAAAGCATCGAACCACGCAAGGCACCAGGTATTCGACTGAAGAACTGGCCACTCACGGGGGCCGCCGTGAGACTAGAACTGGCCGGGGCAATCGCTGCCATCGTATTGAATACGCTCGCCCGTCATTGGCCCACTCATGATTCCTTCTCACCAGCCCCTTTTGCCACTGGTCTGGGGCTGTGCTTGCATAACTCTGGCTTTCTCCAGTTTACTCCACAAGTCGAACAGTCAACTGGAGTCACTGAGTCAGGATGATGACTCATGGTGATGAGGTCGAGCATCTTCTCCAGCTTGACTCAGCGCCATGAAGTCACTGCCGCTTTGGGTCTAGTGGCCCGTGAGCTCCACCCGCCGCCGCAAATATACATCCGATCGCATCTGCTTCCATGTAGATAGTTCTCCAGCTTGTCCAGCGTCCTTTACCACTCCAGCTAAGGCATTTTAACATGAGCAACACACAAACAGGAAGCTCTGCCAGCGTTGGCCCTGCTGCCGGTCAGCGACCAGTGTCCAAGGCGGAAGCTTCGAACCCCCGAGAGTTCCAACTCAACCAGCTAAGACGACGCTTCCGTCTGACAGAAACCAGCAATGATGATGGAACCACATTGACTTTCGGAATGGCACCATCCGATCCTGACTTTCCCTTTGAGATGGATCAGCTTCAGTGCGTGCTGCATGTTCCCCGGACGTACCCTGCGCAAGGACGGCCGTCTATCAAAGTCACCAATCCTGAAATGGGCAGCGCGTTTCAGGAGAATGTGTCGAGGGGTTTCGATGATATTGTCGACAGCACGATTAGGAGTGGTGGTCGTGCCACTCTACTCAGTTGGATTAATAGTCTTGATCGACATCTGGAACGCTTGCTCACTACTACGGAACGGGGCCCTACATTGAAGTTTGTGCCCAACATGGGCAGTCAAGGGCAAGCCGAGCAGAAGCTAGCCCAGGATATGAGGGCTCTAGCTGTGTCCTCTGAAAACAAAAAAGCCCCAAGTCGGGAATCAACTGTCCAGCCTCCAGCTCCCGTTTACACCGCGGAGGAGAAGGCTCAGGCGGAGAAACGGAGAGTAGTCGAGACGAAGCAACTGGACGCTCGACTGGGGAGACTGCCTCTGTACCAAAAGTCCAGTGATGGGCTGTCCTTTGTGATCCCCATCCAGCCGGCTAAGATTGATCGTTTACCCGTTTCTGTTCGCTCTGTCAAGTCGGTGAAGCTCCTGGTGCCTCGTTTGTATCCTCTTGAACCAAGTGTGATACAATTGCAGGGTATTGATAGCCTTGAAGGTAGAGCTGTGGAAGCCGGCTTTTCGCAGTGGGTTGAAGGAAATAAGCAATTGAACCTGATGTCACAAGTCAACTACTTGACGAGCAATATGCATAATTTCGCCAAGACACCGCTGAAAGCCGCTGAGCCAGCTCCTGCACCTGCACCTGTGCTCCCTGCGAGTGTGCCCAGTGAGCCGGTATTCCAAGCGGAAGGAACACCGTTGGAGGATAAGCCACATGTTCATGTCGTACCGCGGCCCCCGGAGTGGACTGTGGGCGATAACAGCAGTGGCACTGATGACACGGATATCACTGCATCTGAGGATGAGCTGTCTGATGATGAGGAGGACGGCGGTGCCCCAGTCCCAGATCTTCCGGAGCCTACGACAACTGAGCGCGGAGTCGCTCTCTCGTTCCCTTTCTTGGAACTCTACGGGATTGAGCTTCTGGAACTCGTGGGTCTCTATATCACTGTCAAGTGCGACAGGTGCAAGGAATATCTCGATGTCAGAAACATTCCACAGATCAAGGACAAGAGCGATGAGCTGTCTCCCAAGATTGAGACGTGCAAGAAATGCGCGAATACCATGAGCCTTGGTAAGTGTCACATGCCGTGGTGGATTCTAAGTTACTGACTGACATGCTTAATAGGATTCCGTCGACAGCTTATGCACCCTAGCTCCACTCGGGCGGGTTATCTTGACCTGGATGGATGTACTGTCGTAGATCTTCTTCCTAGGTAAGTTGGCTATGACACGCTTCTATTCTATGCCTCTAGCCTATTGCTCAAAGATGCTAACAACCCTGTAGTAGCTTTATCCCGACGTGCGCGGAATGCTCCACGGCGTTTCCTGCACCTGGTGTCGTTGCCGTTCGAGGCGAGAGTGCCATGGCAAATTGTCGTCAATGTCACCGCAAGATGGGTATATCTAGCATTCCTCAGTCATAATCAGGATGCTGACAACACCAGTCCTGAAAATCCCCGAGGTCAAGTTCCTGAAAGTGGGATCCGCAGCATGTAAGTCGCCAGTTGACAGAGCTTGACAGATGCTGATGGCCATAGATTCCTCTCGCTTTCGTGCTCCTCCACGCAAGAAGGTAAATACACATACTATCACTTTGTTCGTCTCGCTAATTTGCATAGCCCAAGGAACTCCTCGGTATCGTTGCAGGTCAAGAACTGCCTCGTCGCGGCCGTTGTACACATTATGGCAAGAGTTATCGGTGGTTTCGATTCAGCTGCTGTGCAAAGGTCTTTCCTTGTGATAAGTATGAAATGATGATTCGATTTCTGAACGAATGCTAATATAGACAGATGCCACGACGCGGCTGAGGATCATCCCAACGAGCATGCAAACCGCATGATCTGGTATGTATTCCTATCCTAAACATGGTAACGCAACCTAACCTTCGCAGTGGCTTCTGCTCACGAGAGCAAATCTACCGCCCCGAGAACTGCGGAATATGCCGCGTAGTCCTCATTGGGAAAGCCGGAAGCGGCTTCTGGGAGGGTGGAAAGGGCACGAGGAATAGGGTGCTGATGAGTCGAAAGGGTATGCTGAATGCCTATCCACTTCTGCTGTTTATGTACTGACGATTGTTCAGATCCACGCAAATATAAGCGCCGCGGAGGAACAACACCAGGTGGTGCTAGTTCGAAAAAATGAGATACTATATATAATGAAACTGATCATTCCCGCGCGGAATCATCTACATTGATTGCTTGAAGTGTAAATGCCCAAAAGTAGGCGTGTCATCAACGATAAACGATTATCAACTTCTGCAGCAATCCCAACCCCCCAATCCCAGCTAAGCGATCAATACATATCATATCCCCATCACCCCGAATACGTACCAGAAGCTGTAGAGCACAACCAGAACCAAACAAACCTACCATCAAAACGAACCGCCCCAACTCTGCAACAACACATCTCTTGATCACCAAAGAGCAACCCACTCAACACAACTCAAAGACCCCTCTCAATTAAGCAAATATTAATAATTTAGGTAATGACCAGAAATCTGTAAGTGAAAAAAAAAAGAAAGAAAGAAAGAAAGCAAAAAAGAAAAGAGAAGTTATTCCCGAAAGGAATGGATGGTAAGCTCCGATAGGGGGAATCGAACCCCCGGCTGCCGTGTGAGAGACGGCGATGTTAGCCACTACACCATATCGGATTACTTGTTATTCAGGTGGTTTATTTGTGTATATGTACGGGCGTAAAACTCAATAAGATTAACTTATCTCAGATATACATAGTTGATGATTCAGAGGATGTTGAATAGTTAGTTATGGATTTACTATAAAGGTAATCAAATAATATGAACTGCCACACATCTGCCACATTGTACTTTCCGCATCCGGCTAGCTACTCGCCCCTCTTCTGTGTCGCTACTCCGTACATCGATAGTAAAAGCTGCAGCTAGCGTGAGTGCGGTATGTTGATATATTGACCAGGATTTTGGGGCACTACCAATGAGCTTGCATTGGTTTATTTTCCTGTCTCCTGTTGCCTACGTGTGCAGCAGTGAGGTCTGGCTTGCCTGTGATTGCGTGACTGGACAGGCAGCGGCCCAAAATCTGGACGGTGTTGTCATGACCACCTTTCTATCAGTACACAGAATCCATTGTTGAGAGAATCCAGTGTTGCAGTTCCGCCAAGCTAAGCCTACTCTACATTTAGAGACATGCCTCTGGATTTGAGCAGGTTGTAGATTGTACGGAGTACACCTTCGATTAACCTACATAGTCCATCCAACTTGAAATCCGTTTCAACATATGTCATGCTACCTTGTTTACTTTTACCCCATCCGAATGCTCTTCCTGTATCTCCTATCTATAAGTCAACATCAAGCCCATCCCCCACTGGGCGCACTGCGCTAGACCAGACTAGGGTATAGACGCTGTGTAGGTACTATCTACTAGGTATCCAGCCCGACCGGACTCCGACTCAGATCCCACCTTCCACCGCACTCATGGCTCGCTCCAAGACAACGTAAGTCCTCTCCTAAAAGACCACCTCCTAGCCAAGTAGGGTCGACCCGCATTTACTCCCCTCCATCCGAGCCCAGCTCATGGGGATCCCAGACTCGACGAGCAGCGATACATTCCACGCCTGGGCCAACTTACCCGCTCGTATCTCCCGGGAGCAATTCGCCCACGAACTCAGGACCAACTACGACGGGATTTTTCAAAACTTGTAACCCCGCTGCCAGGCGCCGAACAACTTCTCTCAAACCCTCCGTCGGGCCCGTAGTGCCGTCCGGGTGACGGCATCGCGCTAGCACTAGCATCCAGCACGAAAAACGCCCAGCTATACGCTGAAGATCTCACGCCCGGAAACGAACCGTCTACTGAGCGACTATTTCCCGCCTGAATGTCAGATCCTAGGCGATGATCCCCGATTGGGCCAGGGGAGGGGGAAAACCGGCGCCGGATATCTATGTGCTGGCGTTGCGGGCGGTGAATGATGCCATGGGGGAGGCTGGTGGGAGGGAGATTTTGCGCGAGGAATGTTTGGTGTTTGAGGATAGTGTGGTGGGGGTGGAGGCGGGGAGACGCGCCGGGATGAGGGTGGTTTGGGTGCCGCATGTTGATGTGGTGGGGGAGTATTGGGGGAGGGAGAGGTTTGATTATGCGAGGTATGGGATTGATGTGTCGTCTTGAAGCTGTTATTGGTGCAAGTTCATTATACTCGTAGATAGTAATGGATAGTTACAAATGTAGCGCGAGACTGGTGCTTGGGGTGGCAATGTAGTGATTAACATACAACATACTACCATGAATATCAAGCAAGCATTACGTGAAACCAACACAAGCAAGAGAACGTATCTGCCATTATCTCATCATGGGAATAACTGCTAACAATCAGATCCAGAACGAAAGACAATCATGTACGTGGCAACCAGGCCGTACACCGTCCCTTGAAACGAGAAGAATTGCCTTGCCATTAGATATTACACCAGGTTCCCACGCAGCGCCTGCTCCCTCTCCAGCGCCTCGAACAGTGATCGGAAGTTTCCAGCACCGAAGCCTTCAAAGTTGTGACGCTGGATGATTTCAATGAAGACGGTAGGACGGTCCATGAGATGCTATACCCATTAGCACCAGCATGAACACCATCCATTAGGACGAGGTGGAGGGAGTACATACCTTAGTAAACAACTGCAGGAGGTAGCCCCCCTCATCAAAATCAATCAAAATATCCAGACTCCGAATCGTCTCAAAGTCCTCCTGCAGAACCAGACCCGTCTTCTTGAGTCGGATCTTGACATCCTCGTAATACGTATCAGGGACTTTGATGAACTCGACACCGCGCGCCTTGAGGTTGGTGATATCCCGGATGATGTCGTCGGTGAGGAGGGCGATGTGCTGCACACCGGCGCCGTTGTAGAAGTCGACGTATTCTTCAATCTGGGACTTTTTCTTGCCGTGCGCGGGCTCGTTGATGGGCATTTTGACGATCTCGTTGGGAGAGGCCATCACGATGGATTTTAGAGCGGAGTATTCGCTATATTCCTGTTAGTTTGGTTGCCATGTAGTAGGGGGTGGTACCCACGTGCAGATCTGCTTATCGTCGACGGACCAGAAGCGGTGGAATCCGAGAGCTTTCTCGTAACTGCCACAGTTAGCAACATACATAATGAATCAGGATGGAGGGATCATACTATTGGCAGATCTTATCCATCTCATCCCAGTCCTGATTCCCCACACAATGATCAATCCGGTTGAGATGGACCCCAGGCAAGAAAGCCGTAATGGGATCCTCCTCCCCACTCTCATATCGATACCCGGGCAAAAACACCCCCTGATATGACTTCCGTTCCAGGAGGGTGTGTGTCGTTTCTCCGTACGTCTGGATCGTAGCGACACGCACATACCCGTCCTTATCTTCGAGGTTCCGCGGCGCAGATACTACCTTGGCGCCGTTGGCCACGGCCGCTTGATATACGGCGTCGACGGAGTCGACTTCGAAAGAGACATCCTTGACGCCGTCACCGTGCTGTTCTAGGTGCGAGTGTATCTCGCGGAGAGATTCTTGCTCCTCGGGGGTGAAGCGGTCTGCTTGGTCTAGGGAGCGGAGCGGAGAGGTCAGGATGAAGGTGATGTCGCCGTTGCGGACGACGTGAGAGCAGGTAGCGCGACTGCCGGTCTCCAGACCCTTATAGGCGATACGTTTGAAGCCCATGCGGGTGACATAATATGAGGCGGCTTGTTTGGCATTGCCAACGTACCAGTGGACGTGGTCGTAGCCCTTGTAGCTGGAGACGTCGGAAGGGAGCTGCTGGGGGGAGGAGGGAGCGGAGATTGCGCTGGGAGCCATGATGGTCTCTGTGATGAATGCAGTGAAGAAGGCTTTCTATCAGTGGGTATAATGTTGTATGAAGTAAAAGCAAGTATCATGATCTATCAAGATGATTCCAGAGGAAGATCCCAGCATCTTATAAGCCGAATGGGACAGGCCTCCTGACAGCTTATCGGGACTCCCTGCCTGGCATTCCTTGGATTCCCATGAATCATAATTCTATTCTTTGGCAATCCGAATGGCGCGTGGATATTGCAGGAAGCGAGGATACCAAAACTGCCCGTCGGGATGGCCGCGGCTGACCCCGGATACCTGCGGCAACGGCCGGGTATTTCCCGCGCCGAGGGATAGCCGGCCCCGTTTACATCACAAGAACACGAGACGCATGCACGGATTGCCATAATCCCTGGATATCGGTCTATAAGATCGGTCTGATAAGCAATGTTCCACATGGCTGCTGTTTGGTAGTTGGAATCAAGTCCCTAAATACGACGACGCCCCGACATCCTACCACTCACCAAGACCTGCTGCATCTCTTTCTCCGAAACCGAGGAAAATGACATCCATCCAATCCACCAAACCGAACCTCACCTCCAACGACTCGGCCGTCCTTCAGGCCCTCTTCGACGCCGAATCCTCCCCTTCCAACGCCATCACCATCAACGCCGCCCTCCCGGCCTATCCATCCCACCTCAATATCTCCCCTGAACTCCTCCAGACACTCCAATCCCGCGAAATCGCCATCATCCGCACTCTCCAATCTGAAGCCACTTCCCTCGCAGCTATCCAACAAGCAATCCAAGACCTCGACGCCCTTATTGCCGAATACCCAACCTACCCGTCTGCATACGTTAACCGTGCCCAGACTCTCCGGTTACTCATCGATTCCACACCCCTACCTCCCTCAGAACAGAATAAAGAGAAAGAAGAGGAGGATGATAAGCTCTTCACCCCGCAAAACACCGAACACGCGTCCAGGTTACTAGCCGATCTAGGACAAGCGATTGCACTAGCGACGCCGCAGTCACCCGCAGATCCGGTGTCGACGGTGCAGGCGCGCTTGTTAGCCGATGCGCATACGCACCGGGGATATTTGTTACTGAAAGCAGCGAGAGTGAAGAAGGAGAGTAGTGAGGAGGAAAGGACAGGGGGCCCGGATCGGTTACGGGGGCTGGAACCCGGGCAGTTGGAGGATATGGCGAGTCGGGATTTCTTCTTTGGAGGGCGGTATGGGAATAAGGTTGCGCAGCAGTTGGCAGTGCAGACGAATCCGTTTGCAAAGATGTGTGGGGCGATTGTGAAGGAGGCGATGAGGAAGGAGATGGTGGGGGATCAGGTGGTACAATTCTAAAGTTTTGTTTAGGGTTTGTTTTGGAGCATAGCTTTAGAGTTCTGTGGCTTTGGTGGGTTCAAGTTTCATACCCAAAGAATAGAGACGTTGGAATTGGAATTATGGTGGATTTGAAACTACGCTAGTATTAGGGGATTTTGTTCGTTACTTCATAATCTGACCCTACTGGTCAGCCTGTCTGATGTCCACCGATTTCTTCGGGTTCTTGAAATGCCTCTGCAAGGGCTGCCAACTGTGTGCGTTGTACTCCTCTTGCACCTTCTTGCAGGTCTTCAGACCCCATTCGGACACTCCGACCATGAGGCAGCTAGACCAGGAGTTAGTGCACGTAGATTGAAAATCCACACCGGATGCTTTACCTCTCGAACATAAAGGCCATGCTCCCCTCGCCAACCTTCTGCGGCTTCAGCTCGGCATTGCTGGCGCCCTCAAAGGCATCCTTGTCCGGCCCGTGGGCACTCATGACATTGTGCAGACTGGCGCCCGCTGGCTGGAACCCTCCGCCAGTCTTGGCATCATAACCACCGCAGATCAGTCCCATGAATTCCGACATGGTGTTGCGGTGATACCATGGCGGTCGGAACGTTTTCTCCGCCACCAGCCAACGGGGCGGGAAGATGACAAAATCGGCAATCGCTGTGCCGGTGTGGTCGGACGGGCCAGTGAGGACAGTGAAGATGGACGGATCGGGGTGGTCGAAGGAAATCGAGCCGACCGTGTTGAAGCGACCTAAATCGTACTTGTAGGGGTAGTAGTTCCCGTGCCAGGCAACAATGTCGAAGGGAGTATGACTCTGGCGTGCTGAGAAGAGGGTGTTGTTGAATTTGCTGTACAAGCGATATTCTGACGGCTCTTCCTCGTCGTCAAAGGAAGCCACCGGGGCTTGGAAGTCTCGTATGTTGGCCAGGCAGTTGGATCCAATCGGGCCCAGTTCAGGAAGCTGATAGTGGCCCTGGTAAAGCTCACAGATGTATCCCCTCACGGGTCCTGCAGGAAGAGTCACACGGTATCTGAAGACTTTAGCATGGTTTCGATGCGCAGAAAGGCCATATCATCTTACCTCACACCACGAGGAATCACACAGATCTCGTTCGGGCGAACCAGGAGTCGTCCCAGCTCGGTCTGGATGTCCAGCACACCGTGCTGGGGCACGATCAAGAAATCACCATCAGCCGAGTAGAAGGCTTCCTTTCCCATGTCCTTTCCCGCCGCGTAGAGAAGGATTCCCAGGCCGTGTTTAAGGGTGGGATCCCCGGAACCGGCAATGAGGTGAAGACCGTGAACCCAGTCAACGGTCTCATCCAGGTCGAATGGGTCCCAGCGCAGCTGGTTAGGAATGTGGTGAAGCTTCTGGGTTTCAGTTGTCATATGAGTGTGGTAGGAGTCACCATCCTCGGCCACGAAATTCTCATGGGCGGCTGCGGGGAGGATCCTGTACACCCAGGTTTGCCGATTTTCATGTCGAGGAGCGGTGAATGCAGTTCCCGAAAGCTTCTCGGCGTAGAGTCCATATGGTGCCTTCTGTGGTGAGTTCTGTCCTACAGGAAGAGCCCCCTCGATAGCTTCAGTCCTGGGAGGCTCGGTCAGTCTTTACGGTTGATAGACTCAGGGGCATCTCGACTCACTCATGGTAAGAGTCAAAGCCAGTTTGGTAGGAGTATGGATCGGCGTGCTTGAAATCGGTCACAGGCATGATGGGTAGTGTCTAGCGCGTCAAGTCTCGATGGCGGTAAGCAGACAGCTTCAGAGCTAGGAAGGTTTATAAGAATCCGGCAATGCAACCTTGCCCAGTGAGTCTGGTGCCTTCGCCGGCCCCGCGGGATTTGGTGTTCCTGGAAGGCTGGAACCGGGCGATCTGCGGGGGGCGCGGAATTGGGGCCGGCGGGGAAGAGCTCTGCCAGCGCCGGCCGGCTATCACCGGGCGCGGACCTCATTCCGCTGCTCTCCTCTTCACCTCCGGAATTGCCTCGAGAGCTACGGCTCGAGGCTACAGCGGGGTATGTTTTTAACGTCGGCATCGCAGTTCTTTCGGAGTTGGACAAGCCAGACAACCTTCTCTTTTCTTTCAAATCCCCACTCTTAACCGCATCCTCCTCCACCATGACTTCCTGGCTGCAGATCCCCAAGAACTCGCCGTTCTCGCTGGCAAACATCCCATTCGGAATCATCTCCTCGGCCAAGGTCCCATCGCGCGTCGCTGCTATTGCGATCGGTGACTATGCACTGAATTTGAACGCTTTTGCCTCGTCGGGGGGTTTCTCTCAGCTGCCCGCGATCCAGCCCCATCTCGGCGTGTTCAGCCAACCCACCCTGAACGCCTTTGCAGCTCTGGGCCGGCCAGTTCACCGGCAAGTCCGCGAATACATCCAGTCGATTCTCCGTGCAGACACCCCGTTTCCTCAAGTCCTCAAAGACAATGAACCCCTTCAGAAGGAAGCCCTTCTGCCGCTATCGGAGGTGACCAACCACCTTCCCATGCAAATCGGAGACTATACCGACTTCTATGCCGGTCTCAACCACGCCTACAACCTGGGTGTCCTGCTCCGCGGCCCAGACAATGCTCTGCAGCCCAACTACAAGCACCTGCCGGTCGCATACCACGGGCGCGCCTCGTCCATCGTGGTCTCGGGCACGCCCATCCATCGTCCAAACGGCCAGGTCCTGGCCAACCCGACGGCGACCCCGAAGGTCCCTACTTTCTCTCCCTGCAAGAGGCTCGACATTGAACTGGAGCTGGCTGCTTTTGTCAGCACGCCCAACGACATGGGCAAGCCCGTCCCTGTCAACGAGGCTGAAGACCACATTTTCGGACTGGTGCTCATGAACGACTGGTCCGCTCGTGATATCCAAGCCTGGGAATACGTTCCCCTGGGACCTTTTAACGCCAAGAACTTTGCGACCACCATCACTCCTTGGGTGGTCCTCGTTGATGCCCTGGAACCTTTCCGAGTCCCCAGTCTGGACCCCGAGAACCGGGAGAATCTCCTTCCTTACTTGCGCGAGAAGCGCACCGACGGTGTCTTTGACATTCCCCTTGAATTCGAGATCACCAATGCAGGCGGCCAGCCTACCACGGTCTCTCGCAGCAATGCCAAGAACCTCTTGTTCTCCTTCCCCCAGATGCTGGCCCACCACACCATCACAGGTTGCAACCTGAGGCCGGGCGACCTGCTCGGCAGTGGAACCATCTCGGGCACGGAACCCCAGACCCAGGGCAGCATGTTCGAGCAGACCAGGGGAAAGGAGCCTCTCAAGCTGGCGGACGGTTCTGAGCGAGTATTCCTCGAGGATGGCGACACTGTGGTGCTTCGCGGCAAGGCGGGCACCGAGGGGAACTATGTGGGATTCGGCGACTGCAGTGCCACCATTTTGCCCGCTCTGAAGCTGGAATTCTGATGCCACCAATAGCACTGTCATACCAACTTATGCATGTGATTAATCATGAAATTGATCCAATATCCTTCCTTGGAAGCCTTGAACAAGAAGCGTAGCATAGCCACAACCACAACAAGTACCAGTACCAATATCAAACACACCATACATCAAGTCAGTAGTGTGTAGCATATACCCACACAATCACCCATCCCCATCCAACACACCACACCACCACCACCAACCCAACCCAACCCAACATACAAAACTTAACTCACTGCCCACCCCCC